>NC_071474.1:3323307-3626512 GCF_028500815.1 Rissa tridactyla
TATCTGTTAGGTCTGACTGGACAAAGCCTGCCCTGCAGCTGAAAATCGTGTTTGGTGCTCCTGACCCCAGCCCAGAGCGTTGCACGGGACGTGCTGGAAGTGGGCACGGGGATCCCATGGCTTGAGGTTGAGTTCAGGCTCTGGTGGACCTGGTCCACCACTCGCTTCCCCCAGTTCTCCTCTGAGGAGACCAGAGCCCGCAGCTCCGCCGACCCTGCTCCATGCTGGCCTGGCCAGAGGCTGTCCCCAGAGCAGGACAGCCAGGAGAGGGATGTCCCTTTTGCAACCTGCTGCTGGAAATGAGATGCCCGTGCTGCTAGTGGAGGCCCAGAGGGCTAGGCATGGCCAGTTTGTGTTTGCCAGGGTTCCCCACGGACAAGCCCAGCTCACACCAGGGTGTCTGGCAGCTCCTTGCACTGGCAAAGCAGCAGGAACCCTGGTGGCAGCGAGGGGCTGGACGCCACAGTGCCAGCTCTGAGCCCCGTGGCATGTGGGGACAGTGGTTGAACAGTCACAAGGTGTTCAGAGGAGTTTCTTTCCTGTGCGTGGAGCTCAGTGATACCATTTCCAAGGTTTTGCTGGCAGACGAGTCCTTTTCTATTTTTTTAGGGTTTTTTTTTAATGGATGCTGATGCACTGGTGGAATAATATGACCTCAGGCGCTAATATTTTAAGGAAAAAATCACTATGCTTTGCACGATAGCCAGCAAAATCCCAGCGGTTAGAAACACTAATGCACTTACCACAGGGACCTGGGGCTTGGCTTAGTGCAGTTCGTTTGTTGTACAGGAATGTGTCCCCACAACTGCGTGACACTCTGAAAAGCTGCAATAAGCTGTCGCTGTATTGCTGTCCCAGCAGCGGCGAAGGTTAGCCAGGTTAATGAAACCAGGCAGAAAGGCACGCTGCACTGAACGTCATCCATAAATATGATTAAATAGTAGGAGAGCATGTTTTACCTGTGTACATCATATTTCCTTAGCACTTCAAACGTGGCAGTAGGCACTGAGGCTTGTCATTAGTATGCCAGAGGATATTTAGGGCAAAAGAGAGGAACCTGGTCTGTGGGAGGGACAAGTACATTCCCAGTCCCTGGGAGCAAAAATAAAACCTCCTTCAAAGGTCTGGTGATTGGTATCCAGGCAACACAGAAGACAGAGACTTCGAAATTAGAGCATATTCCCCATATTTCTCTAGCCTGTCCAGCTGCTCAAGTGCTTACAGCAGCAGTGCCGCGGCCGGGCCGAGCTTTGCACCTCCAAGGAGAGCCCGACCCTGTGGGCACGCGGGAGGACGAGGAGGCGGCATCGCCAGAGCTCGCACATGGCCTGCAGGGCAAGTGGGCTGAGAACGTCTAAACACATTTGTTCTGGGTTAAATTAATTCATGAAATGAAATTTGACAATTGATGCCAGACTTTTTAATTATCCCCAAATTACCTTAATGACAAAGTAACTCAGACGATTCCACATCCTTTAGAGTTAAATTCTTTGCAATCTTGCGCATAATGGGTCTCGTGGGCTAATGACTCCCTGGTGTATAGCACATTACCAAGCATACGCTCATGCTCCGTAAATTATATTGTATCTGGAGCGAAGGGTCTAATCCCTGGCTAGACACAGAGTTCCCGTTTACGTCAGCGGGAGTCGTGTCTTAGGCGTGCTGTTTCTCAATGTCTTCTGGGAAAAGGCAATTCCTGGGAGAGGCCAAGTGAGTTTGGATAGCCCCAGTGGTATTTCACTGGTCTTTCCTGAGATGGTCCTGGGAAGGGAAGGGCTGGTGCTGTGGCTACAGCCTAAGGGACACCTGCCTGGGGGGTAGTGTCAGCGCCAGCAGCAGTACGGGTGAATTTTAGTTTAGGAAGATAAAAGGAGCTGAGCTGGACTTAATGAAATACATGATGTGCTGGGATTTTTGCCTATGCCAGCTCCGATGGCGCCCACTTCCATAAACAAACCAGCCCTGACCCACGCAGCTGTTTACCCGTGTGCTACGCGCCGCACAGCAGGACTCCTCACTCTTCCCCCTTTTTCACAGTAGTAGCCAGCAGTCTTTTATAATCTACATTTTTATGAATCTAAACCCAGCTCTGTTTTGGTTTGTTCCCTCCCAGCCTCGCACAGGGAGTGCTTTGTGGTGGCCTCTCGGGGCACTGGCAGTCTCACGCCCGCACGTGGTGCTGCCTTTGCCCCCTCGTCCTCGCAGGGTCCGGCAGCCGCACGCACCTCTTCACGCTGCCCGCTTCCGTGAGCTCCCGCCTTTCGGCCCGGCAGCATCTGCTCAGCAGCACGGCTTGAGGCAGAGGAGCAAGTTTGCGACAGTCCTCCTGTCCTCGCCCCAAAATTTAGAGCTGGTTTATTAAAGGCTTCCCAGGCTCTCCTAATGAGCACTGCGTACCCCTAGTAGCCACTAGAAGCTGTAACGGGTAGAGCTGAGCCTTTTTTTGGCTAGGAATTAAATAAAAGCCTCAGGGCTGAGTCTCTGCCCCTCACCGGGGCCATGTCCCTGGAGCGGTGGGTGCTCCTGCACCGGCGTCAGCTTGGGCAGCACCGGGAGCTTCCAGCTCCTTGCCCACATGAGACAGTTCATCCATGTGCAACCTTCCCGGTGACTGAAGAATGGGGCCCCGTCCATGTAGCACAGGTATTTTTAGCCTAAGGATTTTCATTTTATTGTAGGATTTGTTAGTCTTGGTCTGTTGTCTCCTCACCTTTAAACACTAACAGATCCTAGACCTCAGGTTCCGTTAGTGTTTAGACCTAGTGGGGACCTAGACCCCACCACACCTTCATTTCAGTCATATACCCAGCAAAAGCTAGTAACATTGGGCTCACTCGGGTACAAAAGCCTTTGGTCCTGCGGGGTTGCTCCATGGCTCCTTAGAAGGACAGGACGGGACAACTTTTCACTGACTCGCCTGGTCCGGGCTGGGGCTGGCAAAGCTGGAGCCGAGCCCTGCTGCCAGCAGCTGGGAATAGTCGTGTTGCTTTGGTTCCTGTCTCCTGTGATGTACCAAAACAGACGGGTTTTTGCTTTGAAGCAGAGGCATTGTTAAGCTCACCCAGGCTGAAGTCAGACGAGGAGTTTCTTAATTTTATTACTAAATAAACGTTGCACTGGTGCCAGGGCCTCTGCCAGCCCTCACGTCCCTGCCGGCCCCAGCGTGGTCCGGCTGGTTTGCTTTGCAGTAGCGTTTCCTACCAGGCCGGTGTCACCAACCCTGAGAGCTGAGGACTCTCCAGAGTCGCTCGTATCACTGAGATCAGAGCACAGAAAGGCAATAGCTTGCTGCAGGCCGCGGGGCAGGACCCGACACCTTGCTCGGGACGCCTGCTCAGTGCTATCCCCCAGCTGAGCCGAGACGAAGGGCACCAGGCCCAGGGATGATGGACACACACAGAGACACGAGCCCAGAGCTGATGGAGGGAGCGTGGCACCGCAGAGTGAAGCAGACCCGACAAGTGAGTTAGCAGGAGGGGGCGGATAGGCACAGAGACGAGGTTTGTAAAGGAGAAGCGATATCTTGTTGTCTGTCTATTTCTTAACCTGAATTTCTCTTTTTGTCTCCCATACTAGATAGCGGGGGCAGCTGGGATTGCAGCTATTTTGCAAGTCCCGCTATTTCACCGGGAGTATTTCATATATACCAGGATCTGCCTTTGTACTGTAACCCAGCACAAGAAAATGCCTCATCTTTCATTGCATCGCTCTAATTCTAAATTAATGGCACTGCCCAGCAGGATGCACACAGCAGCAATGGCACGTTCTTGAATGTCAATGTTAAGACCTATTTATTCTCTCTTTTTTATTATTTTGTTTATTTTTAAAGCAAGACTGGCACTGTACCTTGCAGCAGGCTGGCGTACCCCAGCCAGGGTCACCGCCAGGGGAGACCGTGGTTACAGCTCTCACGCCAACCTTGTTCTCCCCATGTAGCGCCTCCTCCGTCACCATCTCCTGTTTTCTCCAGCCTAGAGGAGAGGAGCAGTAGATGTCTACAGCAATGGGGAAAGAATTAAAAAAGCAGAGCAAAAGCGAGGCTCAGCTGGAGGCTTGTCCCCCTGCGGAATCCCAGGCGTTCCCCGCTAGCAGGAGCAGCCTCCTCCCGGTCTTAATGGCAGAGGGAATATGAAGAAGTCGGTTTCTCCTGGTGCTGGATAGCCCCAAAAACCGCAGTTCTCAGGGGACACATGCGCATACGCTGCCCTGATGCAGTTCTATGCCTGCTGGGAATGTTTTGCTTTCAAACATACGGCATTTGATGTTGACCAAAGCCCCCAGGACACTAACCCTGTAGCTGGCCCAGCAGGCCAAGTACCAGCAGAAGGTCCCACCCGCAGAGCCACCGCTGCGTGCACGGGTTGGCGGGGCAGGATTGAGACGTAGCTCCTTAGGAATTGGGGGGAGAAAGGGAAAGGATTGCCACCTCAAATTAAATATTGCAGTAAATGACAACTAGAACCTTTTACAGGAAAACCTTCGGTATCGAGCAGGATTTTCTTTCGTTCCTGCTAGTGAAGGTGTGGATGCAATGGCCTGGACACACCCAGCGCACAAGCGTCGGGTGTCTGTGCTGGATGCTTCAAGGATCTTCCTTACCCCTGCCCCCTTGTCATTCCCCCCCCACTTCCTGCAGAGGTTCAGATGTAATTAACCTGAGCAAGCTGACCACTCTAACACACCCACTCCCCTCTTGTTTTGCAGATTATATGAAAGAATCTGTGTGCAGCTCCAGCACTTGTTCTCTGAACAGCAGTGAAAACCCATACGCCACCATTAAAGACCCCCCCATCTTAACATGCAAACACTCGGAGAGCAGCTACGTGGAAATGAAATCTCCTGGTCACAGAGATTCCCCATATTCAGAAATGCCAACTTCATCCACAGCCAATAAAAACATCTACGAAGTTGGTAAGTGGGGCGGGTGGCAGAAGGTCTGTTCCAACCCAGTTGGTGTTTTTAATGTAGATGCTGATTTTTCTTATTTAACTGACACAAGTAGCATGGACTTGGCGTGGTGCAGGAGGCGCTGGCTGGGAGAAGACCTGCGCACGAGCGTGTTGATTTGGGGAGCTACGTCCCAGGCAGGGGGAGGCTGCGCAGCGGTGGTGGGTGTGAGTGTGGTACAGCACCGAATTGCTCCTCCAGCCCCAGCGGAGGAGAGCTGCAGTTGACTATGGGTTTGTTTTAAACTGCTGCAAAGTCCAGCTGCAAGATTTTGAAAGTGTGGAAGTGTTGATCATTTGAAGACATTATCTGCAGGGCTTTGGGAACTACCTGTCCTCGGCGCGGTTTGGTGTTTTCCTCCCTGGTCTGCCCCGTGCCCCAGCCCGTGTGCTGCCAGTGAAGCTGCGCGGGGAAGACATGGTTTGGGAAGCTGATGGTCAGCGCTTGTGACAAAATACAGGAGCAGAGTAACTAATTTTGGGAGCGCTGCTAGTTACCATAACCCAGTTTTCCTTGCTTCCCCAGAGCCCACTGTCAGCGTGGTCCAAGACGCCCGCGGTCGGAGTGCCAGTTACCTCCAAAATCCATACGACCTGCCTAGGAACAGCCACATTCCTAGTCACTACGACCTCCTCCCCGTAAGGCACAGCCCGACGCACGGGCCATCTTGGGACAAGCAGTCTTAAAGGGATGAACTTCACTGGTGCACTGTGCTGCAAACACAAACTTTGAGGAAGCAAAAGAGAAGACAATCCTTTTCTGCGCTGCAGGATGCTGGCGGGACTTTCAGACTGTCTTACGCAAGGACCTGACGTAACACATCAGCTTGGGCCAACTGCTGCTGCATGATGTTATTTATAAAGACATTTTTATATGGGTAACAGGAACTAAGGAGAACCTCCACCACGCGTTACTGGAGTCCGTCACCCCAGGAAGGTGTCTGTATGCTCCAGGCAAAAACTCACCGTGGCGTGTATTCTAACCCTGGCTTTGCTGTAAAATAAAACACAAAAACATGCGAAGTAGAAGGACTTAGAGATGTACATTTCTACCAACTGCATCAAGAAACCTTTTACTGTTAGGAACAAGGTGACTAGGAATACACTGGACTATCTTTTACATCTTTGTCATGGAAATGGACATTTTTGTGAACGAAAGCAGGGAAACTTGTCATTTCACTGTCTGGAAACCTCATTTACTGCCATCACCATTGCAACCTGTGTGGATCATGCTTGGTAATTACCACTGAGATGTTCATCTTTATAGTCAGTCCCAGGGTATTTGAGTTGAGGAATATTAACACACACATTCTGTGCAGCTTTTAAAAGGTACCATCTTGGCAAATGGCCACTGATCTTTGCTTGAGTTTCAACAGAGCCTCACACTCAGCGTTACCACACTTTAACAAGCTATAAAATACTTCCATTGGCACAGATTGGCTTTCATTTTCCTTGTACAGCTTCTATTTTATCAGATAAATCCACCAGCTTTGTCAGGCAGTGTAAACCAACGCACCTTCCTTTACTCCCCTGCGGCGCTGCAGGTTTGCGGAGACTGACCCTGGTTTGGTTTCCTTCCCGAAAGCTGAGACACGTCGGCTTCTCTAGAGCATCTTTACAAACCATCTCATCATGATTCACTAAACAGCATGCCACTTATGACACCCTTTAATTTGATGTGCATTACCATGTAGTGCAGCTCTTTCCATTCATGATTCTACCTGAAATGTCATTAAATTGAGCTGAAACTGGGTTTTCCTTTTCAGCAGCTGTTTGCGAAGTCATTATCAAGGGGTTGTTGGCCCATGCTAAAGTTTTGGACTAAGCCACCATGATTATTTTTATTTTGGTAATCTTTATTGACCTAGAAAGTAGAATACTTGCCGTTAAGCAGTTCCTTGTAGATTTTGAGCATGAAATAGTATTGATTCTAAGTATGTAATTTTATTAGGCAAACGTGGAAGTAGCAAGTTGATTGCCTCTTAAATATAAAAAAAAAAAATAGTTCTGTTGCACATTCGCCAGTCTGATGGAAGTAGAAGAGACCAAAACCAGCACCAATCAGTTTGCTTAAAGCATGATCACTCGCGTAACCCGCTGGTCTAGGGGAGCGGTAAGAGGAGCCTTCCAGCTCGGTGGCAGCGGCTTGATCCCGGCGCCCAGTCAGACCAGGCGTCGGATCACCCAGAGCGCCCTGCTGGCGCCCAGCCCGTGTCCCCGCAGACGTGCTCAGCGATTGCCTCGGGGATGGAAGCCCCTGGCACAGTGGTACCGAGCCGCTGGCAGCCCGCCGGCACCTCGGGCTCGCTGCTGCAACACGCTCGCACCAGGGTGTGGGGAGCGCCGGCAATGCACTGCTGGAGGAGCCAGGACCCTGCCGGGGGGTCGGGTCGGTTCTGAACCCCTCCGTGCAAACCAAGCGTTTTGCGGCGAGACAGCTGAGCCCAGAGACCCCCCGGCCTCCAGAGCAGCGGAGTCTCATGGTGCAGGATGATGCCGTAGTAGCTACGTGAATGCTGCATGTGTGCATGGGGGCAATGACTGATCAGCAATAGCAATTTTATTTTCCAGGAAAGCCTTATTTGAGATGCAAGTAGGCAATTATTTTGTAGGGCCAGTAGGAATATATTTTACGTATATGAATAGAAAGACTTACCTCAAGAATATGAAGAGAAAGGCAGCTGGATAAGGAATACTCTTCTTAGAGACCTACCTTGACATCTAGCACAAGCTCGGCTGCCGGCCTGACCAACGGTTGTGTGTGTGTTGCTGTAAAGTTTGCGATGAGACTCCAGAGAGCGGAGACGTGCTCAGTTGTTTGTTTTGTTTTTTTCGAAGCTGGATTTTCAAACCAAATGCAAGGAAGTGCATAGAGCTTAACAGGAAAAAAAGAAACACAAAAAGAAAACCAACAAAAAAAGTACCTTCTTGTATATTAGCATTATCTTAGGAAATAAATAGGCACCAAAATGGCAATACTTTTTTAAGGCAAGACAGATTTGTAATATATTTGTTCACTGTGCAAAGGTATTCTACCTTGTACAAAATAAATTGAATTTCTCTCAGTGTGTACTTCTCAAACGTACTCATTTGCAGACTAAAAGTTCCAGCCCGTGTTCAGGTCCGTGTTCTCCAGGCGATGGGTCTGGTCGCGAAGGGGCTGTCCCCAGCAAGGAAAAAACCTGCCAGGCATCAGGCTCACAAGCCAGAAGTTGCAGAGTTTCTCAGAAAACACAAATCTGTACCTCAGACTGTAATTGGGAGTTCATTTCGAGCAAGGCCCAGCTTTAAAACAAAATATAACTGGCTCTGCATGGATCTTTCTCACAACTCCTCCGGTAGCTCTCGGCCCCCAGCAGTTGAACCTGAGCGGGTCTGAGTGAGAGACCGCGGCCACGCACAAAGGCAGCCGGACACGCTCCCGCACACCGACAAAGAGCAGCCTGGGGCGAGTGCCGACAGCAGGGCTCGCTCCCCTTTCCATGCGATGCATTTCAGCGCATTTCAGCATCGTGTCAGCGCTCCGTGCCACTCGCAGGCGGTTGTGCCTCGGGGCGGGCGCTGGAGGAGCTGGCCTGCACCTGGCAGCGATGAGGCAGGACACGCGGCAGCCACCTCGGCAGGTTCGACAGCGCTCCCAGGCAGCCTAATCAATAAAGCAGGAGCACAGCTTTGCAGCAGGAACACCTTCAGAATTAATGACCCCCAGGCAAGGCAGCGGACTGCTACATGTTGAAGGTTTTTTTCAATATTTGTGCTTCGTATTTCCAAAAATCTTGTTAACTAAAGCCCAGCATGTAATCTTCTTATTTGACAAGCCACACTCAATAAGCTATTTAAGGCTGGAAATTCATCAGGTTTGAACTGATAGAATAAGTAATTCTAGCTTAATAAAAATATCTTTAAATCAGAACAATTCCATGTCCTTTCTGCTTAGTCAGAACTTCAACTCCCATCAAACACAAGAACCACTGATGCTCGCTGAACAGCTTCATAATTGTTAAGGTCGAGATTTTCAAACGTGTAAATAATAGCAAAAGCTTTTGGCAAGTAAAGCCAGTTTTGAAGCATTATATAGAGTTCCCAGAAACTCAGAAAGCTCATTTCGGGGCCCAAAAGCAGTAGCTATTATCAGTTGTCTCCTATTAGCAGAGAAGAGACACTTCAGTCCAGAAGTAATGCCAACTACAGAAGAGAATGATTAATCGGCAGCTGAACAGGAAGAACGCCCCGCTGGGTCTGTGTTCAGACGGAATAATGTCTTGCATTGTCTCTCCCAAAGCACTTGGTGAAACACCTTCTTGTCCCAGGAGCGTCACCCAGCCCAGGGCCGGGCGGGATCGCTGCCGCAGCACCACGGGGCTTAGGCAGGGAAAAGCAGCACAAAAGCCACAGGACACGAGGCAACGGCTTTATAGGTAAGAAGTGACATCTCTGTCCATACACCATTTGCTTTAGAAGTCGATAGCTTATGAAGGCTTCCCAAACTATTGCGTGAAAATTTTATGTTCCATGTTGCAGCAGTTCAGAAGTACAAAATCAGATTTTGCACAGCATTTCTAAGGCCTGTTTTACGATTGTTAAAGTTGGGGGGGGGGGGAGGGGGAGAGAAAAAAAAAAAATAAAAATCAGAGTTTTGACTTTGTCTAACAGCACACGCAGCCGCTTCGCAGCTGCCCAGGCCTCAAACGCCGGTTATTGCGAGGTGAAGGCAGAGGCACGAGCACACGCAGACTCTGCGTGGGGCAGGGGCGGCCTCAGCCCCCAGCAGCAGTTTGCGCTCTCGCAGCTCCGTCGCAGTTGTGTTCGCTGCAGAAGGAAACGTCTTGCATAAAACCATGTGAAATCCAAACCTGACGTGGCAGCTGAGTCGAGCCGCCTGCTTACGTGAATCAGAAAAGGAAGTGAAGTGAAACTCATCCTGCATTGCCAGTTGACGAATTTAGAACTTGGCTGCCCCGGTAATTTGGTTAATTCCAAAATGTGCTCCAGTCCAGCCGGGAAAGCGCTGTGAGAACAGCTCCCACAGCACGCAAGGGCCCAGTCGCACACCTCAGACTCTCCTGCAATGCTAAAAGGCCCTAAATTGCCTTTGTCCCCAGAGCCACCGGCGCTGCCCCACACGCTCTGGGGGTGACTGCTGCCTGCAGCAGGTGGCCAGGAGCTGCCAGGGCCACCACGCACCACACACGCTGACGTGTCTTCTTGCCAGTCTTCTGACAAGGACAGAAGACACATCTTCTGCAGGACACCAAAGTAGGATCAAAAAGTTTAAATCATTTGCTGTAGAAGGCAGTAGTTTGCTGTCCCACAGGATTTTCTTACTGGCAGCAATGTGGGGAAAAACCACCACATTTGTAAAAGCCATTCAGGGGTTTGACTCGAGCGAACCCACAGACTTTTCAGAGCCTAAATCTTCCTGAAGCTGCCAAACTGTCATGGCAATGAATTGTGGCAGCCCCAAGAAGCTGCACGCCTGGGCTGAGTGAAGGCGGCAACTGTGTTACACGACCCTTTCAGTTCCTTTTCTGGGGGCACTTCCACTTCAGCGTCTTCTCACAACCTGTTCCAAGAAGCTCACTGGCTTCCAGTAAGTAAAAAACCTTCAGGTCAAATCCCAGATCTCCCAAAAAGTGCACCCAACACCACACTGAGTCGTCCCCTGTAATTCTTTATTAGAATCATGGATGAATATATTTTAAATCAATCTAAAAAAATAATGAATCAAGGTACAGTACATGCATAAAATACAAAGTAATTTACAAACAGATCAAAAAAGCATCTTCAGAACTAATACTAGGAGGAGAAATGGATTAAAAACAAGTGACCGACTACAGCAATGCCTTCCGTGTGCCTTACACATCATGAGCACCGCAAGACAGAAAGGGTGGGTACGAACGCAGCTGGTAGTGCCTACCCCGATTTGGATATTCCAAGTGGGTCATATCAGAGTTTGAGAAACATCCCCTACAATCAGTTAATTCCCTCTAACTGTATAAATAACTGCAGGCATTTATACAACAAATGGTTCTTTTAAATACTGTAGAAACTCAGTGCCTAGAGCCTCCAAATCTCAATCCTAACGCCGTGTTGGGAATAGCACACACTGAGCGATACACAGGGAGTGCAGCGACAGAAGGCACAGTTCATGTATCCCTGAACAAGCTGATCGAACGGGTGATTTGTACGGAGCGACAGGCCACAGAAGGAAGGCATCCCGTAAGAAAACTACTCCAGATGTTTTTGTTAAAGAACATATACCAAACCACTGGAATAACTTAAAAATACCAGATGAAACAGAACTGAAAACTAAGGCCAGGTGGTGGAAGTTGTCGATTCATCAACTCAAGCATTTGAATATATTAATATATATGGCAAGTATTAATAAATGTGATATGTAATATGTGACAACACCCTTCAAGTCTGTGTACCATGAAGGAAAGAAAGACACACTCAAATCCTGATACCACCAGCACTGTGGAGGCCAAGCCTCAGGCAGCACAAAAACATGCCGCAAGTTCCAGTGTTAGCGTGACCCTTCATTAGTTTCGCAGCTCGTGCTTTCGCTTTCTTCACTAGAGGCACCTCAAAGGGAGTCCCACCAGCGTCCCCCCGGCAGCCTCCCAGCAGCTCTGCCTCACATCACAACCTCCTCTGCAGCAGGGGCCAAACCACAAAAGCTCATTCACAGGTAGCGAGAACCCTGCCGCTTGTTCGCAAGAAATTCTCTTTTCTCCCCCATAATATTCTAGTAAAAAAAAAAAAAAATCCTTAACTTGACAATCTGAAGATGTAGCCAAAAACATTTAACTTACATTAAAATTGCACTTCAGAGCAACGGGCATTTCATCAAGCTTTAGATGCAGTATACAACACCTTAAGACAAGGAAATCCTGCCCAGAGATACTTTCCTAGTTAACCTGACGGTAATCGTTTTGTCAGGAGCAGAATAACGTCTTCCAGTGCTCACTAAAGGTGTCTGTGCTCTGACTAGCGGGCATCATCTCGGAAAGAGATCAGTTCAGTTCCAAACAATTTACTGAACCAAAACCGACGAGTCGGTGTTGGGAAAATACTGCAGCCACACAGAAGCAATAGATTTATAAACACTGAAATCAAAGTGTTTAAGACATGGAGAAATTCAGAAGGAGTAAGCAGTAACTAAACACAAGAAAGTAACCACGAGAATTACAAATATATTTAAATCTTGGACCTGGGGAATATACACAGCCTTTCAGGAAAGAATGGACAATCCTATATATTCTGACAGCACTGCATCTTTGGTTTGTTTTCAGTGGTTGGAGGGACGTGAATGGGAACCACGTTGTTGCTTGGAGACATATCATTCTCACGTCTGTCGGACATTTGCTTCTGGGAAACAATACGATAGATCTCTGGAAGATGAGAAAGAGCTCGTCATTACACGTACACCGGCAATACACCATCAGAAAGTTAAGTCTGGGGGCAACCAAGCATAAAACGTACAAAGATTTCCCAACTTCCATGGAAATATATAGGTAGTGCGCAGAAGGGTTCACAAGAAGTTCAGCTGTGATGCTTTCTATATTCAGAACATAAAATATTTATATTTTTGCAAAAGAAATTAATTTTTAACAACTGTTTTAGTCCCCTTGAGATAAGGGTTAGTAAATGGACAGAATTCACCTTTTTTTTTTTGCTAGGAATGAGAAAGTATGTGCCCCATCAGCTCTTTCTGACGGTTCCTAAGGCTCTGAGGACAGTGGTTGCATGTTTGCTGAGGTATCCACAGACAACAGAAAGATTAAGAACCACTCAAAATTTCTCTCTCTGATAGGACTGCAAGGGCAACTTCTTCTCCCTCAGCACGCACATCCCTTATGATACCTTGTCTATCGTCCAAGTGGTTTGAAATCTTCAGAAAAGGTTGAATATTGGGGCCAGAAGGGGAGACTTGGCCCCTTAAGCAGAGCACAAACCCTTTACAAAGTTTGCTGTGTCAGTGTAGCTGAACTTCCAAACTACAGAGAATATGGACTCCAGATGAAGAAATTCCAGCATAAATGAAGAGCATGGGTTAACCTCCGGTGCCTTTCCCAGCACGCTGCCGAGTGGGGGACGCTGCACACCTGCACTGAAAGCCTTGCCCAGGTTCCTGGGATTTGTCAGGAACCGATGGTGCATGCTGTACATGAACTCAGAGTAGCTACAAGAGACCTTACTTCAGCTGCACAGAAGAAAGAGTACAGCATGTGTAGCACTTCACCCCCAGAAAGGAAATAAAGGATACCAAAAATAGAACATGGGGAACTCACTTGCAAATTCAAGTTTTAAACCTTTAAAGTTTAAAAAAAAAAAAAAAAAGCTTGCTAAACCTCAGTTTAACAAAAGTTTGAGTGTGTTTCAGCTTCAGCAAAAAGCCAACCCTGAAATGACAACACATCTTCTCCTTTGCCCAACGGAAAAGCCTGCTGGCAACAAACGCCCCGGCAGTGCCAAGCTGCAGAGCCCCTGAGAGAAGGAGCCCATCCCACACCCCATTTGCTCCCGCTCACTGCCCTGCCCCAGGGTTTCAGATAAGGGCAGGCTGCGAGGGTGTCCGCGCTCCCCTCCTCCGCGCAGCAAAGCTGGGGAGAGCACAGCTCACAAACAGCTTCTTTTGGAGGTCTGAAGTCTCTTATCAGCTGGATAATGACTGTCCAAGCACGCACATCGCCTGACCCCAAACCAAGACACATCTTTTCCATCAGAAATTTGTCATTAGTGAGTAGCCTTTGTTAAGAATTTTAATGAGCTGCTGCTTAGGGCACATCCTGACATCATTTCAGTACTGGAAATCAAGCAACCTTGTGCAGAGAAGTCCTCTCTGCTGCCAAGGGCTGATCACACAGCGCCTGCTTTTACGACAATGGGAAGAGACGCCATTGAAGAGCTAAAAAGGGTCCCTGACAAACAAGGCTCGAAAACCTTGCCCTCAATGCAACAAGCCTGCACTGGTGTAAGCTGCCAACACAAACAGAGGCCAAGCGCTCCCCAGGACAAGTAAACGCAGGGCTGCACGCATCCATGGGACTGCTGGCAAAATAAAAACCTCTTGCGTAGATACTCCACTCTATCTGTGGAATGTACAAGTAACGTTCACCTTTGCAAGTGGCACCTTGAAAGAATCTGCTTGTTGGGCCTCCAAACTGACAGCTCAAGACTCAGATAGGGACAAAGTGTTCAGAAAAAGGGATTTCACCTATGCAGTTAAAGATCATGTCACCGAGGCAACCAAAGAAGAGCTGCACACGTAAAAGGATTTTCCGATTTCTCCCTTCGAGTTCACTCTTTTTTCCAACAGTCTTACACATAAGGAACTTCACAAGTTAAATGAATCCCCTGAAATCAGATCTTTAAAGCCACCAGCAACCCCACGTGGGAATCTGCAGCTAGAGATCAGCCTCGGCCCGCGGCAGGCCACTCAACCTTCAGCAGCACTGGAGTGCGGGTGGGACGAGCAGAGCTGGAGGAGAGCTGCTCTGCGTTCTTCAGGACAAGTTTTCTGCTCCCTGCCGCAGCTCGCAGTAGACAGGCAGGTTACCTCAAGTGCAGAATGCTGCCCCTTCCTATTCAATAGGAGAAGGCTCTCGCCACCTTCGTTACTGGAAACTCTCTAGGAGTACCTTTGGCAGCAAAAATTCTCAGTTTTCCAAAGAACTTCCTGAACAAGTTCATATTAGTCCCTAACATGAGCTGTCACATACTTCCTTCACCAAGCAAGGACTGGCAACCAGGGTGTCCTCTGTGTAACACCCTCGTCTTACAGCAAAGATCTCCAGCAAACAGCCCCGAAGCCTTAAAAACGATCTTAACAGCATTGATTTCTCTGCTGATAGAGGGTCCATCTCTTCTGTCTCTGGGAATATATTTGAATGACTCCCACTCCCACAGCCTCCCCAGCAGTCCTGCAAGGACATTCAGCAGTTGTACTGCTTGAACCGACTTGCAGCAGCCAGGAATTTGTTGCTCACTGCCCCTTCTCCCTGCTCTGCAGTGCAACCCTTCACACAGCCCCAGCATACTGCCCTAGGTGAAAGCCTCAATGGCTAAAACCTGCCTTTCCCTGGATCGGCTGCACACTTTCACCACACACAGCTGTGCTGGTGTGAAAGGGGAGGTGGGAACAGCTTAAACCTGCTCTCACTGGGGCAAAATGCCCAGCGGCAAAACCTGTGCTGAAACTGCTCTGCACCGAGGAATGCCAGGCTAATGAAGACATGCGCTTTTTAATGAAGACACTACACTTTATGCTCTGCTCAGTAACTGAATGAGACCTTATTAAGAGCACATTCAGCAGAATGCATCACTGCATAATTGCTAACTGTGCGAGACAGGCCTTGCACTGTAAGAGGGCTGGGAGAAAGTGACGCTGCTGCCTCGGAGGAGCTTGTCCAGTCCTTGTCTGCTCAACCTGCACTAGTTTTCATTAATTTTCAGGTGTACAGAGCTAACAAAAGAGGAAATCCCTAGATTTTTTGACATTAGTGTTCTGTGATGTCGTTTCCTTGGAGATGGGATTCCTTAGAGATGAAACTGCAGCAGAATGCAGCATGGGAACAGAGACAGCACAGAGCCAGGCAGGGAACAGAGGCACGCCAATTTACTTTAAGGATGCTTTATCCTGCTATGAATGCTCAGAGTGGCTAGGATTATAATACCAGTCTCTCCTATTTGCCAGATGATACAAAGCAGCTTTGTGCACACAACAATCAGCCCTTGAAGTCTAGACATCTTGCAACAGAAGAATTTGGATAGGGACCATTACTCTAAGCAAAAGAAGGAAAAGGTCCCCAAAACCTCATCTGGAATCCACAGCAGGACAGGAAGCCCGCTAGATTTAAGACGTACCCCCGCTCTAGAAGTCCTGTATAATATAGGGAAAGGAAAGAAAAGCTTCCTCCCCCTTCTTCCACCCGTAACAGCAGATCACATGCTCACTTAGGTGTGCTACCTATAATGGATTCCTATTTCCCATGCCCAAAGCCATCTATTCACAGTGGCTTAAGCTGAGAATCTAGGTGTGGTTAAGCTTAACACAAACCCTGCTACACCTCCAAGGAAACTACTCTTACACATTTCCATCACTGTCCCAACCAGACCAGCTTCAGCAGGGCTGGAGAAGAAAGGAGTTTTGCTACAGACCTTAGTTGTGACACCCTGTTCAGGAGAGATCTAAGAAGCTGTCTCAAAAGCATGGGGAGCGGCCTGGGATGTCTCTGCGGTGCAGTTCCCGGCACTGCAAATACCAGCAGAGCTGGTGCAGCAGCATGCCCTGCCCCTTCTGTCAGCCACCTCCGCTTGCAGCCTGTGGCAAAGCCTGTTGGCTTTACCAGCTTCCTTCTTCAAAGGACAGAGAGCATTCCACCCGCAGGCACTGAGCTTGGAGGCAGCCTTGCCAAATACAGACTATCCATGATTCTGCAGGGTCAGTCTGAAAACCACATTCCTCAGATGACTGCTCCCCTCTTTCCTTCAAAGCAAATCATTAACAGAAAAAGGCAGCTGGGTAGCGTTATCGAGAAGTTTATTGGCAGAACATACATCCTTAGCATGCCAGTCACAGCCGAGATGGAGCCAACCTGCTGCTAATGCATTATTTACTTCATCTTTATCTCCCTGAAACAGGAGCTCCTGTCTGGAGTGAGCCACATGCCCACTAATCAGCAGAAGTGTTTCTTCCAGCACAGTTGAACCAAGCCCTCCTGAACAAGGATCCTGTCCACAAGCCCAAGAGCTCTTTACCCAAAACACCATCGGAGCAACATGCAGGGAACACTGAAGTTCGTGGAAAAGCAACAGCTTCTGTCAGAGTCCACCAAGGGCAAGTTTTAATTGTTTGTTTTCCCATTACAGACTGCTCTCCCTTACAGAAAAATTAAACCAGTAAAAAAATTAAACCTCTGAGAATTAGAATCAAAAGTAACTTCTGGAATAACAGGTACTGTTGGAAGCATGAGAGGAGAGATAAAGAAACAACCTAGCCTGTGCCCAAGAGGTGAACTTCCTCCCCATGGCAACAGCAGTCTATTGTTTGAGCGTCACACAGCTCTGTGAAAATAAGGCAGCAGCCCAGGGCATGCAGGAAACTTTCCACCTCTTCATCAGTCACTGTTAGAGAACAGAACGGTCCAACAGGACATGGGGGACAAATAGGTGACCAATTTATATTGGCTCTGACAGCCTGACAGCCACCTCGGGAGGGGATAAACAACGTCTGATATATTTCCAGTTCTGTTTTACTACTGGTGGTGCCGAACGAGTATGAAAGTTAATTAACTAACCTTCATCCGAGAGCCCTGATCTCCTCTGAAAAGTGAAAGCACAGGCAGCAAGGCTGTTCTACATTACACACAGCACGTTGGGCCCAAATCTGACCTCAAAGTTCAGTCTAGGTGCTCCTGAGAGGAGAGGGGCTACCAAGGACACATGCATAAAGGAAGCAGTTTCAGGTTTTAGCAGTTACAAGCAAGCAATAAAAAAGTCTTTCTCCTGAAAATCCATGCCCAAATTCATGAGTATTTTTGACAGGACTGTCTTTAGATAGGTGAAGAAAACAGGAAATCCAGGAGGCATCCCAGATACCATCACATTCAGCCACTCCTTAGCCATCCACCCTCTGATGGCATTAGTAGTTAGTCACGTAGGAAGTACGTGTATAAGCTAACACAACTTCTCTCTTCTTTTTTTAATTTGTGCAAGGTTGAATTACAACCAAATGACTACACTGAAGTTAAAAGGGAACCACATGGCTCTGCTGAAGAGGAAACAAACTCATGTTCTAGTCCCAGCGCTGCATGAAGCAGCAAGAAGACAAGCATCCCCACGCACTGTTGATTCATCTAACGCTTACTTTTGTGCTAGTATATGGACAGGTGCAGTACTGCTTAGGAACCCGCTGTAAAAACACACAACAGAACCAGAACCTATCAGAGGCCTCTTACAACTAAGGATAAGACAAGAAACACATGGACACAGGCAGATAATACTCCAGCAGGCTAACAACTCTCTTCACTGCTACCATGTTCATAAAGCATTTCAAACAACTCAAGCAAATGCTACAGAATTTATACTTTTATTACAGTAAATAACCTCCTACCTGCCTCCTCACCTGCATGTTCCAGTATGGCTAACAAGTCCTTTTTGGTGTGGTTTTAAAAGAATGACTAAATTAGCTGGCAAAGAGAAAAAAAATCCCAAACTAACTAGGTGCCAACATCACAGCAATGAGATCTGATTAGTAGACACACATAGTTTAGAAGTGGGGCCACTGCTTATGCCACGCAGATCATGTCGCCTGGCACATGCTACATTGGGAAGGAGGGAGTTTAAATTTGCAACAGGGCAAAATGTTGGACGCACGCAGTGAAAACGGAGAGACTGCCTGGCACAGCTAGAACAGAGACACATACTGGAAGAGGAGTCTCTCAGATGTTTTGAAGACCCAGACCAGAGATTTGGAGAAGCATTTGCCACAGCTGGCAATGACAAAAGCTCAAAAATCACACATGCCACTGTTGTCCCACTATGCCCTGCCTACAGCTGATGGGATACACGGCAATACGAAAGCCCCATGAGGCAGCTAGTGATTTCCACACCACTTTGTGAATTCCTACCCTGTCCTTCATAAGCCATGGTTACGTTATGGTTCCTCACATAGCTGTAGCTGAATATCGCAGACTCTTAACAAGTTTTTCTTATCTTAAAAAGGGTTTAAACAAAAAGGAAGTACTTTATCCACAGAGCATAAAAAAACACAGTGCTCACTGCCATCACATGTTACAGAGGCCAAAAGTTCAGCCAGGACTATTAAATGCAACAACAGTGACTACCCGGCAGCTCAGGAGTCACTACATCTCAGACTACCAGTATTGTTCAAAGGAAGGATCTTTACTCTTTCATCCCTTTCCCCCTGGCAACTGCTATGGTGACCATTTAAAGATGGAAACAAACTAGATTGACTTCTCCTCCGATAAACAACGGCTGTTTTCACTTGATGCTTGCATGAGACAATTTTCTCCCATGGACACTCCCTACACCATACACAAATGGGAAACTGAAATATAAACTAGGCTGACTAGAAACCTGGGGCAGATCAAAGTGAAGAAGGATTCATTCCTGAGTTCAAAGGCTGGCCTTTCAACTATGACACTTTGAAATTGGACTCCAAATCTTATGGCTGTGAAGAATGACTAAATAGCAAAATTTTAAACACTTTATAGGCAAAGAAATGCCTATTTGCATCATATCTGAGCAGCCTTCTGCCATTCCCCCTTGAAACACAAAGCACTAGATGACTCACCTGTCAGAATAGTCTGGAAAGCTGCTTCCACGTTTGTTGAGTCTAAAGCAGACGTCTCGATAAATGACAAACCATTCTTCTCTGTGTGGACAGGAATACTATAATTAGAGGGGTACCTCACATATCTGTCTCCCATCTGGAAGAACTACTCTACCAGATTCTATTTGTGCTGTTCCTGATGAGACACACATGTATCAAAAAAAGCATAAAAAGCTGTGGGTTCTTCCCCCGCTTAGGTGATCTGAAAGCAAACCACCCAATACCAACATTAGAATTTACACTCATCCTGAAGCACAGGGATCAGGCCAGTGCTGTGTTACTTTGAGGCACATCTTCCTGCATCACCGAAAGTGAGAATTTGTTATACTTTCAAGAATTGTGTGAGGAAGCTTCCTGCATTTTCTTTAATGTCTTAAAGTTTCTCTACCTCCCACCTGCTGGTATGTCATGGCAGCTTATTTAACAGGGCTAGCCCTATCGGGGAATGACAGTCCTCCGCCTGCAGGCAGGGATCCTCACTGGCCATAAGTTCTGCAAATGCAGCTACACATAAGAAACCCAGCTACATTCCTGGATGAAAGAAATTTGGCCTAAAACAAGGCAAGATTTATAGAAATCAGTTATTTTTCACAGATCTTAATTATGCTACACGAGTCAGAAAGCCAGTTTAATGTAAGTCTGTTCAGCCACGGGCACCTGCGTAGTGCTCCAGATCACTTGGTACAAAGGCAGCAATAAACAGGTGCAAAGCTACCATCGTACAAGAAATGTAAACCTCAAGCCATAGGCACAGTTTCTGCAAGAAAAGCCATGCACAGGCAAGAGAATAAACCTGGTTTAAAATTTTCAAGTGCACCTGGCTCATTCTTGAAACCACATCAGCATGCGTGTTCTACAAGGCTTCCTTTTTCACTGAATTAAAAAGAGCGAAACACCAGTGTGTGACACTGAGGAACATCACCAGCAGCACTCTTTTTCCTCCTACCAGCACACTCACCTATCTAAGACCAGGTAGGCAGGTCCCCAGACAGTTAGCACTAGAAAATTATTTTGAGTTCACCAACCTGCAAAAGCTCTGGCCTCATCTGTAGGGACTGCTCTCAGGTGGCGCAAGTCACTCTTGTTTCCCACAAGCATGATTACAATATTGCTGTCAGCATGGTCTCGCAGCTCTTTCAACCATCGCTCTACATTCTCATAAGTAAGGTGCTTAGCAATGTCATACACCAATAATGCCCCTACAGCTCCACGATAGTACCTGTGGGTGAAGAGACATGTTAGAGAACCAGCAAGAAACACTATGATTAAAAGTGACAAGTTACTGTGCAATAATGGCAAATAGCTATTACTAAGACAGCTATACAAAAAGATATCCAGGAGCAGGCTACGTGGGACTTGAAGCAGTGAAGTCTAGTATCCAGACTAGCGTCATGCCACAGGACGACCAGAGCAGCCATGACAGCTCAGAGTGTAGAGGGTAAGCCAAGCCCCATGCTTTTTGGGAGAACGCTGCATCCCAAAAATTAAAGTTCTGGAATCTGTGGGGAGCTACTGTCACCTTCAACCTCTGATCCACTCCTAAAAAGTCTCCTCCACCCATCACTGTGGGTGCAGTACGGGCACAGCCCATAGTGATAGAGAGACTTTAGAATGACTCACTGGATCATAAAAACGTTGACCTGATCTATTCCCTATATCAAACGCCAGACCAGAGAGACCAGGTCTTTCAGACCAGAGAGGGGCACAGCAATTCACTCAAAAAGAAAGTGTCTGTGTTCTCCCACCCCACAACTTCCTCCAGCTTTACTTAAATCCAGCTTTTGCTATGCTATTTTTTTTCCAATTAAATAAGCAAGCAAAGTGAGCAGTCTTTCTTTAGTGCTACAGGAGGGTTTCTGGTCTTAGGTTACCACTGATAAAACCTCCATGAACACTGATATTACTTTATCAATCGCTTGCATTGAAATGAGTCTCTTGAAGCTCTTGCGTTCCAGGCTTGAAATGCCTCCAGTTACACATCGTGAAAGCACTGAGAAATAAATCAGTTTGTGCAGGGACACACTCTTATCAAGTTTCTGGACTGAATATTTAAGCTTCCTTCCCCCATAGGTTGTGGATATTACACAATAAAATATAAACACCCCCTGTTGCAGCTTCTGAGGAATCAGAAAGGCCCAAAATTACCCTCTTCAGCCACACAAGCTATCACTTACGCTGATGTTATAGCTCGGTATCGCTCCTGCCCTGCTGTGTCCCATATCTGAGCCTTTATTGTCTTCCCATCGACTTGGATGCTCCTTGTTGCAAACTCTACTCCAATGGTGCTTTTGCTTTCCAAGTTAAACTCATTGCGAGTGAATCGAGACAGAAGGTTACTCTTGCCTACTCCAGAGTCTCCAATAAGTACAACTACAAGACAAAAATGACATGAGAATCAGATTCCAGATGTAGATAATACATTGACAATCACCTGCAATAAACATTTATTTCCCAGAATGAAGCATGAAGGAAAAGAATGGCAAAACCACCACCCTCATCATGGGTCTACTGTCCAAGTGTTGATATTTCTAGAGAACCAGAGCTGCCACATTCACCAGCATTTTGAACAGACATTAGACTCAACTTTTACTTATTACGTTTCAGTCTCCTTTTCCCAGCATGGAAGAACATTCCTCCTACAGGAAGAATATACATGGCTGCCACTGCAAGTGTCGGGGACAGTTTGGATTTCACATCCTTGTAACCTAGAACTAAAAACCACCACCACCACCAACAACAACAAAAAAAAAAAACCACACCACCCAACTGAAATCTGTTTTGCTGGAGAAGTCCAAAATGCAGGCCAGGCAGCAGACTGCCTGCATTTTGCACTCTTCATAGAAGAGAGATTTCCCACTGGGCAGAAAAATTTGTGAATGAAAAAAAGAACCACCAAACCCCCCCAAAACCACCATCACCCTGATGGACAGTTTAAAAATGTTAACTGAGCCACAGCACTCTGCCGTTCCGCAGTCCTTCGCTGCTGCTGTGACCCCTGGACACTTTAGGCCAGAGCCTGAAACTGCTCTAAAATGCTGCCGGGGTATCGCTGGGCCTCAGAACTATAACCATCCACTCCCCCTTCCACAGCTCAGCTTGACTCATCACAGCACCAGTGCCAAGGAAGCTAACTGGAAGGATTCAGCTATGCTCGACAAGAGATTGACAGAGGGCTCAAAGTTCAGTTCCTACAGGAAGAAAAGTGTCACGAGGATTCACTGCAACATCCTGTAATGCTGAGTTGAAAGGTGCAAGTTGAACTGTAACTTAAAACTCACTACCAAGATGCAGGCCACTGGATGAAACACATTCACACCCCTGAGGCACACCAACAGGAGCCCCTCGGGATGATCTTATGCCCTTAACGAAGATAAGGTACTGAACTGGTAACAGAAGGAAATGGAGGAAAAAAGAGGACAAGTAAGATCCTTGAGAAGAATGACCCAGAACCTTAAAGTTCAGCAGTGAATCAAGGCCAGTCGAACCAAAAGAGCGTATGCTCAGGTGACAAAAAAAAAAAAGTGTTGTTACTATGCTTATATGCTTGTTTTGAAAAAAACAAAGATACTTGCTCAGTAACATACATCATTTAACAGTTAAGACTGCAATACAGTGTTAAAAGATTCTGTGTGGTACAACAGAGGAATGAGTGCACCAAACACACTTCAATGACATGAGGAAACCCCCCACTGAGTCTTAGTCTCGCAGCGCAAATACGCCCATCTGCTGCTGCACCACACGGCAGCCCTCTGAACACCGTCTTCTATTTAAATAATGCACAACAATTCTGACGAACGGAATTTGCTCTGACTGTAAGGGCAGAGAAACACCTTTTAAACACCCTCCATAAAATGAAAACTGCAGCAAATGCTAGCTTTAAACATGGCCTTGTAGAGAACACTTCATCAAAATAAACATCTTTGCAGCTTCCTCTGCCAGCTGACTCAGCGCGCAGCCAGCCAAGCTACAGAAGTTGCATAAAGCACAGAGTGTCTGTTAACCACTTCTGTTTATGAAGACCACAAGTGCAGGTAAGGTGGCAAGCACATACGCTGACTGCAAACAGGGTTCTGCTTTCCTACGTGCCAGGTCAGCCCTGTTGGGTGTCAGCTGCCCTGACACAGCCGAACAGCTTTGCTGGCAGGGAAGGTGATGAAGTGTAATACACTTTGTGTGGGGGGACAGGGCATGTAATTGCATCATCACCACCTGGCAAACTGCCATGGCTTTCCTCTTTCATTGGCAAATAAGTTCTCCAATACTATTTTGGCAGGTTTAGGCCACAGTTTTAGATGACATCATATTTGTATACGCTGGGACGTGTTACAAAAAGTCCCTAGGAGGCAAAAGTTGTCTTCGCACCCCTCAGTCCTGCTATCACCCAGCATTAGCTTTGGCAGCGGCCAAAAACTTCTCTAAACAAGAAGAGCAATCTACACACATAATTTCCTTTTCGCAACAGGATGCACCATATACCTGTTAAGTATTCCCCTCAAACAGATTTTTGTTGTTCGGTGCATATTTCAAAGCACAGCTTAAAGTCATTTAACAATAGACTCATGATTTTAATTCCTCTGCCTCTTTTTTTCCTTACCTTGTCTGAATCCCATGCTGCTTATGTTCTGAATGGTTTCCAGCACCAGATTAATATGTCCCAATTAAAAGGGGAAAATATTAGACTTTCCTCCTTGAAGTCAGATATTTCCTCAACTTAACCGGGCTACTGCAGCTCCTCCTGAACACAGACACAAGAACCGCTTGCAATGTCAGCAAGCGCCTGAGATTCCTCACACTTTCTGCATTTCTGTCCATCTGAGCAAGTATCACTCTTTGAATACAATTATAAACTGAAACAACTTTAGCAGCCTTATCAAACCACTTTGTTTTGATATTTTATACTACACAATGTTCCCATGTATTATATTCTTAGCATAGAAATAAAGTAGGAATGACTCTGGATGCCTGAGTCCCATTCTAACTATCCCAGGCAAACAGTTTCTGGGAGGGAAATGACACTATCTACTTCCATGTTAAAGCTAATTGTTCCTGCACACACGCTTTTATTGGGCTTTTCTTCCAGCAACTCACTCCTAATGGTTAGAAATTGCCTTCTAATTTCCAGAAGAAATTAGTGGTCAGCTGATGGCGGTGTTCATGTGCCAGCATTGTCCATTAGCTTATTAGTTTCTTCTCCCAGTGGTGTTTATGCTGGGGTATTTACAGAAAGCAACCGCATCTTCTCTCAGCTTTGTTCTGCTAGCTAAATAAGCCAACCTCTCAAATTCCTTACAAACAGACTGTCCATTTCCCCAAACATCTTCCCTGTGAGTTTTTAAATTTCTTTTCCATGCAGTGAGAAGAACCACACACATCATTCTAGGTGAGATCTCCCTGTGATGTATACAGGGACTTTAATATTTCCATCTCTACTAGGCACACCTTGAGCTGGAATTATCTTTTCCTGACCTTGATGGCTCAGTCTGCCTGTGGTCAGACCTAATTGTTCTAGCTTTTAGTTGGCAAGCTCTTACTTTACCAAATTCCTATGAATCCCAGATGCAAAACCTTACATTCGGAAGAACACTCAGTTTGGAGGACTGCAGTCTTCATCAGCACACAGCCCTTCCAGTGCTGCGCTCCACCTTTCTCCTGTTCCACCCAACTTCACGTCACCAGCAAATTCCTTTACTACGTCAGCACTGGAAGGAGGAATGACTGGAGGAAACGTTTACGCAAGTTCAGCCACAAGACCTATTCTTGAAAACCTCCATCAATATCCTCCTTCGGACCAGCAATTCCCTTACAAAAGCAGCACCTTAGAAAGCTTCACAGTCATGGGAGATTTGTATTGGCACATCCTGAAAGTCATGAAAATGATCTCCCTGCCCCAGGTGACTACAACTAGGCAGGTCATTCTTACTGGTTTAGTGATGTGCCAGTTCAATACTTGCAGCCACATGCTTTAAATCAATGCATTTGAGTATCTACAGCACTACCACCCCAAAGATTTAAGACAAGCATCTGGGGGGAGGGAAGGGAAAAAGAAAAAAAAAAGAAAGAAAAATGAGTTTGAAGTCCACACTACTGTATAAATTTCATTCTGTAATTCCAGTTTTATTTCTGTAGAAGACCAAAATAAGAATTCCATTTCCTAAGTTGTATGAAAAGCAATTTAGAGAACTACATCAAGAAAGGATTATTAATTTTTCACCAACATTACAGCTCACTCACCCAATTTTTATTCCTGTTAAACCTCTAACTTAGTTGAAATTTTCAGAAAATACTTTTAATTATCTCATGAAATCTGTTATTGACAACCTAATCAGGTTGAAAATAGGAAGTCCAGCACCCCTAGCTCGTATTGTCTATGGTAAAAATTACTACACAAGTTGCATGTTCCACAATCTAAAACAAGTAGACCAGCACTAAGGGATTACAGTGTCTGAAAACACTCGTCTCTGCATTGAGCTCTGCTATTAACAGACATATAACTAACGAGCCTGGACACATCTTCATGAGCCCCAGAAGAACCTGCTGATCAACACCTCTGCCTGCCCACTTCAGTTGGAATTTAAAGAAAACATGAACAAGATGACCTGATTCTACACCTTGTAGGTAGCTGGTGATAAACTTAACACGATCATGTCTTGTATGAATCTCCCTCCTCACCTGTGCCTGTTTTATTCACCCACTCCCCGTCACAAAGAGAGTGGGCATCTCAAAGGCACTTTGGGGTAGGGGTCATTCATTACCTGTACATATAACACGTAACGCAGAGCTGGGACTACAGACACCTCTGTAGTAAAATGGCTAAGCCAGCAGGTTTACTATAGCACCAAAGTGCCTCCACACCTAACGCAGGGAAGGCACAGGGCTTGCTGCTGTTATAAAAACCAAGAGGTGTCATGCGACCACTTTTCCTTACAAATTTCCCTACACAAAACACACAAGGAAAAAATGTGTTTTCTAAAACCCAAACCAACAAGTTTGTTCAGTTTCAGAGCATTTCACCAATGTCAAAGGGAGAAGTTGGAGAAATGAACATAATGCAAAGTAGGAAGCAGATAAATCAAACTGGAGTTTTTACTAACAATAAGCTGAATGTCACTACAAGACAGGTCCATGTTCAGAAATAAGAAGTCTGACCCCAAATCCAGAGTTCCAGATGGTCAAGGTGCAGACAATCCTCTTGAGCTTTGTCCATAGAAAACACAGAAAACATCTTCTGCAAGTGAGGGTTACTTTGATAACTACTTATCTATTGCAAGTACATTACTTCAATAAAAAAAGTTAAAAGTTCCTTCCTTTAAGCCAGGCTTAATTTATTAAGTAATAAAGTAATATCCTTATATCACCATTATTTCTTCCTCACATTAAAATCAGAGCAAGATTTCTACAAACTGGAATTCATAGGTCTTGCATATCCTCAAGTGCAGCACTGGGAACAGTAGGCACTGCTCTCAGCTAAACCCAAAAAGTACAGAAGAATACAAAGACACGGGTAGCTGGACAAGAAGAATTTACCAGAAAGCGTCTTTTTACAAGCTAGGCTTAGGCTCTAGCATATGCTGAAGTGTTGCACCAGAGTCAGGAGCCGGGTATTTTGTAACAGGTACTGTGATTTTATGGTAGGGCAGCATAGGTGGGCTCAGCTTACACCCACCAGCAGCCAGCCAGATTTTGATGTACAGCTGCCGTCAGTGGCTGACAGGACAAAACCAGAGGTCTCACGTGAACAGACGCGTGGCACTTCAACTCAAGAGCAGTAAAAGACAGCTAGACTACAGGACACCACCCAATTATTTTAAACCAAGTCAAACTCTGAACTCAGTCCCACCAACCTAACATGTCCCTTCAAGTTCATAAACCCAGAAGAACTGTCCTACTGGATTAAGTGTCTTCTAGACCAACACCCAGCCCGACTGTCAAAACTTGATGTCTGAGAAACACTATGTGCAACAGAACAAACAGGCTAATCTTTGTCCTAGCAAGCCCTTACCATCTTCAAACAAGCAATACCTTCAGACTTGCCATCGTAACCATCTCACTGAAACACCCCAACAGACATTCTTCTTCCTCTATAAATGCGTGCAGTTTTTCAAATGCATTTACAGTATTTATGGCAATGCACCACTGCAAAATTTGCATATACATCTGCAAGACTTTATGTCCTTTTGTTTTCGCCTACTGCTCAATAAAAGAAGCATTACAGATATCCAAAAAAATTATGAAACAGTAGATACTTTCCCTATTGGCCATTATCACTCCCTGTTTTAATTTTGATAAAGTTGTACATCACTTCAGTATAAGGGATATGAATCCATTAGGTGTCTCTTCCAACTATTTTGATGCCCTTCTCCATCTTTTTAATTCTACAATATCCCTTTCAAAATGGGTATGCCTGCCCTGCCTACATTTGCCCTCAAACCCTAAGATGCTCATGTCTCAGATTCAAACATCAGCTTAATGTTCCCTCTGAGTTCTCACTTGCTTTTCCAAGAGTTTTTACCTACCTCTTGTCCTTTTGACCAGTGCCTGGTAAGGAGATATTAATTTCAGAGACCTACTCACAGTAATTTCAAGAGCATTCCGGAGCGGTGACAGCTTGTTTAGAACCACCATCACCTTTGGGAAGTTACAAAAGTTTCCACAATTTGCATTACTCTGTATTTGTTATGTTATTTCAGCTGCCACATTAATCCCAGTTATGTGACATTGCATCAACTTCCTGCAGTCTACTTTAGCTTTGGAAAACCTGAATCACTCATCTTCACAATACCATTTCCATAGCATTCCCTGCGCTCCCAACAGCTTCTATAAACTAAACGGAAAAAGCTTTAGGAGGAACAATCAATTAAACTAGCTTTGAACTTTTCTATATAACTGGATCCTAACTGAATTATTTCCCAGTTATATAAGGAAGCAGGTCTAATAAAAGACAGGACCTCTCCCAACAAACTCTGCGTCACTGATATTCCCAGGCTTTCGCAGCTAAAACATTAATTATAAGCGCACTGACAGAATTGTATGAACACGTAAAAGTAGTGCAATAGTTTTGATAACTTGTACACATAAGTACCTACAATAAGATTGCTTGATGCAATTAAACCAGTGGTCAGCAAGGCCCTTGCCAATGCCGCAAGCTGAGAAAAGAGGCCCTTCTTGGGACTTCCTGATTTGATTTTAATAGCAGTAGAGATGACTGATTTACAGTTAGAAATAATACCACTTTCCACATGGCAATTGGCTAAAACAGGCAACAAAAAAAATGCAATTCCTCAAAGTTATTACAGGAGCTTAAAGGTACAGGAAAAAAAAAAATCACTGATGTTTTCCTTTACCTAAGTTTCATGATGACAAGCACTGGGTCTCTCATCATTACAATGTAACAAGCAATACTCTAAATCCCAAATTCAAATTTACAATACCATATTGCAATAAACAATACTTTTTACAATACTTTGCTTGCTTTCACTGTAGGATTTAAAAAAAACCCAGATAGTCAATTTCAAAACGTCAGCATTTCCGCAGATGTTTTACAGCATGCTTTATGAACCTTTACAACAGGCTGGTATTTTACTCTGCAGGGAGTGAAAACTCAGTAGTTAACTCCAACTGCAGCATTTTAACCCAACTTGCTGCTGTATGGCAGACCAGAGGGGCACGGGTCCTGGAAAACAAGGTATTCCTGCCCTTCTCTGCCGGGTGCCGCAGGAGGTGCCAGGCCAGGGCCCGAGACAGCACGTGTGAAACAGCAGTTACAGTCAGCCCTCTTGAAGGGCTCAGAATACAGAAGGCGGCAAATAAACCTACTTTATTAAATTAGCTGCATCATCTACCAACACTAAGCATGTAAGTCATTCATTTTACAGTCCTATTTAATAGCTAGAAAAGGAAGCCGTCCTTATCAACCCTGGGCATCCTGGCTGGTGATCTCTGCCCGCCGCCCAGCCTGGCATCGCCTCAGCCCCGTGGCGGAGCAGAAACCTCGGACAAGCCGCAGCCACGCCAGATCCCCGCGGAAACCAGCCCGAACCCGACGTTTCGGGGTGCGCGCTCCGGGGCAGGCAGCGAGGCCCGGCACACCCTCGGCCATCGAGCTCCAGAACCACCCGAGCAGGGCTCGGCCGGGCCGGCCGGAGCACTGACAAGGCCGGAGCACTGACAAGGCCCCCACCGCCTTAAGGGAGCGGCAACGGGACCCGCCTGCGGGCCCAGGCACCTCTCGCCCTTCCCCGGCGCTGCGAGGGAAGCGGCGGCGAGGCGGGGGCCGGCTGAGGCGGCGGGGAGCGGCCCCCGCCCCGCCGTGAGGAGGCCGCTCCCCGCCCCGCCATGGCCAGGACCCCCTCCGGAAGGTGACCCCTCCGGTTGCCATGGGGAGGAGCCGGCGCGGCCCTTACCTTTGAAGAGATAGTCGTATTCGTCGTCGCGGGTGCCCATGGCGGGGTGGGCCGAAGCGCAGCGCAGGCCGAGGACTGGGAGCGGGAGCGGCAGCCGGACCCTCCCTGCAGCCGCCGCGGCGCTTCCGCCCTCCGCGCTCTGCCCGCCCACCGACAGGTGCTTCCGGGGCAGCGCCGCCGCAGCGCAAACTGATTCCGGGGTAAAGCCGCCCGCTCCCGCCCACCCCGGCCGTAAAGGGACGGTGCCGGCAGAGCGGGTGGTCCCGCAGACCCGCCCGGACAACACCGGTCGCCCACCCACCCGGCGGCTACGGCCCGGAAACGGCTGCGGCGGGAGCGCGGGGGACGGCGGCAAAGGGACTAGTGGCGGCTGGGAGAAAAAGTAAGTGAGTGGTTCCATGGTGTAATGGTTAGCACTCTGGACTCTGAATCCAGCGATCCGAGTTCAAATCTCGGTGGAACCTAATGGTTTTTGCCAGCCTTCTCCTTTTTTTTTTTCTTTTGATCTCCTTTGACCAAATTACGGCCGGACACGCTCCTCGCTTCCCCCCGGGTTCCTTCACATACAGAGTTGTCCCCGCCGCACCTCACCTCTTGGCTGGCGCCCACCAGCCCTATCTATCCCCAGCAAGGGTGTGGATGCCCTCCCAGCTATGCAGGCAGGCGATGGCTCCCACCCCGGGGCTGCCCGGGACCCCACTGCGGTTTGGGGTGGGTTAGTGGGAAGCCCCCCCAGGTGTCACAGATCCGTCCTGCATAGTGGGCCATGAGCAGCGTGTGAAGCCCACAGAGCTCATGGTGGAGCTGAGAAGCTCACGAGGCGCAAAGAGGCTGCGAGCGTGAGCCCCTTCCCCACCGTCACACTGCTGCACACCCCGCTTCTCCCTTCCCAAAAGCCCGTCACTCGCCTGCCCCTGTGCTGGGGGAGACACCAGCTTTGTCATCAGCTTCCCTTGGCACAGGCCTGAGCCTTAAACAGAAAAGGATAAAAACTGTGTTTGTGTCAAGATGATTAAACCAAAGCTCTTGAAACTGCTCTTTTTCCACCAGCTTGCCCTTGGCAGCAGCAGTACGTCGCCATCTCTGCAGTCAGGGGCCGTGTTATCATTCCTGTGCATGGCGAGGAACCCCCAGGCATCGGCGTCAGCGCTGCGCATCAGTTACCGTCTGCTGGAACGATAATGAGCCATAACGTGATCCTCTGTGCTTAAGCATAAATAGTTCACGCTGCCTCAGAGCTTCTAAGCGGAGAAAACAGAGCACTAACAACACAGGCACATGACGTGTGACCAGGATGTGTGACCACGCTGCCGGCGGAGGCTCCCCGGGAGCACACGGGTGAGGTCGGAGATAGGGGTCTGGGCTCACTGCATGTCCTGCCACCAGCCTACGGCGTGTCCTGGCAGAACGTGTGCCTCCAGCCTCTCGCAGGTGCACAAACCCCCCTGAGCATTCGAGGCATCACGTCCTCGGGACACCATTCCCATGTCCCATGGGAATAATTGCGTGTGCCTGTTCCATAAGGGCATTGCAAGGCCAGACCCCACAGGAGCAGAGAGCACTCTGGTAGTGTAGCGGTGAGGTCTGTAGGAGTCTGCTTCGTCTCTGAATTCATCCTTTTTATCTCCAGACGAACCAAGAACACCCAAAATCTTGAGACTGAAAATGCTCGTCATGCTCCTGCCACCCTTCTCAGAAGTTATCCTACTGCATCGAGTAGCGCATTAAAATTGGTAACGGATACTTGTATGTGTAGAGGCTGGGGCGTGTTTATAACTCTGTAGCTAAGGTTTCCTTCTTACATCCTATTTGCCATTCTCCATTGAACTTTGTTGTCAAAACGCTATTCATATAATCATAGAATGGTTTGGGCTAAAAAGGACCTTAAAGATCATCTAGTTCCAGCTCCCCTGCCACGGGCAGGGACACCTCCCACTAGACCAGGTTGCTATTAATTTTCACTTGACGTTTCTCAGGCCTGGTTTCATCCTCCAGAAATGCTATTAGTTCTAAAAAAATCAAAATAACACAGATGAAGTATTTTTAGTCATCCTCTGGTAAGAGCTGTTCTCCTTTTTGTGTTTTGGATTTTGTTTGTGAGCCTGGAAACACCCTTTATTTACATTTTTCATATGCGTAAGCGTTACTTCTGCTTGCATCAAATTGCAGATGTTCCTCATCTGGAACTGGCTCGCCCTACGCAAGACTTTAGGGAACAAAGTGAGGACAATGCCTTTTCTGGCTGAGCTAAAAATCACAGCCCCTACACTGCTGTACCACTGTCACGTGTTGAACTTATGAAGCAGAGGCATTTTTACCAATCACGCATCGTAACATGAAAATTGCAGCAGATTGCCATGTATATGAGCAGCAGCAGGGGTTATTTCTAGCCAAGCCCGTTTAAATGCATTTGATGGTTTATAATCAGGTTCTTCATGGTGCAGAGAGGCAAAACTGAACCAGCAGAAAGAACTTTGCATCTTAACAGGAGTAAACTTACAGCAGGGCACGAGGATAGCGCTGGACTAGCCAGGAGCTCCAGAAATTGAAGTCTTACATTCTGTTCAGTCCTGGGTTAATTTTGTTGCTGATCAGGTAAGCCCCACATGAGAATATACAAGCGCTCAGGAAGTGTCGCTCTCAGCACAGGCTGTTTTTGGCTGCTCTGCTCTTTCTCTGTGCCCCCTCCTGGAGTGTGCTGCCATAGTTAGGGGGTGCCCTGGGACACCTCCCGTGCATATGAAACATGGCCAAAAAGCAGAGGTCGGGCCTGAAATAACAGAGGACTGTGAGCTCTTCGACTGACAGTTTTTAATGTGAGAACAGCCATTCAGCACTGGCATTTCTGCTGCGTTAATTGCCGTTAGTGTCATCCTTGCGGGAACACTAAATTCATTGCAAACCCTGAATTAGCGCACTCTCGTAATTCTTCAGTTTGTACTTAGGCACAACCATTTGCGGAGGCAGCACGTTCCAAGCAACTGGAGCAGAGACAAGGAATGATCCTCAGCTGGCCCTTGGATGTTCAATTTAGTGAAGAAAAGAAGCAGAGGTCACACTCATAACTGCGTATTTATGGTTCTGTTCTGGAAATTCGTACAGCAGCTGCCAAAAAGGCCCCAGCTTTTGTCTCAGCAGCACCATTAACGTGCAGATGTGCGTCAGGGCTATCAGCTCTGAGCTGCTCAGCCCCAGGCACTGGGCATCAGGCTCTCCCCACGCCTGGTTCTCCCTTCATTCTCCCACTTCCCTCCTGCCACTGGCTCCCGAGACCCTGAGAGAAATCCTGGCCTAATTAAGGGGAAAATTTACCACCATCTTTCATGGTTGTAGCGATCCCACAACAAGGTCAAGGTCTCTTTGCAGAACACACCAGTGGTATTTGACATGGAAATAGAAGAATGTGAAACGGGTGGCCAGTATTTGCTGCTGGTCCTGGTTTTTCTGGCTCTGAAATCCCTGCTCACACTTTGCAAAGCCCATCGCTTTGTGAAGCTCAAGGAAAGATTTGGCACTGGAAGCCGCAATAATTCAAAATTGTCCTCGAATGGCTGTTGACCCAAATTCCCGTTTCCCAGATGAAAGGAGCCACTGGCTTCCCCAGGGCAGAAGGCAGGAAGGACAAAAGCGAAGGCCCAGAACTTACTCTGTTTTATCAGAGGAGAAATATTTCCTAAGGGGGAAACCCAATCAATACTTTGCAATTTTCTAACAATCCATGAATCATTGCAATTATGCAGAGATAATTCAAGCTTTCCAATCCAGCTGCTAAATTAGAGAAAAGCATACTCTTAGCACTCACTACCCCCAGCTTGACATGTCAGTCAGAAAAAAATCCTTCAAATATAAAATCTGTCCACTGAAATTATAAAACCCCTCTCCTTTTAAAACCCTGGACCAAACTAAAGGGTCTACGATGTAGGAGTAATTCCATGACAGAGATAGAAGTAATGAAAATGCATGGAGTTGACAGGAATTCTTCTGTTAATAACTTGAATTCCAGCATGCTCTGTATTCTTTTTCTAGCTCTAAGAAAAGAATATATAAGAAGAAATGGACCCAATCAAAATTACTTTCGACATCAGCCTTTTCTTTCCTACCCCTGGCGCTGGAATAAAAAAGGACCTGGATCTGAATGGGGACCTGTTCAAAATCAAACCTCACCCTGGTTTTGCCGTTCTCTAGGGATCTCTGCGGCACTGAAGAAAAAGTGGGAAGGGAGCAGCGCTATTAAAATTAACCATCTTCTGGAGATGCTCTTTCGCTAGGACAATATTACAGTAAGCAGAAAGGAAGGGAAGTTTGCAGTATGCTTTGGGAACAGGAATCGAATGCAACAGAGTCGATGACTTGGTGTTTCTTGTGATGACTGTCAAAATGAAGTCATCAGTTTCCTGCATCCATTTTGGACTCAACACGCATCTCCTTGTCTGTGTCTGCTGCCTCCAGAGACACATTAGCAAGATAATACTGGCAGCTCCAGGATAGTTGCTGGCCAAGATATAATTTCTGAGACATGGCTCAAAATCTTCTTCCTCTTACTACACCCTGCCACAGGGTTTTATTTCCTATCTGGGGTCAAATTCTGCTTGATGTTGGTGTCGCTACCAGACAAATACAATGTCAATGACAGCAGTGCAAGCATTATCACACATCCCATCATCTTCTAATTTGGATTCAAGAGATCAGCCCGGGGGAATTAAGAAGGCAGTTTTATTTCTGTGGCCAATTCGTTCGCTGCTGAAACAACCAACAGAGCTGGCTGGCTGTGCTCAGCATGGCCGTGCTTGTTGTGAAGCTGTACAATTATCCAGGAAGCCAGGCTGAGACTATACAACTTTGCTCATTAAGATCATTAGAGAGCTGTCAGATGGAACAACTGGGATGGCTTTGATCTGGCAGAATACCCTTCCTCCTGCTCCCAGGCCTTGGGAACCATCCAGTTCCCCATAATTATTTTTTTTTCAAGTCATTCAAACAATACTCATTGGTTTTTTATAGGGTGCAATAACTTCTTCAGGCAAACTAGAGGCTGTAACAGCTATAACAAGATTAATTTATTAAATAGAAACCCTGATATTTCAATGATTCCTCTATAAATATGTTCATAGTTGGATTTGCCAAGAAAATGACAAAATGTTGCTCATAATCCCAAAGGTATTCCCTATAAATCCACTAGGTGTCCTACTGTTTTCAAGCAATTAGGCTCAAGGTTTGTTTGGGTTTTTTCCCTAGTTTTGCCAGAGAGGAATTAGTTTGAGCCTTTAGTGGAATTAGGTCTGGATTTGCAGGTTGAAGGTACACGTACGTATGGTTTGTGCGACACAGCAGGACATCTGGCTCACAGTAGCAGCTCTTTTGGCAAATGCCACTAATGTTTCCCACAGAGACCAACCCAAGGTTAGAGGCTTGGAAGAGAAAAAGGGAAAAAAATCTGCCTTCCTCTCTTGGGAATGCTAAACGAGATCCATCAAAGCCAAATCCTCTTCTCGGTCAACCTTGAGCATCTATTTATAGGGCTGCTAAAGTGAGCCCGATGCTGACCTCAAAGGTGGTGGCAATACGCGTTAACCTTCATCAGCGCCGCTCTGCACAGGCTGCAGTTTTGACATTCCTGGTCACTGCTCCAGTCCCTGGCGGGCGTCCCGCTGCCTGCCAGCGCTCCCGCCCCTCCGCAAAGGCCAGCGCGGCACCCGCTGACGAGGTGCCCTGTCACTCCAAACACAGAGGGCATATCAAATGCATACTAAGAAAAGCAGGCTGAAAAATAGCCAAAGGATAATTTTCTCATCCCAGAAAATACTTGGGGTGGAGCGTGGCCATCGGAAAGTGGCCGGCTGTTCCTTCCCGGTGCAACCCAGGGCACACACGCAGTATCAAGCTGTGCTATTTGGGACAGATCCCACCTTGGGATCTGTTACTTGCATCGAGTCCCAGCATGGCAGTCTGGACTTCTCTGAAACAGTCATTTCCCAGGTATCTAAAAACCATCTTTCATTATTTCAGTGTCTTTCAGCGCTCAGAAATGGGTATTTGCAATATACTGGTGCGGGATGACTATGGGGTGATTTTTATGGTCTTGTCACTGAAGCACAACTCACACTGTCCAAACCCAACAGCCTTACCCTCTGCCAAGTGCGATAGTTGCATTTGCAAACTCCCCTCTCATCCACACTAATTTCACAGGGGTGCCACATCTTGAATTTACCCCAGATCTACGTGAGGAGAAAATGAGGTTTGTTTTCTATTTTAAAAATGCCAGAGGCAAAGATGGTCTCAAACAATGAGTTTATCTCCTTTTCTGCAGGTGCTTCGTGGCAGAATTCCCGCCCACAGCTACGGCCGTGCAAATAGGCTCCGGGCAAGGTGTCAGCACCAGCTTAATCACAAGCTGTAAGGAGAAGTCAGAGGGGGAACAAGAGCCTCCTGTCCCTGTCCCATCAGGATTCCTTGCCATCAGGCATGGCGCATCACGGGACGTGCCTAGCATCTGTCCTGTGCCATGTGTTACTGTGCTGCCTCTATTTCTTGCTATTTGTGTTGAAGGTATGACAGTCATTTTCCTGACAGCCCGCAAGAAGAAAAGATACTCCAATCTTCCGGCTGTATGTATATATAGGTACCTGCTGTAGCACCATCCATATGCAGTACGCACCATATGCTAACTGTGAAAGCGTTTAACCTGGTCCAGCGCATGTGTTTGCTGTTATACATAACAAATACCTCAAGCCTTGCCATGATTCAGTGCATTATGCGTGGGAGCCATCTGGTCCCGTAGCTTAAGCAGCAAACTGAAAATCTGATAAAAGCACAAACAGTCACAATGAGAGAGACGGAAAAGATGTGTTGATATTCCAAGCAGGAGTCTCCTTCCGTGGGGGCTAATCTCATCACCCATTGCCTCTTTCCTGCTCCTTTCCCTGGAAAGCTGCTGTCGGACAGGTTGCACTCTCAGCTCCAGGAGTACACACACCTTTGGGATGCTAAAAATGAATTCCGTGTGCTTGAGCAAACCTTCTGGGACGAGATTTTTCTCAGTAGCCAGCTGTGCAGTGAGCAAGATGTGCAAGATGTTTGCGGCACAGCACGTGTTATGGAGCTTGGATTGATCAAGAAACCTCCATATGGTTTAAAATGCACTCTCGATTGTGATTAGTCATTAATATTGTCTCACCACTGTGCAGAATTATGGCTTATGGCTTTGACAGACTGAAAGGGGGTCCACCTCAGCTTGCCTGGGTGTTCTCTGCCCTGGAGTAGAGATGTATTTTGGAGGGACTGGAGCACCAGGGGAGCAACAATGAACGGGACGGGGTAGACAGGGTAGAGTTTGGGATGGCTTGGAGTTGGCCAAGAGTTTGTGTATAACTCGGCCAGGATACTGGGTTACTAAAACTGGCTTAATTAGATTTTGGAGACGGACCGTGTTTCCCCCATTCTGACCCTGGTTTCTGTTGTTTGGAGGGCACAGGGAAGGAAGGCAGACAGAAGATGCCTATTTTAGTAAGCCTCTGCAGGGAACACACACGCAGCAGACAGGTACACATTTGTTTCCTCTGACACCAAATTAATGGGAATTGATGTATTGATTCTGCAGCTCTGCTAAAGATTGCTTCAGGTTTTGGCCCGTTTCCAGCTGGTTAGATGCAATGTGTGCACAGTTCAAGGCAGATATTTAATTATTCTAATATGAATACAGTTTAAAAAATTCAGTTCCCTGTGAAATCCAGAAGATAATAGCATTATGATCGTGGAAATAATACAGTTATTCCTACTTTAAATAGCCTATTTTCATGCCCAGCTACTCCTTTTGGCTTAATACAGCCAAGCCCCTCCAAAGTCACAGAATTATTAAGATATTTGCCACTAGAACAAATTCATTCTGTATTTTTCTTTTTTTGTTTTTCTTACCTGTTTGGGAGCACACTGTTCAGAGCAAATGCAATCTACACTTCTGTGTTTGTAGAGAGTATTGAGGACTATGGTAGGGCTCTACTAAAATGAATATATTAACACCATCACTATTATTATTGCTGTTAATAACAGTAATATTAAAAAATAATAACCTGAGTCAGGCATTTGCCAGTCCCAAGGGTTAAAATTGACTGTCTTTGTGGATATTCCCATGTTTAACTAATTAAATACTGCCGAAGTATCCACCTCATATACTTTATTTGTAGACTATAGGAACATCTCTGTGCCACATTAGCTCCTGGTCCTGCACAGAGAAAGCATCTTGCATTAGGGATGGAGTACGAGTCTTGTATTTTCTTACTTTGATCACCGTGTCTCTGCTTTTATGATCTCACCAGGAAAGTTACTTGATGTTTTGTTATTTTGAGCGTCAGCAAGGCTCCTGCAAATGTTTGAAGTCATCTTTGTATTTAATTTATTTTCTGGCAAAACAGCATCCATCTGCAGTTTAAGAATAGAACATATAAAAAACTGCATATGACTCTGAAGCACAGAACATAGAATTTCTGGGCAAAATGCTCTTCTCAGTTACACTTACATAACTCTGGAGTAGTGTCTTCATCTTTCTCGTTGTTACCCCGAAACCCATTTTCATTTCATTGTGTCAAACCCAAAGGATCTACCATATACGGCTAAATCCGATTTCATCACAACTGTTGTAATTATTTCCTAGGTGAACTTACAATCTGCGAGGAAGTACGTAAAGAAGCATTTACAGTATATGGGCCTCAATACTCTAAGAAATATGCTGTTGTCGCTTGCTCTCCATTAGGATTTTTCCATGCAAATAAAAATATGGTGTAGGCGGAGAACTGCTGAACTGTCTGGAGCAGAGATTTCCTCCGTATGCAAAAGTAGAGAATCTACACCGTATGGCTGAGCTCGTTTTTAAAACATCGTGTTCAACAGGTCTTTCTTTAAACAAAGGAAGAGTTTGCTCTAAATTGTTTGATATTTATTTTGTGTAACTCTGTTCCTTGGCTGTCCATGCTACAGAAATGCCGTTATGCTACAAGAAGACAGATTGCCTGGACTGGAACCCCAGCCCTGATTCAGGGAAGCACATGGTTTCCTCACAATGATTATGATGATTATAATTACTATTCAGTATATGGTGCAATTGTTTTTGGTGTTTAAAACAGAACAAAACAAAACAAAACAAAGCTGTTTTGGAAAGGAAAACACAACATTAGAAAAAAAATAATTGTAAAATAGGAAGTGGTTGACCTTCAGGAGATAACTCCACCCGCGGTGTCTGCTATCCAGTGTTTCTAGTGATCAGAAAATGGAAAGAAAGGATCCCATTAAATATCCCAATACTGCTTTAGAAAATAATGCACCTCCTTTTCTGTAGGTATAACATGTTATACCTCCTGTTGAACAGCTGCTAGTGTCAAAGGCCGAGCAAGCAGTACGTGGAATGCAGAGCCTGAAGTTTTTCAGCGGTCGCTGAAGGCAAAACCATCTAAAGCTGTAGCAGATGTTCGCTTGCTTCCTGTCTGCTTATCAGCCCCGCAAAGATACTTCATTTTTGTACTTGTTATGCCAAGTGTAACTATGGAGATCTAATACAAGCTGCGCAATAGCGATACGGTGAATAGTTCTTTTACATATTTGGTTATGAATGATCAAGCAAAATATTATGGTTTCTAAGAACTCTCTCAAATTTTTCCATATGTACATTAGTCATTCCCCTTGCACGGCAAGAAAATGACAGTGTACAAAATAATTTAATAAATACTGCATTACTGCAGCTCTATAAAGATGAATTTATACATCATTAAGAAATTGTTGCTCCTTGGACCTTCCATAGGATCCTTTCCAGTCTGACCTGCCCTTTCAGGGGCAGTTGTCAGAGAGGAGTCCATGCAATGCGTTTATGTTACAGCAACTGAACGACAGTTAACGTGCTGTGCTGGATGTTAGTTGTAGGTCTTAGGTTAAAAAAACAAACAAACAAAAAAAAGTGAATTAGCACCTGCTGGGTTACATTTCTGTGGTGAAATTCTTCACTGACTTCCGTTCACATCCCTTTGTACAATGGGCAGAGGGAAGATGTTAGTTTGGCCTCAGTGTGTTCACATTTTACATGTTGTGTCTAATACATCACAAAATAAGGAGTGGTATATCCCAACCGACTGTATTCCTCCGAGGCCTTGAATATGCTACAGAAGAGAGTTCTTAACTGCCAATTTAAAAATCAGTTACGCTAAAGACTTTTTGCTGAGTAATCTAGGTGCATCTCAGCTGTTTTAATTCTGGTTTATATTCATCACGAGCTCCTGTAAATTATAACTTTAATATGAATAACTACATGCAAGTGTTAAAACGGTATTCTGTCTATTTTAGGGCTTTGAGCTGGTTTAATGAGACTGATTTTTACACTGATGCACTTAAATTGATATGCATTCCCAGTACAGGCAAGACCCAGGGCAATTAAGTTTATCGCTTAATAGACAGGAGTTCTTTTTCCTCCGTGAATTAGAAGAAATAAAGGAAATTACATAAATCCTAGCACAGATGGTTTTGCTTTAAGTTTTCAACAGTACAGAAAAGGATGGGTTTGGAATGGTTCCTCTGCCCATATTGAAACTGGAAACCAAAAGTGAGAGCTTTGGCCTATCACTGGTAGAAATGTTAGAGATATTCCCGTGGGAAACAAAAGGTTTCAGAGCAACAGTGGCTCTGCTGGTGTTTGACATATTTCATATAACGCTATCAAGGAAAAAGAGCGGTAGGTCACCATCATTGCCACTTTTAAAAAGCTGGTAGCATTGCAAATCTGTGTTGACCTAGAAAAGGCAAATAGTGGGCACAGTGGTCCCTTGAGTAGTCCTTCTGCGGGTGATAATCTGTTGTATTACAGCACTTCCTCGAAGGAAATGAAGCACTTCGGGACAACTGGTTCCAGGGGAAGTAGGTATGGATATTCCTTTGAGAAAATGAGCTTCCAAAATGAAATGCCGTAGACCTAAAATTCAATCACGTTCCTTTCTCCAAAGGCAAGCAATGACAAGGCAACGCATGAAGCAAAAGCGAAATGTTGTTGAAAATGAAGATATGAGGGACTTTATGCAAAAGACAGATTTGCAGGGAAAAGATGGATCTGATGAATGCAGTGACGGAAATTGCCTGAAGCATCTGCAAAAACACCACAAGAAATAAAAAGCTGAAGGAGGAAAAGGGGAAAAAAGAGGACCCAGGGGTTAAACTTGTATGAGTTGCGAATGTGGAGGTGAGTTCCTGGAAGGGATGCAGTAAATATATTAAAAAAGTAACATAGTGGTACTATGACTGGGCAAGGGATTTTTCAGTTGAAGTATTTGAAAACAGAGGTCAGTATTTAGAGTTAGACTGTAAGGGGTAGCACAGTAGGAAGTAGGATGGATGAGATGGCTTAACAGGGCTTTATTGTAGTCAAATTAATTCAGTTTAAATAATTAATTCTCTTTTAAATTGACTCTACTCTGCACACTTGACATTTTGGAAAAGCTGCTATTGCTTGGCCTTCTGGTAAATGCTTTTGCATCTGTTTTCCATTGTTTCCTTCTTGAAAAAAATGCTTGTCACTAACAGGAACCATCAGCAGCATGGAACAAATTGACTTGCCAAGGACATTTCCTCCAATCTCATTATTGACACTGGGAGTATTGCTTTTTGTATTAAGAGTCAGACTGTGATTTTAAAAAATTGCCATATATTAAGATAGTTTTGTACTGTCGTTATGAGTCAAATTCAAACCTCGTTACGTGAATTACTTCCATTGCATCAACATTTAGTCATATTTATTTCAAGGGGGTGATCAAGCAGTTTAATTAATCCACAGTTCTCTCTGCCTACCTCGTTATATAGAGCTCCTTACTGTTGCAGCAGAGGGCCTCCCCCAGATCAGATATGATACATCACTCTCCCTCTTCTGCACATTGATTTTGAGTTTTAAGTGGATGAGATTGAGCAGATCCATAGTATTATTTGGGGCAGGTTGGGCTAAACAAATAGGTTTTGTATGTTACTCTCACAGTGCTTTGGTTTGTGTTCACCCTCATCTCCTTTGTCAGCTCCAGGTTGTGGACCAGTTGCTAAGGAAGCGTTCATCTCTAAACTCCCATGCCGAAGTGGCAGTGCTATTACGGCAAAGGAATACGAATGTAAGTTTGAGTTCTGACTGCACGAGGTGTCTGTTAAAGGCTCCTTCGGGTACGCTGGACCAAATCCTCAGATTGCTCAGGAAAGGGTAAAAGCTTGGTCTGACCTATATTCACGGTGACTCACTGGTGAGATTTAATGTTGTTCCTTTGTTTTGCCTCTGTTTCTCAGCAGTTGCTCGCATTTTAAACAAGTACACTCCTACCTAACCGAATCGATAGATGAGTATAATTAGGACCCAATATAATAAGGCCAGTAGGTGTAATAATACAAGGGAACATTCCACGGCAGTTACAGAAGAAAAGAATTTCAGATAATTAGGAAAGGAGTTGGGCAGTGGTACAGATTTAAAAGTACCCAAGATAAAATAACAGATACTAAAAATACCTATATTGCAATGAAATCCTCGTGGCTCAGTACTTGAGCCAACCTCCATTCTTTAGGAATTAGGAAGAAAATCGCCCAAACAGGGTAGATTGTGGTGTATCACCTTACCCTGGTGGGCTTACACTCACACTTCAAAGAATTATCTCACACTGAAAAAGGACAGACAAGGGTTTCACTTAACAGGGAAACTGCAATGGTTTTTTGAATATATTCTGTAGCTGTAGCTCTTAAAAAATCGGTGGTTTTATTTCTATGTAGAAAAAAATCTGACAATGAACACTCTGGATCTTGAATAGCAAAAGCACTGACAGCAGGGCCCGAGATGCCTTCTTTTAGTCAACCGGGACATATTTTTAAATACCTGTGACTCTCGAGCCAACAACTGAGGAGCGATGACTCTAGCTTGCAAACAGAAACACTGAAGTGCCCTTTTTTCCTTCTTTTTCTTTTCTGTGTAACGTGTTTTCTGAGTAGATGCCAAATTTTGAAAGCATTGAAGTACCGTAAGTATTGCAAGTATTTTGAAAGAAAGGAGTATTTTGAAAAGTATTTTGAAATGCTGTAGAGTTTCAGAAAAGCAGAAAAGCTGCGTTATGAGAACATCAACTATAATCTGGGTCAGATTTTCAGGGCAGATGTTTCAGAGGCATCTTCTTGGAAACCCTCCATGACAGTTAGTGAGAAGAGTGACCCAATGTTTTCTCACTGTCCAAAATAACTGTTCTGTTGGGTGATGTCATGTGGATGAGGCACTGCCTGTATTTCCAAAGCGATGTCATGTTTAAGCTTGTTCAGGAGCAGAGATTTTTTTCCCAGAACAGTTTCAAACAGGGAGTCTAGCAAACCTCTTTGGTAAATCTTGACTGATCGCAATCTGGCTTGTCAGTTTTCTGAATTTTAATGATCTGGGGTTTTTTGCCAGATAATGACTATTTATGTAAATGAGATGCCTTATAAATAAATCTGGAAATTATCCCATAATATTAATTACAGGCTTTATGGTTCAAATACTTAAAATATTAAAGGCGCATGGTGATGTAGATTGCCTTTGAGTTTATTCATTTAGTTATTTTGGTAGTTTGTTTTATTTTAACCTGACTTATACATGTTGGACAGTGTTTGCTGAACTAAAGCAAGCTATGTTATGTGCCCGGATATATCAAAGGATGTTGAAGGACAATAAAAATCAAAATGCATCATACAGTGGTAGTAGTAAATGGAACCCCAGATTTCTGAATGTTTTTGTCTAAGAATCAAATGAATTAGTTTTACTTGGAGAATCTTACCTTAAGTGTTGTTAGCCATTTACTCAAAAATTAGGTAGTTTTAAATTAATTATAATCCTTTGTACTTACATATCTGCTTATGAATCTCAATAGTGTTCTACAAATATTAATTAAGCCTAATAGTACTCCTGAGAAGTGGTTAACTGATAGATATACTTCACTTAACCCGTCATGATAAAAGTCATATCTAGAACAAAATTCAAAAACTTTAAACACCAGGACTACACAAGAGTTTAGAGCCTGAAGTATCTTCGCCAGACAAAACTGTGGGGAACGTTTAGGAATGTGGAATGCAATTAATTGGCCTAGGCATGATTTGGAAGTAAATAAAAATTCAAATAATAAGGAGCTGAGATCTCTAGTGAAGGAAAGCGGTTTTATATCTGAGGTGAGAGAAGATACCCACAGCATCACAGTATGACGTGGCGTGACTCTGGATGATGAACGAGACTGATTCAGAGAACAGACTCCTATTTGCAGAAATCGCCTCCAGATGGGCCAAAGAGCGTGAGTCCAAATCGAACCTTTAAGGCTGCTGCATGAACAGTTACAGCAGTTAAGTCCTTTCTCTCACTCCTGAGGGTACAGGAGCTGCTGAAAATAGCAGCAAAGCAGCAGTATCAGTGTGTACATCCACCACACGCATCAGTCTGTACAACAGCCCGAGACTGTTATTTTTGCTGGCGAATCTGCATGCATAATTTCCTTCCTGATATTACTCCACAAAGAGAAGCTTTTGTTTTCTTGCTTTACTGACGAGAGCAATACTTAAAACGGGTTAGTGCTGGAACAAACAACAGGTTAGGTTTGGTACATGCATTAGCACTTGGACCATCCTCAAGCAACCCTTCTGCTGTCCCATTCCCCAAAAATCTGCTGCAAATATTTGCTTCAGAGCTTCCAGTGTCTACAGGAAGAGCCATTCTAGAAATATGCTCCAGCTGTACATACTTATTTGCCTGCTAACAACAGGAGAAGAGGTACGGCATCACTTGCTTGATACCCCTTCCCACAGCGATGCGGTGTTGAGTGTTTTTTCACCAATTAATGCCAATGGCCAACCAGTGGGTCTCCTATCGTTCGATATTTGGTAGTTGCTGCAATGCCTTGGGAATAGTTTCACCATTTGCTGAGGGAAACTTTACGATGCACAGTCTAAATTCTCCGATGCACACTCTGAAATCCTGAGGAAGCAATTCAGCACTGAAAAATGAAATGATAATGAGTTTGCATCAGATTTTTATTTATAGAAATGATTTGGAAACATCTGGGTTTGGTCTTTGGATACATTTTCTTTCCTTTTTGTTTCCCGGCATTTCTGTGCTTTTGGGACTACAAACTCTCACAAAAATATTGGCAATAAATCCTTGCTGAGAAAGTCTACCTGCTGGAGAAAAATCTGCTCATTTTATCCAGGTGGAATGCCTAGACACCGCAATTAGACTTCATCTTTACTCATATAAAATAAAATTCTTTATTTGCATTTGTGAATTGTAATTCATGACACACATGACTCTGACACCTAACGAACCCCCCTGCAGTGCGTCTGCTGAGTTCACTGGCTTTTGGATCAGGCCCTGTGTTCGCTTCATTTCCCTGTATTTTTAGCTGCTTCAGTAAGTTCTTTATCTAAAGAAGGGTCTGAAACCTCTTTTTTTTTTTTTTTTTTTTTTTTTATACATGCATGATATTCTAGTGCCCCTTTTATAATTTATAATCAGTAGTTTCCCTGGAGTGCAAAAGCTTTTCAGAAATACTATTCTTGAAGCAGTAAAAGGAAGGGTAACTGCACTGTTGTACTGCTGCATCAAAATATTTACATACTTTATTATTTCATTATAAAATGAAATAATGTCCTAGAATCTGTCCAAATGTCTTCATGTCCTAGAATTTAATTATTCCAAGCAGGGACGGTCTCTTTATGTCAAAAGAGGTAAGTTCCAGATTTTCAAATATGCATATATAAAAAAGCCCACAAAGATGTCGCTTCATTTCCAGTGTGATTCCAGCTTGCCAAAGGCTCCATCTCACTGCATAACCGCCCGGCTGGCGATCCATTACTGCACCCTGAAGTGGATAACTGCACAGGGTAAGGCAATCCATCCTCTGAAACGCAGAGTGTTGTTTTGCCAGCTACATGGTTTATAATTATCCATTATCATTATCTTTATAGTTATTTTTACCAAGGTTACAGATAGGTCATGTCTCTCTGAAAGATGTTCTGTTGGGTCCTTTTGGAGCCTCATTCTTCCCCCCTGCAGACCTAAATGAGCAGTGAACGTAGCACAGCCAAGAGTTCAAAAGGAATAAAACTGGTAAGAAAGTGAAAAGATCAAACCCCAGATTGCGTACTTAAGAAATTGGAATAGTTTTGCCTATGGAAGCCAGTCTCTGACAGGAATTACTGTGAACAGCAATAGCTTCTTTCTTTTTTTTTTCTTTTTTTTTTGAGCACTGCTGAACCCTTATGAATTATAAGCAGTCGAATCTCACAATCCTGGGACAAAGTCTGTTAAAATCCTGTCCTGGGACAGGGAAGTTCTCTGTTCTCTTCCTGGCTCTGTCACTGACCATCTGCCACTTTTTCTCTGCCTGGCTTGAGTTTACCCATGTGTAAAATGCACTTAAAATAAGCTAAACCATACTTTTAAAACTACTTCAGTGCCACCAGCTAGAAATTTGGGGTTGCAACATGGGAAAAAAATGGTTCTGTGGTTGCCAGTCCATAGAAACGCTGCATGTCTCCCCAGCCACGCTCCCGGGGAGGCTAAATCTGGCTGAGCGCGCTCCACCCTGCACTTGCGAGGCAGCAGAACACCACATTAAGCATGCTTGATGCCTGCCCTCCTGCAGTTGTTAACTTGTTTAATTAACCTACTACGCACAACAAGAATCTGATCCAGCACCAAATGGAATTAGTAGGAAGACTTCTGTTGACTTAATGATCTTGGGGTCGGTCTCCAGATGTGTGCAGGGACCACTGCCTAGAGATCTCCAACGTCCCTGCAAAGGGAAAGGCTTTGTTTGACCGATACACGGACGCATTTCCGTGCAATGCGCCTGCAAGAGCTGGGCACACAGCAAATCCGCCTCTGCCTGTACAGTAACACTATTCACTGATGCTGCTCTTTATTCAGAAATAAATACAGCACTGTAGTTATTATTTTTCATAGACCCTTTTGCGCGTGGCAAAGCTTTAATGTGGAAAATTGACGCCAAGCTATGCAGGAGAGTTTTGTGGTTGGATATAAGTTAGGAAAGGTGACTTGATAGAGGTGGTGACAAGCTAATAATGAAATGGGACATTGCAATTAAATGTGCCGGTGGGGAAGAAAGTGTGCCACAGCCAAGAGAGCAAGCGAGCAGCAGGTTGGTCATGGAGAGAAAGCAGAGGAAGCTTGATGGAACAGGGTGGGAAGGAGGGGGAGATGTAAGAACAAGAAAGACAGGATAAGCACTGTGTTAGCTACGATGGTAGGATTGGGCAGAAGCTATTTTGTTTGGTGTTTGTATCAGGCCTTGCACGGCGAGATCCAGGTCCCTGGCTGCGCTTTGTTGGCATTGACACAATATGTAATTAAATGCAGATAAGTCCTAGAAGGACAGAAACAGTGGAAGGAAATAAACAGGTCAGGCTATAAATTAACAGCAAATCACAGACGTCTACACAAAATTTTAGCTATGACATGAGCTGAAAAGTATGAAAACTGCCACAGAATGTTTAAAAATTAAAGTTTCCATTAGAAATACTCAAGAATATTTTAATGGTTATGAACCTAAACTCTGAGAGGTGAACTATTCATACATCAGTGCGGTGATTTTGCCTCAGTTCACAGGCAGCTGAAACAATACTTTCAGAAGTAGGAACGGACCCATTAATCTTGGATGTTAACGCTGACGCCTAAAAATTATCCCTACATGAAAAACAAGCAAGGGCAGAGAGCACAGAATAGTTTGCATATCAAAATTGCTAACACAAGCCAGAAGATGGACTTCATTATTGCTATTTATTTGGAAAACATTTCCAGGATTAAAACATACCAGAAACTGTCAAAGGATTTAGAAAAATTTCTACAGCACACCAAATAATTTAAGGACTCTACAGAACGCAGACCAGCTTGCTGCAAAAAGTACTGAGGTTCTGGATTCTTGATCTCTCACTCACTCCACTGTACATTGCTGAGAGAGAAAACATCTTTATGGGTGTGGCTAGAAATGCATTTTACATAAAAATACAAGGAACGGGCAATGTTGTTCTTGCAGTCCCTGCCTGGGATAAGGGTTTGACACATTCCTTAGTCTGCTGAGAAAAAAAAAAAAAAAAAGAGTCAGACTCAGCTTGCAAATATCAAACCTGGCAGCGCAAAGCTGTGCGTGTGCGGGCTTGCACATGGGCGCTTCTGCCTGGGTAGAGACTGGCTTCTGTCAGCCCCTCCGTCTCCACGCCAGGGATAGGAGGAGGAGTGGCATTTCTGCCAGAAACAGTCATATTAATAAAAGCACGTGTGTGTGTGTGTGTGGGAAATGTCTTATTTTGTAATTTTATATCCTCCTATTTGATCAGATTTTTTTCAGAGGCAATGAGGTAAACCAATACAGTAGGTTTGAACACACGTAAACATTTACAGTCTGAATTCAGAACTTTTGTGTGCATTTTCTGTTTTTATAACCAGCCACATCTAAACCCTCGAGCCAAACGTCCGGAACTGAGGCAAGCTTGAATTCAAAGCCAAAATTGTATGGTTGGAGCCTATCCCTAAACATCACTTCAAAAATAGCACACTGGTATAAAATCTTGAAAGCCGTGGTTGCTGTACACAAAGTGCCAGAAAAGTCATATTTCTGCGTATCGGTAGGAGCAGGAGGACTCGTTTTGTTGTGCTCAGCAACATCTTGACATGCTGCACTAATCTCAGCCGCACGCTCTTAAAAGATTATTTTTGTCTCGGGTTCTTTGCTAGCCTCGGATGCAACCACCCGGTGCGGGTACATCAAGCCTGCAGAAAATCCCTCGTTTTCTCTCCCCTTGATTTCCAGACAGCCGGCACCTCCTCCGGGTCCTGCCGACGGGCGCCGCAGGTGAGCGAAAGACTGGCAGATTTGGGCCGGAGATTAATTTCTGTTTAAATTTAAGGTGCTGCCGGTGTAGGGGGGAGAAGTAGAGTCGAGCCCGTGGTCCGCTTGTCGTGTTTTAGGCTGTGCTGAGGGGTTTTCGCTGAGGGCGTCCCGCTCCCCCCTCAGGGTTCACAGCCGCTGGCGCCCCACCGCTCCCTGAGGGGAAAAGGGGGGAGGCGGGGACCGCCGGACCGAAGCCCCCAGCCGCCGGGCCCGCCCCGTCAGAAGGAGTCCTCAGCGGCGACCTGGGCGCCGGGGCGGCCGCTCAGGGCCGTTAGGTAGCGCGATGGCGGCGGGCCCGCCTCAGGCGCAGGACCCGGCGAGCGCCCTCCCGCCGCGATCACGAGTCGGCGCCCGCCTTCCCCCGCCTCTTCTTCCCCCCCTCCTCCCCCCTCCCTCCCCATGACAGCCAAGATGGCGGCGAGAGGAGGCGGCGCGGAGGGGAGGGGGGATCCCGCCTGAGACGCCCACACGGCGGGGAGGTGGCGAAGGCGAGTCGGGCTCCGCTAGGATGAGATAAGGGCGCGGGGACCGAGCGCGCTTTTCCCCCTTCCCCTACCCCCCCCCTTCACCCTCCCGCTCCTCGGCGCCGGGGGCAGGAGGCGTCGGCGGCCGTTCCCCCTGCCCCGGGGAGCGCGGCCCCCGCCTGAGGTGAGGGCAGCGGGGGAGCGCGCCGGGCTGTCACTACAGTGTCGGGGCGGCGGGGGGGGGTGGGGGGTGGAGAGAGATTTTCCGAGGGGATATCGCGGGGAAGGGGCGCTATCGCGATCCTGGGCCGGCGGGGAAGAGGCGCCCGCCCGCGGCGCGCTGGGCTGTCGGCAGCGGGCGGGGGCTCGGCGGGAGGCCGGGCGAGGGGCTGAGGGGAGCCCGGCGGGGATGGTAACTTTCCGCTGGGCCGCGGTGGGGTGGCGGTGGGGGAAACTTTCTCCTTTTCCCCGCTTCCGGCCAGCCCCCCGCCACGGCCGGGGCCGGGCCGGGCCGGGCCGGGCCGGAGGAGCGCACCCCCGGCCCCTCAGGGCGGAGAGCTGCCCGCGCCTCGGCCGAGCTCTCCCCGCTGACCTGCCATGTTAGAAAGGCCGGGCGGGAGCGGGCTGGGAGAGAAACCGGCCGAGGTGCGTGTGTGCGCGCGTTCCCCAGATAAAGGTGCGATATTTTCCATGCCGCCGTGCGCTGCGTCAGCTGGAGTCGCACAGGTAGCGCTCAGCCTTGTGCATGCGTATTTTTTATTACGACTTTCCCCTTGGCTCCCACCGCCCGGGTTACTGTACACCTGGATTAGTGCGGCACGGTGGTAAAAATTAGTTCTGATATTTTTATCTTTGTTCCGTCATGATGTCTGCATGTAGCATAAGTTGCTGGCCAGGGGGTGATAATGTTTAATAACTTCCTAGCGATGGTTGTTATTTTGGAATAATTTCAAACGGGCTGCATTTAAAAATATGCTGCCTCTGAGAATGTTGATTTGCTAAAAATGATGTCTTGACTTGGCACTTAGTTCTGGAGTTTAATTTTTTTGAATTACCTGAGTAGAAGCATGGTGTTGTGGACAGGTTTTTACTTCATTTCACAATTTTTTCTGGAACTGTTGCTCAACTAGAGGTTTCCGTAAAAACTGTAACATTTCCGTAAATAATCTTTCACTTTCTGAATGATTAAACACAAATATTTAATCTTGGCAAGTATCTGTGGTAGTTTAAGAAAACTAATTGAGTTAGCCTAGCCAAGGAAGGTCAAGGGGCAATAAATGGATTATTTCTGGTTTGTGTGTCTAGCATACAAGTCTTACTTTGTAAGAGTCTCCCCTTTCTCTTTTCTCTTTTAAAAATTGATATATCTAGAGTATTGGTGAAACACAGTCTTGCTTTTAAAGTATTGAGGAGTCTGTAAGCATGTTTAAAATGAATGTTAAAGTGGAACTAAGTCTCTGGTAAATTAAGCTAAGTTTTCTAGGGGTGGTTGTGACTTGGCATTGAAATTGTTTAATTATCAAAAATAGAGCATTAGAGATTTTTTTTTGGTTAGCTTTTGGGGAAGGTGAAAATTGCGCAGAGCCTTAAAGACAGAACAAAAAAGATTAAGCTTCTCTACAGCCTTAAGAGCTTGTGTGATGTACATGTTTTCCTTATTCTAGAAACATTAGGGTCCAGCTGGGATGAAGTACTTTCCTCAACTTTATGAGCAACTTATGCTCCTTGGAACAGGCTTTACCCAATGGCCTCTTCTAAAGAATGAATTTAGTAGAAACTAGCACAAAAGATAAGATCTGTTTCTGTAAGCAGTAAGCCAAAAGGCACTAGGACCATTTTTAAAAATACAGGCTTACTTGGAAATGTTTTTCCAGTATTAAGGATGTTCATACACATGAGTGTTCATACTTTTTGTAGCAGTGTGGTTGCAGGTCCACATTTCTGGTGAATGGCTTGTTCTATATGCTTTACTTGGATACAACACCGATATGGTGCTTAATGGAATTTCTATATGCTTTAATGGCAATATTAGCCATTTTGTAGTTACGTAGCCAGAGTTAATTATTGATTAGTAAAAGCATAAACATTGACATAGCCTGGCACATACTATAGGGCTCAGGTGAGTGTTGCTGGTTCAGGTCAAGCATTAGGAACAATGTAAATAACCTGTTCCTGTTTAAGATATGTGCTTGAAAGGGAAAGTAGCAAGGTGGAGAGTAGAGCCCAGCTAGTGTTGTGTTAACTACACTAGAGAGAACGAGGTTGTCTCTGGAAGATGTCTAACTAATGCTACTGTTCTGTGCCACTTTTATGAAGGAATTGTGGGTGCTGCTGTTTAGAATCCAGCATGGCAATTTTTAATCTACAGGATTTTGCATTGAAGGGTTTATTAATTTCTAGGTAAGTTCCTCCAGTAGTGTGTGGTAGCTAGAGAAAACTGTCTTTTGACTCTTCAGTAAGGGAGGAAATATCTAGACCAAGCTGAATAATGATAATGGGATTTGTTAATCTTGAGATTTTAAAACTGCAGAAAGAAATTTGCAGCATCACTTAAATATTCAACATCCCTTTTAGATTTCCATCATACTCCCTAGCAACTGAGCTGGAGTTTTGCAAGTCATAGTAGATGGAAATGCTTTTTATAACAGTGGCAGTAGAAACAGTTGCACTCATGATCAAACACCAGCAGGTTGTGGAAAGGGAATAGTACAATAGCTACTGAGTCAAAACTTTTCTCAATCTTAAATATCTCCTTACATGAAGACTTGTAGGAAGTCTGCTTTCCGTTCATTGTCCTTTACTCAACTTTGACCGTAGTTTTTAAATATGGTGTTGGCGTAACCAAAAAGCTGAACGTTAAAACATTGCACAATTGATATTGGATTAAAAAAAAAAAAAAGAAAAAAGGTTGATGTAACCTTGCTCAAACATAATGTTTGAGGTATTGGTGATTTCCAAGTATCTTGTTGTCTGACAGAGGGTTCCAGTAGCTCAGATTTTGATACATCTGTAGCTGTGAATTTAAGGTAGTTGTGCTGAAGTTTCCTGGAAAGACCTGTAATACTTCCTAAAAGTATTACAGTATAAAAGGGGGAAAAGATAAAGATACCAAAATAATTTCTATTTAAGTGCCTTAACAAAACATTATGCAATTAATGTGGATTGGTGTATTTCCAGTATGATTCTCTTGTTTATTAAAGAGACAGTAGTTAAATCAGGTTTCTCTGTCATGTACTGAAATTTCGTATTTTTTTCCTATGCTGACTCAAAAAAAACACCCCAACAACAACAAACTGAAACAAAACCCAAACCAACCAGCCCCCCCCCCCCTTCCCATTTCTCCACCAAAACCAAACCCTGTAAAGATTTAGCAGTTTTGAAGAAAGTTTAGGTTGAGCTTGCACAAAAAGCAAGGAGAGAGGTGTGGTTTAGAGGGCTGAGTTGTACTTGTCCCTCATCTTTGTGCTGTAGCCTTGCTGGGTGGTCTTGGGCAAGAGTACAGAAAAGGCCCTGTGTCTGTTCCCTTACATATCAATTCTGTATATAAATAATATTTGCTACTGCCGGCACAAATCGTGATAGAAATTTTATGCCATACTAAGAGCAGCAAATCCTTGCAAATCCTCTGCAAGCTAAATCCAGTTATGCCTTGCTTTAATTGAGGATAGCTAACAGGTAGGAAACGAATATGTATAAACGGTGAATGCATAACCACTGTTCAACTGTTTAAAACCAGCTATTTTTAACAGTGGGACTGACCAAGTAATTACTTAAAGTGACCGAGGTTCTTTGCTGTATTGCATAATAAGCCTTAGATGTTTTCTGCTGTCTTTTGGTTCAGGCTTAGTCTATGCCTAGTCTGGAAGCTGGGTCTATGACTGACCTGGAAATACTCTGCTGATGTATGTCTGCTTATAAACTGCCCGCCTCGGCCTATAGGGTCAAAAATCCAAACGTTCAGTGAAGGCTCTGTGAGGCAGTGATGCTAAGAGGTTTGATCTGTAGCAGTCTATGATGCAGAAATAGTCATTGACAGTTCCCTAAAGAGCTCAGAAGCAGTACCAGGAGGAAATTGTGAAGTGGAAAAGAAAGGCTTCAGAAAGTGTTTGCCGTACTCTTTTAAATGGCATATTTTTACCTTTTCAAAGTGTACTTTCATGTATTAGATACAGGGTTACTGTAGAGGCTGAAATGGAGTGAAATGATAGTAAACAATAGTTTGGGGAGGTGAAAGAAGAAGGAACTATGGTATAAAAATAGAGTGCGAAGAGTAAGGAGGAGTGTTAGAAGTAAGCTAGCCAATTACAGCTTCGCTATTTAATTTTTACTTTAAGATTTGACTTTTTTATTTTGTGTCAGAAAAAATAATTGATACTACTTAATCAAATTATTTCTATTTAGCCATCTGAAATAAAAGTGGACAGATAGTGTGTTGTATGTACTGTATGTACCTACAGGTTGTATGTACGTATATGCAAATGAAAAAGTCCCAAGAGGAAACCCCCACTTTTTTTGTATACAAGCGTCACGCAAACAAAGAGAAGGGGACTGTGGGCTGGACTTGAGTTTTGGTTTTATCTTGAGCTTCAGAAGAAACATGTGGGCTTAAGGAATTATTCTCAGTTCTGCAATTGAGACCAGGATCTGGTCCAGCTCCGGTAGCTTCTGTATGTCAGCAAGTTTGTCTGCATGATATTTTGACAATAAAATTACAGTGAAAGAGGCAATGCTGTTCAGATCCTGCAAGTGCAAAAGTAATCAGGATCAGCACAGTGCTTGTCAGTTAAATCCTGATACAGGAGCAGTGTTCTAATAAATTATAAAACTTCGTAGTTACCTTGTATTCTGAACTGCTATTCAGGACAGTGAAGAATTCATTATATAGAGCGCCAGGGACAAACCTTGCTGTGAGTACTGTTCTCATAATATTTAGCACAAAAGGTGACTGTCCCTGACTTAGTACACTTCAGCCTTTCTTTTAAGGGTGTCGTTACTTAATAATTTTGGCCCGAAAGGTGGGGAAGGGGTTTTAAAGTCTGTCTGCTCTGTTACCAAAAGGTATTTTGAGCTAGTTTTAGAATCCTGAAGCAATAGTTACATTAGTATATCATTGCACTACAGCTAATTAGCTGGGATTGTTGGGAGGCAGCACTACCCTGATGTTGCTTTATATTGCTTTGCTACCTTACCTAGCTAGGAAACTGTCACAGTGATATGGGTGTTTTGGTAGATATATTTGTAGCTGAACTGGTAGCAGTACATTAGCACTTACTTTTCTGTGGGGTAGAAGATGACTGCTTTGCTAACTGGATGTAGAGATTTACTAGATGAGGGTGGTATTAGTCAGTGTTATCTCACCATTAAACCTTTCCCATGTGGGGTAGGTCATCTGCAAATGGCAGTTACAGCTCCTCAGTTGCAGTCTATGCGTGTCATCCACTCGGTGTCTATAATTTGCAGTGTGGCTGGGTCCAGTTTTCTTACTTTATAGGACATTTTTTCTGGCCAGAGAAAATAGAATGTCAAATGTTCTAAGTCACAGTGTATTTTAAAATGTAGCAAAAATGTTAGAAACAACTCCCACCTGTTTTTTTCCCCCACCATGCCATGAATTAAAGAATTTTTTTGGGGTAGATAATGGCTTCAAAACTGAACTCTGGGTGGCAGGTGAATCCAAACATGCCTGGGTGAAAGCAGGCCACTTCTGTCACTGTTGCATTCTGTTGATGCACTTTGGCATTTTCAGTGACAGATTCTGGGTTTGAAGCTTAGTATTGCAAGACTTGCTGCTTTCATTTGCCTTTATCTACTGTGCCAAGAAAAACAAAACATTCTGTTTGGGGGACTTCTACTTTTAAAAAGTTGTATAAATAGTTGTACAAAAAAACATGGACTAGCTGCCCTCCTGAACTGTGTTTTGGATGAAGTAATATTTACATTTTATAGTGCTTACCTTGGCTTCACTCCCCCTCACTTGCTGTGAATTGTTTTCTGCATCTCTCCCTACAAACACGGTTGTACTTCAGAAATTGTTTCCATTCTTTGGTTGTGCTTTTTAGCCATAGATAGTGTAATCTAGAAAAAAAGTGCAAGTTTTAAAACCAGCCTTGTTATGATTTGTCTCTGTCATGACTCTCATGGGACAGTTCAACATCACTTTCTTGAATTTTTGCAGTCAGGTTTGAGTAGAGTGGGATTTTGCTGTGGCAGATCTGTAATGAACACAGCCTGTGCCTTCTTAGACCCTCTTAGTAAATAGTTTGATTTTATTGAGGCTAAAAACAGCAATGAAGAACAGACAAGTGGAAGACTTGGTGGGTGATGGTGGAGAGTATAGAAGATGTAGAAAAAGCCTGATCTCTCCAAGGTGAAGTCTGTTCCTTCCTGCCATCTCTCTGCCAGTTATTCTGCTTCCTCCTCTAAGCTCTGATACTCTACATGGCTAGTTCTTGCTGACTGACTGCAGTGATCCCACTGAATCTAGATTAGCCTTTGAATTTAACCCTAATTTCTCTCTCTTCCTAGGCATTGCTGAACAAATCTGCCTGTCCGTCAGCTCTTGGCCTGCACTTCTATTTTCTGCTCCCAAACTTGTAGTGTTCTGTTCTGTCCCTGTGCTCTTATCCAGCACTTTTGTTCCCCAGGCACCTCTTCGAGATCCTTTGTTGCCAAGTGTTCTGAGCTCTCTTGATTATCTCCTTGGCTGTTTGGATCAGAGTATGTTAACCATGAGTTGATACAGATGATTGTGAATGGGCCTGCAAAAAACATCATAGCAATTCTGGCCCACGGGTGTAGGCGTAGAGCAATGTTGGTTTTTTTCTGGTTTGGTTTTTTTTTTTTAATGTACCGGTATGTTTTTTAGCACTTACTATTGATGCAGCACCAAAGGGAACTTAGTGGAGGCGAGTGGCTTCTTGTTAATTACTGTGTTGTCTAACATCATTGAATGCAGATGTATGCAATAGGGTCTAAAAAGTAATGCCATTGATCAGTTTAACCCTGTTTGTTAGTAACTTTCTCTGCTGCTGTCATTTGTTTAACTGTAGTAGTAGGGAATGTGAAGGGGGAAAAAAAGTATTGGCAATGTCCTACTGAAAAATAAAAATGCTACAGGAAGTCCTGGTTGTATTGGTGTAATAGTGTAGGTCCTTTGCACCTTGTTTCTTGAACAAGTGGATCTTTTACTTGATAGATGGAGGACTGTAAACTAGTTGTAAATACATTCTACAAGCTGCAAGTACTACAAAATAGAGCTGTGAGTACTCTGGCAGTAGTTCTTGCTGTGTTCCTTGTGATGCTTAAAAGTATATTTTTCTTTTCTTTAACTCCCCTCATTGGCTTTACAGATAGTTGAATAGGAAAGATGGTTTTTTGAAGCATAATTCATGTGTTAATGCAGCTTATTTCTTAGACTTTTTGCAGCTGTGCTTGAGGTCTGCAGGTGATCCCTAAAATTCTAATTTGTGACACTCTTGGAAACTTTATATTGCAGATTAGGTCATTAGACAAAAATATGTAGTGCTACTGCCGCATGTTCTCTTCCTTTGTAGTCATGTGTAAAAAAAAAAAAAAAAAATGGGGAGTAACTGACTGTAACTAGTAGTAGTCCATAGTGCTGTATGGATTAGAAGGACTTGCACCAGGGGCTGGGTTTGCCTTCTAGGCTGTTGCCTCCCCGCTCCTTGCTGTAGGAGTAATGAACTAACAGTGCTGATTGCTTCTGCGCAATCTGAAATAAGTTGCCTTGTACTTTGGGGTTATGAACAGAACCTTAAACTCTGTGCTCCCAAAAATATAATTCTGATAATCTACTGTAGGGTTTTTTCCCCCCCAATTTTTTACTTCACGAATGGAAGCAAATCTTTCATGGTTTGCATAAACCCCTCTGAGAGGTGTTTGTTCCCAGCCTTGCTTGTTACGCTTTGTTTTCTGAAGTCTTCTCACAGTAGTCTTCTAAGGGTATTCTCCAAGTCTTGGCAAATAGAAGCCTTGTTTAGGCAAAGTTTATTTTTGACTACAGTCTTGCTGATGCTAATGAGTCATTCTGGGAGACTGAAGTCTGAGATTGTCTCCAGTGAGGTATTCTCCTCAATCCCATGGTGGAAAGCTGTTGCTTCAAAATGCTTAACAGTAGCACAGGCTGCCTGGCTTGCCCATGCCTCAGTGTAAAGCACAAGCTCAAGCTGTCTGTGGTCATACCAATGTTTAAAAGTGGTCGTACTGGTGTTTACCATATCCAAAGAAAAACAGTGAGTTGTGACAGTCAATGGCAAGAATAGGGAATTGGAATAAGGCGGTTAGATGGAAAAGTTCATGTGTATTGCTGTTTAGTGGAATAACAGGGATCTGCTTAAATATCAGAATCTTGCAGAAAGATGTTGTTCATTTTAGTGGCCAGCCCAGCCCAAACAATGACAAAAGGTTGTTGAGCAAAAAGAGCACTTTCATAGCTGGCTAACACCTGTGAATCGGCATGGAAGGTCTTTATCATCAGAAAATAGTAGAAGAGTTGAAATAATTTGAAGTGGCTGGCTCAACTGTTCTTTGGTTTATTTTGTGCCTTTTTTTTTAAGCATTAAATGTTATTTACGTTCTTCAAGTATTGATGCAGCATAAAACTTTGTATTTTGTTTTGTAAGTTTAAAAATCTGGTTTCATATACTTTTCTAATAGGTAAGTGACATGTAACCTTGCCTTAGAAAGTGAGTCCTACAGCAGTTCACAGTGTTCATTTAATGTGACTGGTGCAGTGGAGTGTGCAGTAAGTGTAAGTTTCAACAAATGTGTACACTGTGTAATTTTTGTTTTTACTGTTTGTATAGGGAATGAAACTTTAACAAGAAGTCTATGTTAAAGCCTGCCTGACAGCAAGAGAGGCAAAGTGTAGAAGCAATGCCCTGATGAAAAGGTAGGGAACGCATTGGTAGAATTTTCAAAAGGCTTGTGTTCTGACTTGAGAGAATTCCTGTGATATTTGAGGTGCTTCTGCTTTGTTTCCAGGATTGCTTGTTTGCTATGAAGAAAATACTGGGGGGAAAAAAGGCTTCTCTGCCACTTTTGCCAGGCAACTTTGGAAGTACGGGATGGGGTGAAAGTTTTTTCGCTGGGTAACTGCAGTTATTCACACATTCTCTAGATGTTGAGCTCTTGTGCAGTGTCATGGCTGAGAAATGGTTCTGAGTAGCCATAGCATGACTGACTGATCCAGTGAACTTCATTTTGCTCTTGCATGACTAGCCACCACATTTCTGTGTGTTGGCAGCATACTTCAGCAGAATAATGCAGCAGTACACGTATGAGACTGAAATGCTAGGGGCTGTTAGAACTTAATTAGCAACTTTTAAAAATTGGTCACTGATTTGTCTGTTCATCTAATCTATGTGTGCCTTAAAGGAAGGAAGTTCTTGGAACATGATTATATGATGAATGCTTTAAAAAAAAAAAAACCAAAACATTTTTAATAAAGCTTTGAACTCTTTTAAAAAAGGTGTGTTGTGGAGCCCTGCACAGGTTTCCAACCTATATTAGGAGACATTCGTTCCTTGTTTACAAATGGAACGTCTCTTTGGAGTCAGGCTAACAAAGTAAAATGTCACATGCTTTAGACAGCAAATGGACCTAATAAAGAACTCAAATTAATAAGTGATTTAATAATCTCAAAGGAAAATGCAGGAAGGAATGGGAATGAAGACAAGGAACATTACAAGATTACAAGGCAGTTCTTATATTTGTGTCTGCCACAGGTGGACTGTCGAAACTGTTCTAATGGAATCAGATGGTCCTTACTGCTGTCTTTCACAAGTCATGTGTCTTTTGCACTTGCAAAAGCATACAAGTAAACCCTTTTTGCTATCTGGGAAAGCTGGCTCCTGGAAAGAAGCTGGCACTGCTAGAGCAGTTCTTCTGGTCTGCTGCCCACTTAAGAGTTACCTCTACAAGTGTCTGTGGGTAGGAGCTGGTTGTATGGATTATGTCAGTATTTATTTCCTTGGAAATGGTATAGTGCATCTATAGTAAACTCTACTTCATGAAGCGTCACATTTGTTGATGCTGCACAGATGGAATATATGGCACATCTGCATTAGTTCTGGTCATGTGATGGAGGGGAAAGCTGATACATACTTCCCTCTTCTAGTATTTGAATTAAAAATGTGGTCTGTTCAAAAAGCTTGGGCACAGATTTAGTTGTTTTATCTGAAAATATGCAAGGTGATATGAAATCATGCCTTTCAATTTTTGTTTGCTTTCTATATGAGAGCTTATAGCAAACTAGAAAAACTTTGTTAGAAACAAAATTAGTTAGCTTATGTGCTCTGCTTTCTGACTTTAGGGTTAGATCTAAGTCCCACTGATATTTTATCACAAAAGAGTGAGCCATGTGGAACTCCTGTAAAACTCCTGATCATCTTTTCTGTAACAGCAGATTGTTTTGCACTTTGCAGCAGATTATATCTCTTAATACTAGCAATAGATCTATAGTGTTAGATCACAAAGCTAATTTTTCAGATTAATCTCTTTTACACGGTTGCTAAAATGCCAGCACCTATGAGTTACAACAGAGTGCGAAAATTATTAATCAGTATTTCCTAAATGTTTCCTGTGAAGAAATATGATGATATTAAAAAATTGCGTAAACAATGAAACTGAGTTTACCCTTTGTCTTTCAGCAAAGTAATCAAGCTAATAGTTTGTGGCTCTGTGGCAGTATTATCTGATTGGTTCCCTGTTCCCATCTTTTTAGAAATGGCAAAACCACCACTTTTCTCCCACTTTTACATAGTCATGATCTGCAAAGTCTGTGTGTGTTTTTTAATATGTTCTTACAAGTCAGTTTGCTATTTGCAGGGATATTTTGTTTCTTATTGATGTTTATAATGTTTCATTTATAGTGGTATTCATTATATGCAGTTCATTAAAAATGGTAGTCATGACGTGGCTCAAAGACCATATATTCCACTTGTTTCCAGGGACTTCTAAAAGGTTATGTTTATGATCCCATGGCATTGCCTTCAAAGTGCAGCCTTTTGTCCCCAGGTGACTGAAGTGTAGGGAAGCAATAGTAGCTGTTTCTCAGTGTTGCTCCATTAAAGTTGTTGAATTTCACCTGGGACCCACTGCTTCAAGCAACACTTGTGCAGTGTGACTTTATTTCTATTGTGGTTTTGTTTGTTGTTTTTTTTTTCCTGGAAGTTGACTTGCAGTACTATGTGATGTATATAATTACAATATGCTTTGGAATACCATAATGGTAAGAGCTGCTACAGAAATTATTCAAATTTGTCAGTTTATGTTTCACAGAATGATTATTTGTCACTGACTTAGCTCACATTATATACCTTCTTTGTGGGGTCTGTTACCATAAAGTTTGCATAAATCTGCTCTCACAGTAAACAGATGTTGAAAATTTGAGTAGCTCTAGTAAAGTCTAAGTCAGCTTGAATAAAATACCGCTGATTTGTTTTGGTATCTTCTGTGTTTTATCCCATTTTTAGCTGCAAGCCTTTGTGTCAGAATGCAAAGATCTGAAGGGATGATGCATCATCAGCTGCGCTTTATCCCCCCCCCCTGCCCTTCTGTAAAAGCTGCATTAAATTATGAAAGTCTTGCTGACTTGCCTGTTACTTGCTATAACCTTAGGAAGCAAATTTGTGTGATAGCAGGTGTTTGTGTGTAGGGGATTCTAATTTTAACTGGCTCTAAATGAGGAGAGCTTGTCCCAGTTTTTCTTGAAAGTGCTTTTGGGAATAAATGGATGTTTGAATTTAAGAATTTTTGGTATAAACTTAATATGAAATAATTAATAGTGAGGCTGAAATTGTGACATAGCTATGATTCTTCAGAGTAATGTATATATATCTTTATATTTATTTGTAATGTTGTCTTGGCTAATTAAGCTGGAATAGTGTACTGCTAATACACTGAAGCTATAAGGCTTACTTGCAGTTTTAACAATTGTAGTTTGTATAATTTTTTGATCGCTAAAATACTGTTTTCTTTTTAACTTAAAAAGCATTGCGAAGCACTCCAGAAATCGGTGTAGTTTTGTGAAATAATGCTCATGAGAAAAGGAATAGAACAAAATAAAAATTAATATTTTTCTAACTCAGAATTCTTAAGGCAAAGTTTAGTTTGGTTAGAGACATTTTTTTAGTGTTTCTGCTGCTTTGTACTGAGCCTGTGGTTAAAGCGTTTTTCATCCACAGCAGTGCAAGACCTAGCTAGCTTCAGTCCACCTTTTTGCAAGTCTTTTAATGGAAGACTTCTTGTTCACCAGAGCTCATGGTGGGTAAGCACTGAGTTTAAATTGCTCGGTTGGTAGCTTTTAATTAGCCAGCCCTTTCTTCCTCAGCAGTTCTTGAGGAATGTTTTGGGGTGTGTGCGTGTATATAGATACATCTCCCCCTCTGTCTTCTGAGCAGTCTTTGACCGTAGCTCTTTTTTGATTTATATTATGGGGTATTCATTTTTTTCTTTCTGCATTTTCAAATGATACAACTTTTTAAAAGCAACTGCTTATGCTCTGATACTTTTTTTTTTTTTAAGTTTGGGGTATTTTTTTTTTTAATTTATAAGCAAGTGCTCGCTCAGCGTATTGTAGCTTTAAAAAAACTATTACAGCTTATCCATAGGTTTAAAGTGAGTGTTGGCTGATAAAGACAGGAAGTGTTCATGACAAAATGTGGTATACCATAATTAAGTTTCACAGAGAATTGTTAATGTTACAAAATATTTAGAACTGAAGTCGTGTTAGCTAAAAGATGTTAGCGTTTGGTCTTGTGTTAGAGTTTAAAGATGCTTTATGAAACTTCTTTATCTCTCTGTGCATTTGTTGCTAGCCTGTTCTGGATTTGCTGAAGCCAGATGTACAATGAAATAATAGGCATATGCAATGGTTGAATCTGTGTGTCTTTGGCTATATCACTCGAAGAAGTTTGAGTTTGTAGTTACTACTCTCATATACTGCTGATTGAATAACATATTCCAGATGTTTTTGAAATAACTGAATTTAGGTTAAATTAAGCTTCGTGTTGTGTCTCTCTCTTTTTTTGTATTCTTCTATTGTGTTTTCATTTATATTATTGCAAATTTTCCGGTTTTAAAAATAAATATAACTTTATTATTTCTGATACCTTATCACTATTTTTTGAAGGAAATTATATGTTTTTCTTTCTTGCCAGTTACAACGTCTTGTAATGGAAGATGGAAGACAAAGGGGCTCGTGTTGCTGACTACTTTGTTGTCGCAGGATTAACAGATATTTCAAAACCACTAGAGGAAGAAATCCACTTCAATGATGCTTGCCATAAAATCGCTAAACCAAAAGAACCTATTACAGATGTAACAGTAATTAATAAATCCCTGGGGGAGGAAGTTCCCCAGGGATATAAATGCATAGATGTTACTCCCTCGGGACTGTCTGCAGATCTCAATAATGGCAGTCTTGTGGGACCACAAATATATCTTTGTTATCGCCGAGGAAGGGATAAGCCCCCACTTACTGATCTGGGGTGAGTGACTTTCTGTTCCAGTACCTGACTTTGGCAGTTTTATTTGACTAGTGAGCAAATAAATCAGGTTTATTTGAGTATCATACTTTTTAAATACGAGGCAAAACTCTGACCAGGAAGATATTTGTTGACTTGAGCATACTGTAACCCAGTATGGTAGGAAAAATGCATGCTGAATGGATTTTAGTGACAACTGTAATCCTTTGCATTTGGAGTTTTCAAAGGCATTTATAATTTTCAGTGTATATATTTTGATTGAGATGAGATGCTTAACCTATTTAATACAGATTGAAAAGAGGTGAGTTGTATGGCATTCTTAGGATCAGGCAATGAATCTGTAATAGAATTGAAATTAACGCTATTTGCCGTATACAAGACACTTAAAAGCATTTATGTGTGAGGGAAAACTAGTATAGTTTCATCATGAAGCTTTTCTGTTATAATGCAGTTTGATATAATGTGACCTGAACTTGACAGTAAAAACATTGTGTTCAGAGATGAGACAAGAGCTGCTGTTAAACTAGTACTATTCAGTTATAATTCTTAGTATAGTATTAGTATAATTCTTAGTATAGTATTAGTATTCAAAGTGTTGAAAAAAAATTATGTGCCTTCTGACTTTTGTTCATCCCATTTTAACTAGGGTTTTATATGATGGGAAAGAAAGAGTAAAGCAAGGCTGTGAAATAATTCAAACTACTCCATATGGTCGGCCTGCTAATATTAGTGGCAGTGCCTCATCACAAAGAGTGTACATCACTTACCGAAGAGCATCCGAAAACATGACACAAAACACGTTGGCTGTTACGGATATATGTATAATCATACCAAGTAAAGGAGAAACCCCTCCACATACATTCTGCAAGGTCGACAAGAATCTTAATAATAGTATGGTAAGATTGAAAATCTGGATTTTGAACACTTGATATTCAGTGGTGTAATGTTTGTGGAGTATTTGTTACAGTTCTCAGAGTACCTAGTGAAAAATTTTGATAAGCGCTCTCCAAAGATAAATCGAGTCTTGGAAGTATTGGAGGATTGTAGCTCTTTGCTTCTGCTTGGAACAAATTCTTTTTGGAAGTCTTGGAGCAAATATTCTTTTTAGTGCTGACTTAGAAATGCTGACTTCAGCAGCTTTGGATTAGTCCTTAGTACTTGTTGTGTCACCATGTGTATAACTAGAGGTTTTACAGACTTGGCTGTTTCTGACACTGATTTTACTGTTGTGATGGGAATACTATATCGAACAACCGCCTTCTATTTTGGTTTTAAACTCTCTCATTACTTACAGTGCTACTTTGTAAGTGTCATTCTCCTCAGTAGTTTCACAAACTTGTTCTCTGAAGAAAGCTGCATGTGCACACCATTGGATGCTGTTCACTGTAAGCCTGTTTAAATGCTTAATATGGTTCCAAAGCTAGACCTGCTAAAATACACAGGTGTCACAGCACTTTGTGTTGCAGAACGTAGTATTTAAGTGTCTCCTAGTTGTATCTGCAGGCCTATATGCTGGCTTTCATAAGGCCCTCAAAAGTTAGCATGCTGATAAGGATGCTGGCTGCATATATGAGTAGCGTCATGCAAAAAAGATCATGGAAATTGATCTGTACACGTTTTTAAATAAATGCCTGTAGACACTAACGAGTGGATTTTTCAGTTCTACCAGGCCCTGTATTAACTGAGTTATGGGAGTGCTGTCTTATGGAAGTTGTTATATCATTCTCCCATCTACAGAAGCTTTTGTGTGCCCTTAAAGAGTGCTGTTTTTTTCCATTCTGTGGCTTTCCATGTTCTTTATTCTCATGTCCAGAAATTGAGAACTTCAAAAATATTTAGAAACATTTACAGTACCAGAAAGGAAATTGTTGTTTAGAAGCTGCAAAAACTATGATGTTATGCTGCAGTGTTTGACAGACTATGAAATCACAGATAGCATAAGGAATTGGGTTTAAAGACTAGAACAATTACAATCAAAATGCAGGCACAAAAGAAAATTGTTAAGTATTAATTTAAAGTAATAAGCAAATGTAGTTAAAAGAGAAATGTTGTGCTCTGTGTGTATATGTAAAAATGTGCGTGTATGTCTATATACACATTTAAGCCGAAGTTTAACAAAATGGATGAAGGTTTAAATATTTATATGGATGACAATTGTGCTTAAAATTCTGTACTTGCAATAACAAATGTTTTGGAGAGGAATTTATAGATCTCATGCTTCAGTCTGTAAACCAGTTATGGCTTAGAGGTCAGGCTGACGCCTGCCATGGGTTGGTTAGCTCAGAGCTAACGCATCTGTTTGTGGCCATTGTCAGAAAGGATAGTGTAGCAAGCCCTGAATTCCCGTATCTTAATGTTCTATATTTTTGCATATAAATTATGGTCCTTTGTAAACAAGGAAGAGGAGGCTTTCCTCCACTCTTTTCTGTTACATCCTTTTGTTATACTTCATCACGTAATGCAGTAATTTTTTTTGTTTTACAGTGGGGCTCAGCAGTATATTTATGTTATAAAAAGTCTGTGGCAAAAACCAACACCATATCATATAAAGCTGGTATGTAACTACTATTTAGCATTTTTTTATCTTCAATTCAGGATGTACAGGCTTGTTTGTAATGTACTACATTTTTCATCAAAGAACTATTTGACAAGACACTGTCTTGGTATTATCCAAAAAGGAATCTTTCCCTGAAGAATTCTTTTAAAATAATGTCCTAAAATGAGCCTTAGAATTATGTATCATGACCCTTTTGTTTTAAGTATTGCATTTAATTGGAAGTTCATTATGTTTTGTTAAGTTTCTACAAGCTTGTGTGTCTCCCACCTCTGTTTTTTTTGCTGATAACTGTGTCTTAAGGGTACGTGTATATATATATGCAGAGACAACATCACAAATATTATTTAATGCATTTTCATGATCACTTTATTTAAGAAACATTTTGAAGAATACTGCAGACTTCCATGCTGCCCTGAACATCAGTGGCGTTGGGCTCTTTAAGTATTTTTGGATCGTGTGTCATTGTTATTTTGTTGTTTTATTTATAAGACAGAATTAGATTTGCTATGGCTCTGATGCAATGTGTTGCATTTTCTTTATTTTTAAACCCATGATTTTGTTTGCATGCGAGTCATGAGCATGATTCAGACTTAAGCTTTAATGCACTTATATCCCTTTGAGATGCTGCTCCTTGCAAACAATAGTAGTTTAGGACTAACTAAAAGGTGGAAAATAAATTTGTAAATAAATAAAAATTTTAAAAGGCTCCACATCTGGTAGTATCTTGCCCAAAATTTTGCTTCTTGGGGAGGAAAAAACCCACTGCCCTTCTTGATTACCAGTTTTTATTGCTTATTAATATTTCACTGTATATTAGAAAAGAATGTCTAGTGATTGTATTCTCTAATGCAGAGAAATCCTAAATCCCTTCACGCAATATTCATTCTTAGTTTGGAGTCCCCTGGGTTGGCAGTGAGCAAGGATAGATTACTACAGCTGTATGATGTAATTCAAGACCTGTCTGTTAAGAGCCTTGGCTTCAGGACTTCATGGTTTATGGCTATGTTTAAAATTAAGTCTAAACACATTAGTGTGATAGCACATTAGCTGAATCTTCTGCTGAGGTGTATTGGTGTAATTAATTGGTTTGATTCTATTGATGTTAAAAAAATAATATCTAATATTTCAGATTTTTGAGGAGACTTTTGGCAAGAATTAATTGCTTTCATAATTGAAAACATCAGTCTTGTTTCTTGATTCTTCAGGTTACCATTTTTTTTAACTAAATTTTAAATCTTCACTCAGACTAGTGATGAATGTGAACTATTATAGTAATAGCTGAGATGCATACAACCTGCAAACTGAAAAAGATAAATCGGTTATGAATAGTTCCTAGAACGGTAAGTAGGACTTCAGTGCAATGTTTTAGTCAGGTGATTTCTCCTTAGGCCTTGGAAGCGTGCTGCCCCTTCCAGGCTGTTTGCTATACCAGATTATTTACAACTTTCCTTTACTCATCTTCTGAAGTTAGTGTATAGTCATATATTATTTTTCTGGGCATGTTTTTACAGAATGATCTATTACAAATATGTTTCTGCTATTCCTTACGTAACAGCCTCTTTACAAATTGCCTTTATAGGTTTAATATGCAGATATCCTGAAGAAGATTATGAATCATTCCCATTACCAGAATCCGTGCCTCTTTTTTGTCTACCTATGGGTGCAACGATTGAATGTTGGCCATCTAACAGTAAATACCCTCTCCCAGTTTTTTCTACATTTGTACTAACTGGAGCTTCTGCAGAAAAGGTATTTTGAAAGCTTAAAAAAAAAATCATTATTAATAATTTAAGTTAAATATTTGGCTGTTTATCCTTTCAGGATGATGATAATGCATGTTTTCACAGGCAAACTTGAATCTATTTATTTGGACTTAATTCAAAGGCTACTTCAAAGAGTGACTTGCATTTCTTTCACTGCTGGACTGTTGATGATGTGAACCTGGACTCCTTTGCTTTCCAGTCATGTTAGCCTTTGAAACTACAGAGCTGTAAAAATTCTGACTGCATATACATACAAGTTACTATTTTTATTGCAAGCATGGAAGCAACCTGGCATGTATTTACTTGTTCTAAAAAGTAAATTGGATGTCAGAGGAATACTGCTCGGAGTTGCTTATAAAGAATTCCTAAAATGGCTTTAACAGCAATTTTAAGAGCTGTTGGCTGTAGTTGTTCTCTGTATAATCATTATTTTTCTCTCACTTTACTCGTTTCATAAATTACTTTCTCATATGGTATTAAGAGTTCCAAGTAATAAACAGTTGGATTTTCACATAGACTTGATTTTCCTTGCATGTTTGGGGTTTGTTAGATTGGTTTTAAGATTGAGACAGATTTATTGACTTCAAATCAACTATGTTGTTTGCAGGTATATGGTGCTGCTATTCAGTTTTATGAACTGTATCCTGAAGAGAATCTCACAGAGAAACAAAGATCTCAACTGGGATTAGCAGCTGCTGTTGAGGGAAAGTCAGACACATGCAGAACAGTTCAAACAAATAAATGCATCTGTCTCCTCTCTCACTGGCCTTTCTTTGATGCTTTCAAGAAGTTTCTTACCTTTCTCTATCGTTACTCCATTTCTGGTCCACATGTCCTACCCATTGAGAAGTAAGTAATTTAAAAAATTCATTACAGTAATTTCACTTGATGAGAGCTCTTTTTTTACTTCTAAGTTTCCTATAATATCCTTTTGACTTTAGTCATCAAACATTAAATATAACGGTTACACTAGATTAAGCACTTTTTACCATTGATTAAATGTGTCTTTACATACTTCCTCAAAAAGCCTAGATTTTTATTTGTGATTTAAGTGCCTGCACAGGTATCTCTGGAAGCCATTTTTAATTAGCTTTGCACCCTTTAGCATAGCGATTAGGAGAAGCAAGATTATAAATCCTTTCTTAATGTTGCATACATTAAGTTAGGAGAACAAAATACCTAGTTTTGCGTTTTTTCAAATGCCTATTTGTTGGGTAATGAGAGATAATAAAGCAGATTTAACTTTTGCATTAGTAATCCTCCTCTATTTGTGATAAATAAACTTAATTTCCTTCTTAGATAAAGGATTTCACATTTTAAAATGCAGAGGAAATCCTAATATCCAAGGAGTGGTTCATATCTGTAATTGATATGTAATACTGTTTAACATTTCTAGGTTAACATAATTTTTTAATGCATCAGATTTCAAATGCAGTATTTGCTTTTTTGTTTTCTTACACATCAGTCTTTTTTCTGATTAAACTTCAGTATTAACTTTTGTGAGACTTTGACTTTGTGGATTAAGCATTTTTTGTTATTGTTTATCCACTTCATTATTCCACTTTGTATCTACTAAACTTCTTTTAAAATTCTGATCATGTAAACTTCCAATAATGAAAAGACTTTTATTTTTTTTTAAGCTGAGAACTATTTTGGTTTTTGAGTATTGTGAATGAATAAAATGAGAAGTAAATGTGATAAATTTTTAAATATTTTTAATTTTACAGATTCATTTGCATATTCTGATTTCGCTGATTCATAAACTGGTCAATTTCCTGTGGATAACTTAAATATAGCTACACTGAAATTAGCATGAAATTAATATAGCATCTAGCCTAGTTTCTTTGGCTATTTTAATGATGATGAAGGTTGTCTGTGCCATACATGTGTATTTGAACATTTTCAGTCAGCCCTGCTTCTGCAAGTGGCAGGCCTTTGTTTTGCTGTATGTTTGTGTGTATGTTTGTTTGCTGTGTGCTCCTTATTTCTGCCACCATCTTCATATACCGATTAAAAAAGACAAAACCCCAAATCCATTGTCAGCCTGATTCCTTTCCTGTTCTCCTTTGCCATGTGGCTGTGAGGACATTGGTGCTGACACAAGGGAGGGCAATTGAGGAGTGATGAAGAGGAGGCACAAGACTGCTTCTTCTGCCAGTAGTTCTGGTTAATGCCAGTTACGTGATTATGGAACTGCAACAAAAAGTTAAGCCTAGCACAAGTACACAAAATTAAAAACACAGAAAAATGAGGGGTTTTTGCATACATCTAATGGCATAATATACAGCTCCATTGAAATACATGTCTGAAATAGATAGCTTTGATTCAGAACCATGTAAGTCTTCTATATAAGCCAATGCTTATTTGTGGGTTTCTCTGAATGTCTTCAAAATTTGGTTTGTTGTCAGCGTTATAATAATGGTAAGAGTTGCAGAAATCACAGTAAAGTATGTGCTGTAATGTGCAGTTTATGATGGATTACCTGTTTCTTCCTGAGTTTCTACTGGTTGCATGTGGTTTCTTTTAATGTGAAAGTGTGTATTGTGTAGAACTCCTACACTTTTAGAACTTTTGTAAGTTTAATCAAATTATAAATATAGCAATTTATGAATATAAAAAAACCTGGGAACTCCTTCAAATTTAAAAAACGTTTTTCTGTGTTTGCAGTATATGAAAAAAAACTTTTAACACTTTTTTTCATCATAAGTCTTACATAATATTTTGTATATGGAAGTGAAGAAAATGGATGAACTTAATGACTCTCCTTGGTACTCAGCTGTGAATATTTTTTTTTTTTTGCAAATAGCCAGTGCTAGTCTCTGAGATATAGCGCTATTTCAAGCCAGTCTCAGAAGCATGAGTATAAAAAGGTATTGTGATACTCAAACATCAGTATTTCTACTTTACAAATTCTAATTTTTTCTTTAAAAAAAGCTCCTTGTACTTTTTCAGTCTCACAAACCAAGCTTGTAGTCTGAAAGATAATCTGGCCTGGTTGTCTCTAGTAGAAAAATAGGTTTTCAAGGTCAGACTATCTCTGTAGAACTTGGGGGCTGGGTTTTTTTTTGCTGTCTTCTGAATAAGAATGTGCCATTTTTATATAATAATTTCTCTTACTGGCAATAATTTCGTCTTGAGGTGAAGCAGTTTAAGCTTATAACTTCTACTAAATCAATATTTTTCTTTTCCTCTAGACACATTTCCCATTTCATGCATAAAGTTCCTTTTCCATCCCCTCAGAGGCCAAGAATTCTAGTTCAGGTAAGTGTAAATTTCTTCTTAATAGCTATGTCTTAAGCGAAGACAAAACAACTGTTGAAAAGGTTAATAAATGGAAAACATAATTTTTATGTTCAATTCTTTTTTTTATTCAAGATTTTTTCCCCTAAATTCATACACTTAATTTTTACAGATTTCTCACTATTCTGTTTCCAGTTTAGTTACGGACTTTGATGAGATATTACAAGATACTGTTTAGTGAGATTAGAACTTAATTTTATTTTTTTTTCCAGAGTATATGGAAATTAATGAAAAAACTTCGCAAACTCAGCATCTGGCTTGATTTTTTGCATTAACTTTTGAACTGTTTTCTTGCTACTGTGTGAAGGCTGAGTGTAAAATAAATAAATAAAATTAAAAACAGATGTGATTCATGATTACCTGTTTCCACAAAGGGCTTCATGCTGTCCTCTACATAATGGATAGCTCTTACTGAAAACTGCAGGAGCCGTGCACATTCAACAGAGGCACACTTTCTCAAATACGACCCTTATTCTCTCCTACCTGCAAGACCTAGCATATTTTACTGTGTGTGAGTGAAATGGTATAATTGCTAGAATTAGGTTACCTGTTATTTATGAAATTTCACCCATGTCACTGCTGGTAGGAGAGAGGAAATCCCTATCTCAAAGACTTCTTAAGTGAAGTGTTATTAAATCTTTTTTTTTTTTTTTTCCTCCTAAGACACAAAATGGGTAGAGGCATGTTAAAACTTTATTGCTGAGAAAAGACAGCTCTCTTCTGGCTGTAGTTATTCTACCAGTCCTGTGGTTTTGAGCAAGTTGTTACAAAATGATGTTACTCTCTGTTACTACTTGTATGAAATAAAATATGGAGAGCCCTGTGCAGTTTTCAGTCTCAATGTAGTAGCCCTTATGCTAGTGAAGTATTTCAGAGTAAATATAATCTTGGGCTATGTCTCTATAGAATGTATTGAATATTCAAGATCCTCCTTAGTGTACTTGGATATTCTAAAGAAGTGACATTTATTACTGTTACTGAAAAGGGGTTGGAGAACAGTTAAACTGAAACTGTGTCTGACACTTCTGTCACTCTTACGATTTTAAGGTTCAGTTTAAAACCTAGTATTTTTACATCTTGGGTTTTTTTTTTTATTCACCTTCAATAAAATATTTGTGCTGGGGAACACTCGACACATTTACAGAGATGCGAGTTTAGAGAAAAACATTTAATTTTTTTAGTGTGAACTTTTAGGGAATTCTGTCAAAGTATACACAGGTGTATATCCCGGAACAAAATCTGAGAAACCTAGTTGTAAGTGATGTACAATTATGTCTGTTACACCTTATTTTCAAAATACTGTATGTGTCAAGTTAGTACAGCTTCGGAGAACGCACTGCTTTTAAAGTAGGCAGTGGTAGTTGAGGTCTACAAATAAGTACTTCCACCTGCTTTCAGGGACTTCCGAGTTGTGTTTGATACTGCACTGAATAAAATCACAGGTGACTGTATGTAAGATGTTTTCCCAAAAATAGTGTGGGAAATGCCTGTATTCTTGACAATTACAAGCTTTTAGGATTCCATTTCATGAAGAAATAGTAATTTCTTTCTGAAGCTTGTTAATTTAAAACATGGTAGTCTTTTGCTAAATAATTAGTATCATAAATCCTTCTGAATATATGTTGCTGTAGAATCTCATAGGTGCCTATATGCTTCCTGAAAATGAGACCAGATATATTTTAGTACCTGGATGAATGCCAGTCTGGACGTGTAACCCAGTCTTAGGTCCTTCTTAGCATCTGTTACGAGTGAGAGAGAACATGGCATGTGTCTGACTTAAGTTTCGAAGAAATTATAGCCATTCGTAATGGAATGTTCCCGATTGCCAATTTCCAGCTGCCATTCTTGATAGGTTGTTTCTGATTTGAAATCTGCTGGACGCTGTTCTCCATGTCCTACATCCCCTTATTACTCATCTGTTCCTCGTTCTAATGATGTATTCACAACCTGCAGATGTCCAAGAGTACATTGAGTAATATGTTTCTCCCTCTGAGGAATGGGGACAGTAAGTGCCCCTTCTGCCTAAGGGGAACATGCACTTGGAATAGATGCTTGATTTTGTTTATCTGCTTTTGCTGAAACATAAGTCATAGGACATTAGGCCAATGCTCCCTTCTGAGAAGGGGAGGTTTATGAAGGTTACCTCAGGCTGAAAAAATGAGGTCTTTGAATTCTTTCACTGAACAGACTAATGGTGGTTGTTGTCACAAGGTGACTTACTTGAAGACAAATCTAGCATGTAGAGTGGCGTGGCCTTCCTCATTTGTCATTGAAGCGAAATGTAGCATCAGCCTTCAAAAGCTGTTATATGAAATATGGAAGGAAGCAGTACTGCACAGACGCTTGTTAATGGCGTGTGTTTTGTGTGTCTGTCCAGGAACAGTGGTAGGTGACTTAGTGCTTCAGCATTTGTGCTACTAATTCATCTGATCTTCTGACTTCTGTTGGCTGGTCATCTGCACTGGGGTCTAAGATGAAACATACTCAAAAATGAAATGTTACTAAAAGTTGTCTGAACTTGCAGCTTAGTTGTAAAAGTTATTGTGACTTACTGAATTACTACTGCTGCTTGTATGTGTGCTTTTATACAATAGACAGAAAATGCATGAGCACTTAGCAGGGAGGATTAAGCTAACCGGTATCTCGTTGTTTTGGGTTTACTATGGCTGAAAATGGCAGTTGAGCTTTGATAAATTGATTGTGTATCTCTGTTCTTGTACTCATTTGAACCCTCCTGTTTATGCTGAGTATATGAATGATTTCTCTTGATGTCTTATCACTGTAAGAAAGAAATGTGAATTAATAAGATCTCTGTCTTGGATCTTCAACCAATGCAAATTTTAACGATTCTATCAAAGCTGAGCTGAGCTGTTTCTACCAGCTAAGAGCCTAATTCTCATGTCTTCCGAAGAAAGTATTACTTTACATTATGATCTGCCTTCTCTCCTCTTCATGCATTTTATCCATCTCTTTCCCCGTAAATCCAAAAAAAATACCACCCTGGGACGTATGAATTGTGCGTGAACTATGGGTCTTCACTTCCCTTAAAATACAGAAGGCTTCATTTTTGAGCAGTTAATATATTCATTTTTTTGCAGTATTAGCTAGTTTGCATATTCATAAGGAGGAATTTAATGTATTCTGTTCTGACTAGGAAAGGAAGAGCATGCTTTGCCTGGTTTTTGCTAAAAGATACTGATGCATAGCATTGTGCGCCACTTCTTACACTACTATACAAATACACTGTATAAGGTTCGGCTTAGTTTATTTTTAGGTGCTCTTTGTTATGGAAATTGTAATTTCTAGTAAATATTTCCAAAGCTCAGAATAAAAAGAATGTATTTTAAAATCTTTTTCCAGTTATCGCCACATGACAGCCTGATTCTTAGCCAACCTGTGTCATCACCCCTTCCACTGAGGCAAGTGGCAGTATCTTCTGTTTGATTTACATTGCAGAAAAGACTTGGTACTTTGAGTTATAATTGTGCAAATTAACCCACCTTGTCCGGTGCCTTTTGTAGTTTATTTATGTGATTTAGACCTGCACTCTGACAAGGATACATACTTAATGAACAATGTCTGTATTTTTTTGAATAATTTTAGTGGTTCTTGAGGCAGAATATAGTGTGTTAGATCCCCTTTCTAAGAGTTGGTACATGGGCTCCCAAGATAGTGCAGCTTTTGTATTGCAAGGTAATCGAAGGAGTTCTGTGCCTGTCTCCACTTCCGTGTCTCTGTGTAGGAGAACAATTAAAGAAATGCATATTGTCTCCCTGTAAGTTGCTTCCCAAATAGAAAAAATTATCATGCATGTGTCCTGAAAATAGTCTAGACTGATTGAAGAGTCTCAAGAAGTCATGGTTACTATTGGGGAGTAACCATTCTTCACTAAACAGTGATGCGTACCAAGTAGTCTGCCTTACAACTGTCTTTAAAAGAAAGATTTGCAAATTTAAGTTCATAAAACCCTACTCTAATGCCTTGTTTTCTATTTTGTTATTGAACATTTCTGTCTTTTTATGGTGCCTTGTAGCTCACCAGTGTGTTTATATTCTCTAACAGCGGGGGCAAGTTTTCTACACTACTTCAGAATTTAGGACCTGAAAATGCAGTAACTCTACTTGTATTTGCTGTGACAGAGCATAAAATTCTCATCCATTCATTGCGACCTTCTGTCCTTACTAGTGTGACAGAGGCATTAGTCTCTGTAAGTAACGTTCTTTTAATTATACACCTGTAAGTGGAATAAAGAATCTTTTTTAGATAAAATCTAAAATTAGTAGGAGTATGTTAGGCTTAAAGGCTACTTAAAAGTAAGAATAAAAATAAAGATCATTAGAGAGAAAAATTCATGTTGCTAATGATATCGCACAAAGACAGAAGAGAAAGAGTAACTGCTTTTGGTTCTTCGTGTGTAAATATTGTAAATAAGCATGTTGTTTGGTCATCACGGTGAACTGAATATGTGTTCTTGATTTTTCCCAAATAGCACTGTATTGTCTCTTGCAAGAAGAATTTTAAATGCATGTTATTTTCCTGTGTGTCTTCACTAAGCATTGTTTTGCTACCTTTACTATATACAGTTGATTATACTGATGAGCTTTTTTCCTACAAATTAAACAGATTGAATTTTAGAGAAATGAGTGCATTTTTTTATTTAATAATCTGCAGCTAGATTTGCAGTAATAATCTGCCATGTTAAATAATTTTGAGCTAGCAGTTAGTGAAGCGTGGTTTATACTTGCATAGACTGTTATTGTACATGTTTAACCTATGTTTTTGTCTCTGCATATATTCAAAGATGATATTTCCCTTCCACTGGCCTTGCCCATATATTCCTCTCTGTCCCTTGGCACTGGCAGATGTGTTAAGTGCACCATGCCCATTCATAGTGGGAATTGATTCAAGATACTTTGACCTCTATGACCCTCCACCAGATGTTAGCTGTGTTGACCTAGATACCAATACAATTTCTCAGTAAGTATTTAGTATTTCTTCTGTGTTATTTTTTTTTTCCTTCCTGTTTTCAAAGGCAAAAACTAGCTTTTTGGCAAAACCTCGGGGGTTTTTGTTTGTTTTAAACCTCTGAAGTTCCTAGTATGTTCCTCTTGAAATGAGGATGCTTTAAATGGTATCTCCTCTTCAACACAGCAGAGTGCAGGTACAATCCTCGTGGAACATTATTGCCTTTTATTCTATTACATTAAAATCTTACTGCACGCATTGGCATGTTTCCTCGATTAACCATATTGTGTCTCATGTCATTGTTCCTGGAGGAGAATAGTCATTTTCAGTTTTCATTATCAGCTTTTTTAGTGTTGAAGAAATTCTAGTGTTTTCATATGGGCACCTGCTTAACAATTATAGCAATTAAATCGTACTCTGTGTCAATATGAAGTATAGGAACTTCACGTTGAAAATGAGAGATGTGAACTTTCATGGGTGAGAGAGTCTCAGTTAAGGCTCAGAATCATGCTATTGTTAACAAACTGAAATAACAGTATTATAATATTTCTCGTTCATAATTGTGTAGAGTACTACAGTTTTCTGTAACACTAATTATCTAATATCTAAAATACTAGTATGGGATAGCAGTGCACTGTTAAAACCACTGGAAGATAGTCCATATTGTTATGACAGTCAAAACAAAGAAAAACCAAATAATTATTTATTTCCTTGTCATGATGTTACAAAAATAGACAGCAGAGCATAAGGCTTCTAATTCAAGATTCTAAAACACTCAAAACTAATTAAACTTGTATTTCAGAATTAAACTTTATTTCAGTATAATTTTTAATATACTCAGTATATACTTAGCGTAACTTTTAAAAGTCTTTGGTCAGTGTTCTTTTGTTATCATCATCCTGTTGGTAGCGGTCTTTCAGCATTACTGTATCTGACTAAAACCTTTTTTCTTTCTAAATTTTCTTATTTGTGAGTTTATTTTTGCTTCAGTAATTGTGTGTGGATTTAGAGAAGGTTGCATATATTCACTATTTGTAAATAGAAATTTTTGTTGAGGATTTTATGCTGATACGGAATTTGTATAGCAATTCTGCTCTGAAGTTTTTAGGAACTAGTTCAAACTAGACTGCAGTAACTTCAGTTTTGGGTTTGTTACCTTTTAAATAAAAGGAACATATTTGTGCATTTCTTCTAGTATTAACTGCATATTCATTAATGGAAAAGTTATTTCTGTTTTCATTCTACTTTTAGGTGATCTTCTATGCGTTTTCTTAGAGCAGATTAATTCCACTTTATTGTATGGAAAAAGTGTCAAATAAATGCTTACAATTTCTGCAACTCTGACCAATACAGTCTTGAGGCTTGCTGGTGCCCTCTGTTGACAAAGAACACTGTAATTTTTTTTCATCGTGATAATGATATAATGAAGTACAAATCTATATGTAATAAACACAAAGCAGTTGTCATATCCAATTGATTTCAGGTTACTATGAGCATTCTAGTTGTTATCTCCGTCCTAGTTTAAATAATTACAGCTCAGAACATAGCGTGTGTGGTGGCTGCTTGTTCAATGTCAGGTGCTTAATACTATTAACTCATCTCTCGAGTTCTAGTGGATTGATTTCAGTGCTAAAGAGGGTGGCTGCATAATCATCATCCTGAAAAACGGGGCATTGGTTGGATGGCTGGGATCAAATCTCCATATAGTACATCAAGTTTGCCTTGGTTGTCAGTCCTGCTGAGTCCTGTTTTAATGGAGCCAATTGTATATGTTATGCCATTTCTCTGGTGGGGTAGAAAAATCCTTTGAATACAGTCCTATATACACACATATTCCACTGTGTACTCATACTTTTTTTTTTTTTTTTTTTTCCTTCTAGAACTGGAGATAAGAAAGCTATCGCATGGAAGATCTTACCAAAGAAACCCTGTAAAAATCTGATGAACACTTTAAGTAATTTATATCAGCAACTAGCAGAATGTGAGTGGGAAATTACATAGTAAGATTTACGTGGGATATAGCGTGCCACATTAACAGATAAATATAGCTAACGAAATATGTTCTTAAGTCACCCCTTACACTAAACATAATGCTTTCATACAGAACGGGAATATCTGTACTTTAAGTCCAGAGACTAGAACCCGCATAGGGGCTTTGAGGGGTGGAGGAGACTTCCATATATAAGGCAGTGCTCAGTGGATATCCCTTTGTATTGATGTTGTCCTTGTACCAAAAAAATTCACGGCTTTTATAAGAAAGGAATAGTAAAGCAAAGAGGAGGCCAGGACCTAATAAAGACCTTTGTTTTGTCTTCAAAGCCTGCTCAAGTCTCCTGTTGTCTTGACAATTGAGATAACTTTGATGCTCAAGCTGATAGTACTTTACTTAAAATTTAAGATGGAAGTAACAAATGTTTTCTAAACATTGTGTTTTTAAATGTATGCACAATTAGTGGACGCTTCAAGAAAAAATTGGTTGTTGATAGAATCCTCAAATATTACGGAGCAAGGTATATTGAACCTTGATGTGAGAAAGCAGAAAAATGGATAGGAATAGCGAAATTCTTTGAAATAATTCTTTGAAATAAAACATTTGGGAATATAAATGTAGTCAGGGCCAGCTGATGTGCTTGGGTGTCATAGCTAACAGGCTTTGTGGAGTGGGAAGGAAGTCCATCAGCACTCTGATATTACCTGTCTGCTTAGAAGATAATTTCCATAGATGCTGGAGGAAGCCTTAAGGAGCAATAATGCGATTGTAAAATCAGATTGCTGTGTTAGAAACAGCAAGTGGTTAAGACTTAAATCAGAGTGTGAAAAAGGATGGGGTTGATCAATACTGCGTGCTTGAGAAATACATACCTGGAAAGCTTATTGCGTGAGATCTTTCTAATTATCACCTGGATTTACAGCACTTTTTTTTAAAAGGCTGTTTACACCTGCTCGGCTCTTGAGGTCAGTAGAATTTAATTGTGTCCCAGTTAGAACGTACAGAAGCAGAAGTTTATTGGTGCGTGCTGCATAAAAAAAAGTCTATAGTTGATAGGTGACAAAAATTATCTGTTGCTTCAAAATTTTATTGTATTTTACTGTGGATTTCTTTAGAAAAAAATTTAAAGCTCTATACTTTATAAATAGTGGTACTGATCCTTAAACAATTTAGTCTGTAATAAGAATTTAACATGATATCAATATGAAGTTAGCTGTAATTATATATCTGGAAAGACAGTAATGAAACCATCCTTTCGCTTGTTTGAGACGTTATTAGAATGTTACCATACTTTGTGTGTGTAGCAGTGAACTACAGTTAACTACAGTTCTGATGGCTTTAAAATGTTGACACAAGTATCTAAAAATAGGAATTTTGATAGATCTTTTTAAAAAAATGCCTGCTTTCTCTCTGTATCAGCACTCTGTATTGTGTTGTGTTTTGATCACTCCACTTTGTATCTGAGTGGTGTTTTTCTGTGTGCATAGGTACTGATTAATATGTATAGTCCGCTTTTTGTGAACACTTTGAAAGGCACTGTAAAAAAAAAAAAAAAAGTAATACACACATCCCATCTATGTGTTTGTCCCTAAAATATGCTTCTTTAATCAACTCTTGTATAAATTTTCACAGGTTTTTATAAACAGCTTTCCTTCAGTTTGGTTTTTTTTTTTTAAGCTCTGTCCATACTGGTTCTCTGTTGTAGTAATTAATGTGCTGAAAAGATAAATGTATCTTGCTTTTGGCGTTATCCAGAGATACATGAGTTGTATAAGGTCAAGCTGAATCCATTGTGGCATGTTGTGATGGATTTAATCCTATATATTTTAATCTGTTCCAAACTTAATTGAGCTCAGGAATCAGTAAATCAGTAGGATAAATAGATTTTTTTCTTACCAATATTGTGAGGGAAAAAAAGAAAAAGGTGAAATGTTATAATGTTTGGTTTTTTTGTTTTTTTTCCACAGTGCAACAGAGACCAAGAGAAGATGCGTTAATGGAGTTGGCAATGAATGACTATGACTTTAATTCTGGGAAGAAATTGCATCTGCTAGATTTGGAGATCCAGGAAGCATTCCTGTGTTTCATGGCCTCCATACTAAAAGGTTACAGATCTTATCTCAGGCCAATAACAGAGGCACCCTCTGAAACAGCCACAGATGCAAGTTCTCTCTTTGAACTACAAGGTGAAGAGTCATAAACTTGTTTTATATATACTAAGTTATTATTTTAGATTCTGTCTTATTTAAAGAATAAAAACTTTTGCAGTATTAGTGTTGTGAATGATGGTAGAAATGCAAGCGCTGAAAAAATTGCATAGCAGTGGCAAAGATTACAGAAAGGTTGTTGCTCGTTAGTAGAATGTACGCTGACTTTTGGTGAGGGCTTTTTTGTTTTAAACATTCTTACATACTTCTGATTTCACTTTATAGGTTTCCTCAAAAGTCGAGATCGTTCGCATCAGAAGTTTTACACACTGATGACCAAAACTCAAATGTTCATTCGCTTCATTGAAGAATGTTCTTTTGTCAGTGACAAGGATGCAAGCCTTGCATTTTTTGATGACTGCGTAGATAAAGTAAGCATGTCTTCATATGCATATAGTTTAACTTCTGCTGTTTATTACATTATCTGATATAGTACAAGCAGAATATATTTGTAGTGCAAGTTTATTTCTATTTTTTCCTTTACTTCCTTTTTTCTAGCCACTGGAGCTTTCAGTTTTTCTTTTTTCTTGGGCTTTGTTTCATTTTCTGCTTCAAATTCTTGAAAGTGTAAATATAATATTATGAGAACAAATTAGAAGTGCTAATTTTCATAAGCTTCTGAAATACTGGCCCATAGTAGGAAGTGTAATATTCTGACTGTAAAGTAGCAACTTTGAGCTTCTTCACCAGAGAATTAAATTCCTTAGATAAAACTACAAGCATTTTTGTAGATATTGTAATATTTCATGCAGCCATTTAGGAATGGGGTTGATGAGCAGCACGCTAAAATATATAACGTGGTCTCACTATTTTTTAGTCATTATAAACAGAAGATTCTTTGACCTGTTTTTAAGCAATGTGCTGGCCGGTTCTTTCTAGTAATAATTCTCCTTTCGTTCATACTGCTGTTGCTTGCTTCCCCCAATTCAAAGCCAGCTTGCTGATGTAAATATTTTAAATACAGTGCTTGTATTGATAGTCTTGGATAATAGTATTTTCTGATAACCTTGTTATCAAATATTGATGGATATGAAATGTATGGGTTTGTTAAAGTAAGCAAAATTTATTATGGTGTGTCACATAAGCTTTGCAGAAACTGACATTTTTTTGTGGGTTCTGTTACTCTGCTGTTGTGTTTGTGTTGCAGTAAAGGAATACCTTGCTATCTGTTGCTACGCTGTTCTGGTTTGTAACTAGAAGGAAAGGCAATTGTTAAAGATTATGCGACAAGGAGTGTGAAAGTGCAACATAATCACAATTGGTGTTTTTCTTGAAATAAGTTTAGAACTTCTGCTGGACTAGAGCTCACAGAATGTTGGATTTCCCAGTTCAAAGTGGATTTCTTTTTCAGCCTTCTGTTGAAGTATCATTCAGACTTTTAAAAATCCTAAGATGTTTATAAGAAAGGTCTACATTAGTATAGCGCTGAACACTGCAAAGAACTAATTTTCTAAAAAGTACAGTTATTTTAGTTTTTGAAAATTCGTTATATTTCCAAAGAGGGTTTACAAGAGAGTTCTGAGGGTGCTTGAAATTTTTTTTGCATTACTTTTTGTTTTCAGAAGAACTGAACTGAAACCCACAGTCATATCCCTGTCTGCGTCTATTGTAACATGAAAGAAATTTTTATGAACGTTGTAAGAAATTCCACACCTACTTGTCATCTTACTGGCTACCTATAACACTCTATTCTGGAACACTGATGTTTAAGTAATGCACATGTTGTCTAGGATTTCAGGTAAAGTAGGTCACCTGCTGTTTGTTCCACAGGAATTAATACTGAAGACTATGAAAACTGATATTTACAGTTCCTATTTACGGGTATTTCTGCTATAAGAGCACAGAAGAGCTAAAAGGAGTTGTTTTGAAATCAAATCTGAAAGCAGTTAAGTTTGAGAGAAATATAAAAGCATGGTCTAATGGCATTTAATGCTCTTTATAGCTTTTGCTAGTCTCAATATTTTATTTGTAGTAGTTCTCAAAAGTGTGCCTCACAGTTCTACAGCATGAGTGGTAGGTATTTGTGGATTGTAAATTGATTAAATTACAAACATTTCTGTAATGTTCATCTGATTATCCTATAGTTCAGTTAAAAAGCCTTCAACACGTAGCGCTTGCTTTGCTGTATGCCAGTTAGTGTTTAAAAATGTGAGGTCTTGTAGACAGGAATATACCCCAGTGATTAAACGCTATTGAGTGGTGCTTAGTTTCCATTGTGTTGCAGGTTAGTTCTCTGACTGATGTGAAATAGGATTTTTATTCAGAATGCGATGACTATGTAAGTGTCAAATTCCATCTGTTCTTTCTCATTTTATAGAATGGCTTATAAGGGCACTGAAGTTGATGCCCTGGCAAAAGTTATCTTGCCTGGGAATTCAAACAGTTCTTCTGAAATTGTAATACTTCTAATATGGTTTAGTGGTGGTTTTTGTCAGCGTTAGGTTGACGGTTGGACTAGATAATCTGAAAAGGTCCCTTCCAACCTAGGCAGTTCTATGATTCTACTTAGGTTGGTGATGCCACTGTGAGACTGCACGTAATCTGTGGAGCTGTTGGAGCTTTCACCTTTTTAAAAGGTTAAGTAGCAACTTGTACAGCTGGAGCATTAGAACAGAATCTGTTCTAATGCCAGTTATTTTGCTAGTTGATTCCGTGAGCAGCTTCTTTCCACTATAACAAAGCACTCCTGACAGTGCCATGAGAACAAATTTTACAGGAGCTTGTACTTCTCCAGCTTCTATTTCTGACAGTGAAGATTTCATTCAGCTTTATTAATGGGACAACTACTTCTATGCCGGTGGTAATTTTGGGGAAACTGAGGTGCTGGAGTTACTATGCATTTAGGACTTGCTATGGCTTTAGAATTGCTTGTGAAACTAGGTTTTCATTGATATGAAGCACTGGGTTCCCATGTAGGATTTCTTTGAACAATGATACATTTGCCTCATCTTCTCTTTCCTGCTTCTGGTTCTTGATTTCTCTTTTTTTTTTTTTTTACTGTGCTTAACAGTAACGTACAAAGTCAAAATATTGGAAGTATACCAAGGACTGCTATACGAACTAGCGCTTTAGCCACAATGCTCTACTTTGACCAGATATCAAACTTGATGATTCCAATGAAGTGAATATTTATTTATATATTAATGTCTTTCACTAGGTTAACTAGTAGCTGAAAGGGTGTGTGTGAAAGAGTGATGTCATGAATTGAAAGATGATACAACACTTTCCTATGAGTACTTACAGGCCACTGGGTTGAGACAAATTCTATGTACTGTGAAATTAGTTATCTATAAAATAAAATCTAAGCCCTGCCTCAAATAATATGTAAGAATAGTTTAAGCTGAAGAGTAATCACTTCTACGTGTTATTTCATCCTAGACACCAGCAGCAGAGACTGTAATTGATTTTCCATTTTGTCTACTGAAAGATGTGGCATAATTGTGTCACCAGTTTTCATTTTTCCAGCAATTCAAAAATTATCTCAATTCAGTACATATTTAAGCTACTGGCTTTATTGTATTTCACTGGTAAAACTTGTTAACTGTGGTGTCTTTACATCCTTAGAAGTATTTAAATTGCCAAGTAAGGTTTCATTTATTTCTACTTTTCAGGAGCCATATGTTCTTGCTACTTGGCTGGTTTGATTTGCTAGTACTTTCCATCTGTCTCATTCAGTAAAATGTGTAATTAAGAACACCTCTCTCTGTGTTTATCAAACTTTAAATATTCAAGAATTCTACTGAAACTACTCGATATATTTCCACCTCGCTAGAGGGAGAGAACTGTGGATTATGCTGCTTTTTATACATTAATTCTCTGTTGCTAAACTCTTAAGGCATGAAGAACATGCATCCTTGTGTTCCACAGGTTGCTTATTCATTTCTTTGAAATAATGTACCATTTGGCTGTAATTTAGTTGCCATTTAAACTACTTAATGGCTATAAATGTAAACTGTAACAGTATTTGAACTGAACACTAGGGCTATCGATAAGCGACTAAAAAGCATGTTCTGTGCACTATGAAGTAAACAGGTTTTGATATTGCCAACTCTGAGATGGAGATGCGTCTCATCCCTCAAGCAGAAGCAGCGCTTCTGAGGTATTGGAGGAGACACAATTGGTGACAGGAGATCAGAGACAAAGCAATAGAAATACCAGGACAAATATCAAGTTAAAGGCTCTTGGGTGGAAATTAATACATGTTGTGTTTGCTCTGTTCCTAGTGGTTTCTGTAATGGGAACAGTAGCAGCAGGAAGCTTGTCGTGTTCTTAAAGACTTGTCTGTTCTTTTTCTGGGAACGGTTCATAGTCTCCCAAAATCTTCTTTGGGGTGGTTGAGTTTTGCTTTGGTTCCTTATTTTTGTCTTAAGCAATGTAACGAAATTCTTTCAGTAAAATTGTTGGATGGTTTTCTCCCACTTGATCTTGCAGTTTTGTGCTTTTAAATTTGCCTGGAGCCTTGGAGTACGTCTCTGCTGCTGTATTTAAAGAAGGGGCATTAATTTGGGAAGTGCAAACTTCTCTGTGACAGCCAGCCTAGCTGAGCAAAGATGTGTGGTTGAATTGCCCAGTTACAAAGCTTAAAACAAAACAAGTGCAGACGTAATTTATGCTTAAGGATAGTATTATTACAAGTTGCTTTTGTTATCCATGAACTGAATTTCTGTCTTCGTTATGAGAGGTCGGGACCACCCAATATGTGCAAATATTTTCACACATACAGCTGAGTTATCTGAAAGAGAAAAAAATCATTGTTACCCTTCACCTTTCTGATTAAATATTTTTAGAAAAACAAAGTTGCTTCTATCACCTTAATTTTTGTAAGGTCACACGTCGTTATTCCATTATCTCTTTGAATGCATGTGTATTTCTGCAATCACTGCAAACTAACTTAATGACTATGTAAGTGACTGAAATTGCTAGATAGCGTTGTTTGTAGATTCTGTATACATCAGACAGTTGGATAAAGTTTGTTATTGTTTTCAGTGGTTAAAATAGAGGGGGAAAAACAGCTCTTATTTTCATATTTAAACATCGATTTTAAGTTACTGCTGCAATTGGAAACAGTTCTAGAAATTATTGTATTCAGGAAGATTAACCTCTTTGTACAACTACTTATAATATTTAACTGAAAACAGTCAATTCAGAGTGTATTGTTAAACACTGATTATTGTTTTGGGGTCAAGTTTACAAAAATGATGCAATACCTTACTATTCTCATTATAACTTTGCAAGGCATCCTATACTTTTAAGATGCAATCCTTTGATGCTGATACAGACTTTGCCCTGCTTGACCATATAGCTTTAACAGCTGAAAATACAATAACGCTAGTAACTACTCTTTATTTTAACATAACTTCTGCAGGTAGATATGGACAAAACTGGGGAAACACGACTAATAGAGCTGGATGAGTCATACAAGAGTGAGCATACAGTTTTCATAACACCACCCGAAATCCCTCATCTGCCAAATGGTGAGGAGCATCCTCTACAATACAGGTAACCTAAGGACACAGGATTTTGGCTAGCATCCTACTAACAACTCCTCTTGGAGAGTTTAGTTTCTAGGTTCTTGCGATAGCCACGAAGTACAGATTTTTCCTGTCCCTTTATGTTGTGCCATTAAAAATGTGTATGTAAAATGTGTAGTGTGACAGCTCTTTTGAAGTTTTAATGATTTTCTGTGTTGTGTACACATAGATGAAATAATACTAAATAAAGCTGGCTGTGTGTTCACATTACGTTGTGCTAGCTATTGACACATTTTAAGGTTAAAATTGAAATTAATGGACCCAGTTTGTTGGCCTGCTGCTACTACTGATAATGATACAAGATGCAGATACTCTTTGGAAAGAGATAGTACATTTCAAAGAATCACTGGAAACTGGTGTTACTAATTTAGTAATTATGTCAAATGAGTTTGTCTATTGGTTTCTTCATTATTTCTGAGAAACATTTTTAAATCTAATTTAATCTTTTAGGTAGTTTGATATTGTCCATATCGATTTTTATAAGCCTCTGTCATGTGATGCTCACTAGGGACTATGCCACACGTTTATTTTTTTTATTTTATTAACTAGAATCAATACTAATGCATTTGACGCATTAATTAAAGAAAATGCTATGAAAGCAAATGTATTTATCAATTTAAGTTGCTTGCACTGAAATAACAGGTTAAGAGACTGTGCAGGCTTATGAAATCACGCAGATGGATTAGTAAAGCACTTTGCAACTGTGTCTTTAAAGGTTTATTTTTGTGTTTTCTTTTTCCTCTGTAGCTTCTAGTGCAACTGTGTAATTGACTTCATTTGCTATTGTGTGACGTCTTTACTTTGGAACTGCCTTACAGGAGCTAAGTGATGCATTTCTTTTACAGCTATAATGGATTTCCAGTATTAAAACTAGATCTGTTTGAGCGACCTGAAGGATTTCTCACAGCACCAAATAATAAACTGTCCTCGAAAGCCAGTAGTCCCAACAGTCCGTCGCCAATGTTCAGAAGAACTAAGCAGGTACTTGGAGGCATTCTTGAAGCATGAGGCATTTTGAAAAGTGGCAGCTTGCTGCCTTCAGCTTGAGTTTGTCTTTAAATACTGACTGGCAGTGGCTGCAGCCTAATTAATGGTTCTTCGCTGATACGATGACTACAGGGTAGCCGTGCTAATTGTTCTTTGGATGTTTACCTGTGCTTCTTGCCTACACCGTATCGTACAAGGCCCCTGTGCGCATATTGTTGTTTGCTGTGCTGTCCCTATGCCTTCCATGTTCTTCACACTATTCTCTGTGAGCATAAACTGTTGGGCTTCCACATCCACTTTTTGATTGCTTTTACTGTCCAGGACTTTGAGGGGCTCTAATTTTCAAATGTTTCTTATGAAAAATGCAGACCAGAAAGTAACAGACAAAAATTTAAAGAAATGCAAGTTTTTAGGAGGGAAATACTGCACAGCAACTGTTTTTGGTGTCACTCACTCTGCTTTCATTTTCTTTCCCACTTTGAGTGTGTTGTTCATATTAATGTTGCAGTTTCTGTAGGTAAAATGATACGTTTAGTTTTTAACATGTAGGTTTGTGTAATGTGTATGTAAATATACACAAATAATCTTTATGATTCTTTGCAGGAAATTAAATCTGCGCATAAAATTGCTAAGAAGTACTCATCCATACCCCAGATGTGGTCCAGGTGTTTGTTACGTCACTGCTATGGTCTTTGGTTTATCTGCCTTCCTGCCTATGTGAAAGTGTGCCATTCAAAAGTCAGGGCTCTGAGAACCGCATATGATGTGCTACAGAAAATGCATACCAAAAAAATAGATCCACCCGATGAGGTAAAATAAGTCAACCCCAGAATTCCAGTAATAGCCCATGGGTTTATTGAATGGAGTACGTGTTTGACTATAGAAGTACAATACTAACTTGTGCGTGTTTTCAGGTATGCTACCGAGTACTCATGCAACTGTGTGGACAGTATGGTCAGCCTGTGCTAGCAGTGAGAGTGCTTTTTGAAATGCAGAAAGCTGGTATTGACCCTAATGCCATTACTTATGGCTACTACAATAAGGTAAGTAGTTTGGAGAGAGGAGGGCTTAAAAAAAAAAAAAGCTTTTTTTATTCAGGCAAATAAAAGCAAGCAAAATAAGGGAGCAATTCAGATGTAATTCTGTCACTTTTAGTAACTGGAAGAAGTACAAGACTACTTTGTAACTGCCAGTGTAACTCAATTTGAAATTTAAGTTAATGATTTCACACCTTACTGTTCCTTAAGATGACTTTGTTTGACTTTGATGTTTCCGAATTAGGCTGTTTTGGAAAGTACCTGGCCTTCAAGCAATCGAGGTGGCTATTTCCTATGGATGAAAATACGAAATGTTGTTTTAGGAATAGCACAGTTTAAAAAAGCATTGAAAAAGCAACCAGCAAGCACTTCGCATACAGCCATTCCTGGTAACGTATTCGCATCCGTTTCTTTTTTATTTTCATGCTGATAAGAAAATGATTTCAAAAAGCTTTCTTGAATCCAAAATAATCTGCTCTTTATTTATTGTATCAGTTCTTCACAGAGACAAAATATGAACCTGAAATTGATGTGATATTTATCCTCGGTCATACAATAGCCAGTCTCATAACTGGTAGAAACTTCTGTCCAGCCATGCCTTTTTTTTGTTTCCCTCTTTTTTGATGTTAGTCAAGAGGCAACTAGAACTAGTCCCTGAGTTTGTAGTGCTGTTTGCAGGTTCTGCATGCCAACTGAAATGATCATATTAATTTTTATCTAGAATGTAAGTACAGTATTTGAGGCTGTAAGCTTTGGTTTTCTTTCCTTTTCTTTCCAGAAAGATTGATGTGATGTTCAAATTGCCATATTACCATTCTGGTGATTACCTGTAGTTTGTATGTTTCGTAGATACTACTTTCCACAATATTTATAACTTACTGCTAGTAAAGCAAGGTAGTGCATTTTAAACTACCGGCAATATAGTTAGTTTAGTTGTAGTTGACCTTGGAAGACCTTTACGATATACATGTATAAATATATGAAGATCATCTGAATCATCTTTCGAGGTCCCTTCCAACCCGGGCTATCTATGATTGCAAATACATACAAATAAGTCTCTGCCCTGACATACCGAATAGATACGATGGCCCTTAGGGCTAGAGTATTTCTCCTAGACTCAGGACACTACAGTCCTTCTGGCTCTAGCACTACCCTTCTGGTTGACCTTGAACAAATTTACTTTATTTCTGCCTGTTCTTTATGAAGCTGACCTTCCTGATAAACCACCTTTTTGAAGCCCATCTGTGCAAAGCACTATATAAGCTTAGTGATGTTGGTTGCAACTCAGACCACGTAAACTGAAGAAGTGTAATTAGTCCTTTACTAAGTAACTGTCACTTATCTACTTAATGGTACTTGCTTTTGGCATCAACTGATTTATTGAGATTTCTTTGCGTGAAATCACATAGCTAGAATGCATGCAGAATCTTCAGTCAATCCCAAAAACTTTTCCATAAATGCCAGAACACTTTGTTATCTTTACAATAGCAACAAGGTTTTTATCTTGTCTGTAGAGATTCAATGCAGCATCTTTAGGGAGAAGAGGGAAGGAAGCTGACTTTCAGCTGTATTGTACCCTCTTGATCCTGGATAGGTGCTTACTGTTATCTTCTAAACTGCATGAGAGTAAACCCCCTAAAGGTGCTGTGGGACTGCTGGGGACTTCAGGTTGTCCTGGACAAAGGGCATGGAATGTGTTTGACTTGAAGTGCTCACTAGTATTTGTAGTAAACAGAAACTTTCTTGTCTTCTTTGTTAATTTGTTTTATTTTGGTGCTAATGCTTTATAACAACCCGGAAGAGGAACAACCATGTTAGTGTTAAGTAAATTTTGTTCTTGAAATCAGTCAGTCAGACTGTAGTAGTTATACTTGGGGCAGTATTTTATCTTAAGAATGACCAGACAGCGGCTTGAATGCTTGCAGGGGGGGATGGGGGGTGGGGGGTTGGGTGGTGTTGGTTATTTTTATTTTAATTATAATCTTATTTTGTAAACAGACTCACGGTTGCTGCTGCATTGTTTCAATTTTTTTACTTTCTAGAGTAAAACCATGAGAATTACATTCATTAACTCTGAGAAACATACAATGCTAAAATGAAACCATGTTTAGATGCCTCCTAGAGTTCTTGAAAAGATGTGACATTTTGATCAAATAAACCAGGCAACAGAATCAAAGACAAGCAGTGCTTTAGTACAGTATCTAAAATGAAATGTTGCAAATTATCCCCTTAATTTCATCCTGTAGAGCATCACTTCAATGTTTATACTGTAAAAGTAAGCCAAACATTTTTGTCACTTTTTTGTGGTAAAATGTTCACTGTTAATTGGAATATACTTGATAAGAGGCCTTTTAATTACTGTGGATATTCAATTTATTCTGTTTTGCACACTATTAAATACCATAATTGTCTCTTTCTGTCATTGTCCTGTTGTGATAGGGGGACTTTCAGACTTCGGCAATAACACATCATTCAAAGAAGAAGCCAGGCAAGGGAAAACTTGCCTTCAAGATATACAAGAACAAAAAGAGGACAAGAGAGAGAGTGACTCCAGTTCTCGTATGTATCTTGTGAATACAGATATCTAGTTCATTGTGGATAAATAGGGATTTCAGCAAAAGCTAAGTGGGGCAGCTGATTTTTTTTTTTTTTACAGTGAGTGTATGTGATAATGCCAGTCTGTGCCCGTGCCGTAAGTTCTTTTCTCTAAATATCATTTTCTGGATGGCTAATAGTTTAACTTTTAAAATTACAATTCTTTTTTCCTTCCTCTGTTTCAAATAAGTGATAATGGTAATACAAAGGCTTAATGATAATTACAGCTTAATGTTTTTGTGTTTTTAAAAAAATTAAATTGCTTTATAGGCATAATCTACAGGAAAGCCTTTTTTACCAGTCTGTTTTCTTTATAAATCCCATAAGAGGAGAAGAGCTGAATATTTTCAGGTCTGTGAGAGAAGTCTAAATTACTCAGCTCCCTGGAATTCTCAAAATTTAGGAGGTGCATCAGAAATGAGAACGGCTTTGGATTGTCTGAGGACCTTTTTTTTTTTTTTTTTATCAGGTTTTACATCTGCTGCTCATGATTCCCTTAACTGTTGTTGGGCAGCATGGACTTTATGGAAGCATATAGCAGATCAGATTGTGTAGTAAAAAAGTATAAGTACTATAGATTCCCATATACATTCATTGAAAACACTCTTCATAATAAATGTTCTCCTAATAATATCATTATTTAAATTCTTCAGTGTGCTTCTCCCTAGTATTTGAGTTAACTATCCCCTTGTCAATTGGAAGTGGTATAAAAGTATGAGAAAACATGGAAACAGAAGAGTTACTTCAATGCTTTCTTTTCATCACAGTCTTCCTTCCAGCATTAGTATTTTCTCTTCAGTTTGCTTGAAAACTTGTGTAAGTGTTACCCATGGTGATAAGAACATACGTGTAAGATGGCAGGCAGGTTACTTAGGTTTAATGAAACTTTTGAGGACACAGAAAACGTGAATTCTGCTGAAAGCTTCTATTATTTTTAGGCATAATTAAGACAAGTTTGTGGGTCTCTATAGTAATATTATGTGCTGAAAGTGTTTTGCACTTTTGAATACAACTTGAGAATATTAGCTTGCTTGAATTCCTTTAGAGAAGTAATTGTCTGTTCTGGGTAGCTACCTGACAACAGAATTTGTCTCTCATATCTAAAAGAGGTGAATATAAATACTGCAACATGTGCTTGATTTCTCTTGTGTGGTTGTGGGGGTGATGAGATCTGTACAAAGGCAGGCTCGTTGGCCCTGAGCTCTTGCAAAGGCAGGAGAAAATACTCTTATGTCTGTTCTTTGCAATTGAACAAGGGTGGTCCTAGTCTCCACAACCACCACAAATTTTGGTACACAAGTACTGGTTACTTGGACTCTGTGTACAGGAGCTTATGGAACTTCCAGTTATAAAAGTAATTCTGGGAATTAAATATCCATAGTGCAGTTCTTCCAGCTTGGAAAACCTCTGTCCAAGTAGATATCAGCCTATGCATCGTGGGATATGTACAACATGCTGCCACTTAATCCTGCATAAAGCATGTAATAGGTAATGGAAACTTGAGATTTAAATTAAGTTGCTTTGATTCTAAAGAGCTGTCTGTCCTTTTCTATGTACAGTGTCTGAAGTGGAGAGCACAAAAGGGAGCGGTGACTGCCTACCTAAACTAAACTATCAGAACTCAAGTAATGAGAAAGCCACTTCGAGCATAGTGCGGCTCAACGGTACAGTTGACAGTACCGTAGCAGAAGCTAGCACGGGTGAGTGGAAGAGAGATTAGATTTTGATTCTTGTGCAGTTTTATCTATGTATATTCCATTTCTAATAAAAGCTCTAAGTAGTGCGCCTGAGTTCTGTTGTCCACAAAACATACGGTATTTTAGTATTTTATTGGTGTAATGGCAGTGGCCAATGAAATTTGTGGGGACAACTGTGGGAGTGAGTTTAAGTTAAAGGCTGCATGTGCTGTGTCAGGGAGATGCATCTGAATATTCTGCACTTCCAGGTTTTTTTCTTGTTTGCTTTTTTTTGCTATGGTTAACATCTGCTTACAAAAACCCAGGTCTTGTTTTTTTCTTATGACCTCCAGTAACTAAAATTCCTTCAGGTTTCTATGCAGTACTACTAAAATAAACTTTCAGGCATTTTCACAACTCTTCGGTAATGTCAAATAACTCCTTGATTATTACAGTACTGTCAGTTGTGCTTGAAATACTGTAATATCATACTTTAAAGTCTACATCTTTATGTTCTGTCAAAACAATGCAGATTTCACTGACAATAACTCATTTTGTTGGCTCTATTTCTAATTCATCGGGTTAGAAACGATTGCTCTTTCTTGCCATTCCCTAGATACCTTTGCTGCCCCGAGCTTTCAAACCTCTTAATAATGGAGTATGTCTCCAAAGAAGAAATCTAAATGCATCTGAGACTTTTCCTGATGGTGTCTGTCAAAGTACTTTTGAGTTGTGTGACTTGACTACCTTTTAAATATTTTGTTGTCTGACTCTTCCTAAAAGTTAATGACCATGGTCAGCTCAACTTTTCAACCAATAGCACAATACATAGTGAATTCCATCTCCGTGTTGCAAACTGTTTGAAAGATGAGACAAATTTGCATTCTTTCGTAATTTTGTGTAGTTTTCTTGCATAGCAAGAAATAAAGCACCTTGTTTCATCTGTTTTTCAGAGAGTTCTGTAGGATTGCTGTTTACATCATCTTTTGAGGGTGCCAGTGAAGCGGAAGTTATAAAAAGTAAATCCTTAAGAAAGAGACATAAAAGCGCAGTAGAACCTGCCATAAGGGAGATATCATGGGAAAGCAGGAACCGCAATCTGAGTGGCGATGGCTTAGTGGGACTCATGATAAATAGAATAAATCAGGAAGCAAACCCTGGAGAAATTGTTGAAAAACTAGGAGCTGATGCCAAAATCCTATCGAGCGCATTGCAGAAAAGCATGAGGCCAAAAACTCTTAATATCAGAAATTCCTCTTTAGAATCTAAGAGAGAAAGCCTGGAGAAAGAATCTAGTGATGAAGATGCAGCTTTTGATTGCAGTTTTACAGATAAAACAGAGTCTCCTGTTATTTTTGATCTGGAAGACTTGGATGCGGAACCTGAAACATCTACAGCAGTGAAACCCTCCAGTGAAAAATCTAGAAGGCTGCAAAGAAAGAGCAGCTTTCCAGTAAAGCCAGTTGAAAAGACAGATGTTGAAACTGGATTTGATCCATTGTCTCTGCTGGTTGCTGAGACAGAACAGCAGAAAGAGGATGAGGACGATGATGATGATAGAAGTGTCTCTACTCCGTCTGCAAGACGAGATTTAGCTGAAGAAATAGTCATGTACATGAACAATATGAGCAGCCCTTTGTCAAGTCGTGCTCCAAGCATTGAGTTGCAAAAACCCTGGGATGACAGAAATGCTAATAAAAAGAGCCCAACGGTAATCCAACCTTGTAGGAGGTCCAGCCTTCCTCCAAACTCCCCAAGGCCGTTGAGTCTTACCAAATCCAAAAGTTATCACGCAAAAAATGAAGAAAGGCCAAGAGACAGGCTTTGGTCCTCCCCAGCTTATTCCCCACACAGTCCAGCAAAGGAACAGCCACAGGATGCAACTAGTGCATTAACACTTGTGTCTTCACCGTCATTCAACTTGGATACTCTGCTAACACCTAAATTTGATGTTCTAAAAAGCAGCATGTTTTCTGCTGGAAAGGGGGTTGCAGAGAAAGCTAGCAAATGGTACTCAAAATTTACAATGTATGCTGCATCCTCAAAGGTAAACTTTTATAATTCTTTTTTTTTTTTCCCCCCTCACATAAAACCTGAGTTCCTAAAAATTAAGGAAAAAGCTTTATAAAGTTTTAATCGCTGACTCCTATGTGATGAATCCCCCATTTGAATGACATGCACCATGGTAGACTATGTGCATTAAGTTGCTTTAATCATGTTTGAGTTGCTAGGACCCTAACTTTATTGTCCTGAATCAAACAAAATTTTGGTCTAGCATGAGTTCAGAGTGTATTTAATGGGAAGACCTAAGTATACTGTGGTGTGTTGACAAGGTAGAGAAGACTGCTCTGCCTCCCCTAAAGAAAAAATACTTAAATAATAATGTTTTTAAGTCTTTACTGCTTTTATGAAAAAAGGAAAGTCTGCTTATATTGATTACCAAAATGATTTAGAGCTAATTTTGAACTAAGGTCATTTGGTTATAATGTTCTTTGTTGCTACCAATTCCACCCAAAACTCATTTCGTTCCCACTCCTTGGGAATGAAAGTAGACACAATTAGTCTCGTATTGGTTTTAAGTACATTAGGACAATACACCAACAACAAATTAACTAAAGCATTAATGATGCCTTACCTATCCCAATGTATTCTTATGGCTGATGATATATGGCAATGGTGGGAAAAAGCTATAGGATTAAAATGTTTAAGTTTTCATTTATATGTTATTAGAAGAATCTTTAAAAAGAATCCCCGTGTGGGTGTTTAACCCTGAGAGAAGCTTGCCTTGTTTCACATCGGTTCTGAATACGGATCTGAGCCAAATGATTTTCCAAGGAGGGAGGGTCCTGCCTTGAATTTACTGAGACAAAGGTGGCTGCCTCTTATTTTGAGAAATACTTTTCGCTTTCTTTTCTCAGTGGAATTTGTTTTCTTCTCTCAGGATCAAAATTCAGACCGAGCAAGTGTTTCATCTCTTGGAGCTCTGGACTCAGAATCTACTTCTCTAACTGATGAAGATGTCTGCAATGATTTTGAAAGTGCTTCTCCTCAGGAGAATACTGCATCAGAAATTAAGGGAATTGGCCTCAGCAGGACAAGCCTAGAAAGCTCAGCTTCCCACGATGGCTCAGCAAAACATTTTGACCAGTGTGGTAAGAGGCAGCTTTTGCATTTCATTCATCAATCGGAACACAAATATTCTAGTTCTAAAAGTAGTTCTTCTATAATTCTCAGTTTGGGATCATCCTAGGCATTAGTCTTTTTTGCGGAACAACTAAATTTTTCTTTTCCTACCTGCAAACTATAACTCATACAGATATGCCTGTACCTGTAGACAGTTTTATTGTAGACCCTTGTTTTGGGTGTTCGTTCTTGTGGAATAACTTGCATTGTAACATCCTGTCCCTGAATGTGTTTCTGGATGCTGCAGCTATGCAAATAAGAGACCCTTTGGGTCCTTCAGTATTCATGTCACCATCTTATTTGTCTAAGCTGTACAGCTCCAGAAAACATCTGTACAAACTTTCAAATGGTAACTTTATTAGTCTAGTTCTGTTTTCTAAAAGTAGTAAATATCCTTTTTTGAAAATTGTTATCATTTTCTATAAGCCACTGTTGAAGCTGATTACTAGACACTTTGTACTATTTTTTTTCCTAACCTGTGCTGGATAATTGATAGTGACCGTTACATCGATTTCTGTACCATTGCCATTGTGAGCACAGGTTGTTAAGCTGAATCAGGATGAAAGGAAGATCTGTCTACTTAGATCCCTCCACTTAGCACCTAGAAGAGCAAGCCCAGATTTGGCTCCCCAGTTTGTGGGATGTGGAGGAACTGGAGAGGGGCAGTGTAGGAGATTGGGGCATCCTAAGGCTGAGGGGGAGCCTCAGGGTTTAGTGTGGCGAAGAGAAGGGTCAGAGATACCTGCAGCCACAAGGAGCAGCTCTTATCCTTCCTACTTTTTATCTGGACAGAAAGTGTGGGTATGAATTACTTAATCTGTGAAATTTGTTTCCAAGCTACCAACTGTTGTAAAAGAAGAAAACTGAACATATGGAAATTCTATGTTGGTAGATTTTATTTTTGCCGTTGTTGGTGCTGGGCAGATGGTAGCCTCACACTCCATCTTCACGTTCCTTTCTGTCTTGAGTGTATCTGATCACACATGATATAACTGCAGTATTGGTTGACCGAAAAACAGTTTATTAAAAGTGCATATTCTGAATAATGCTTTGGGTTTCTTCTGTTAATAGGTTCTCTTTCCAAGTTCCCTTTACCTGACAAATCAGAGTTGATATCTTCTTGCAGTACAAGTAGTACCAGTGTGTTTCAGAACTACGCTATGGAGGTACAGGATGATTTATTGATTTTAATTGATACACTAAAAGCATATGTCTTTAAATATAAATGCTATCTGAATCTCTGTTTAAAGTTCAAAGCTTAAAACTAATCCACTGAAGACAGATAAATATTTCTCTGACAGAGTAGGTTTCTTTTCAGATCCTGCTTTAGAAGTGTCCTTATTGCAGTCACATCTTTTGGCCCTTAAGACTGCAATTCTCAAGATTTTGATAACAGGATGCCATTGATTTCAGGCATCTGAATCCCTTGCACAGCTAAATTTGTTTAAAGTGAAAATACCAAGTCTTAAATTGCACTGTGCATTTAAATATACAGAATAGATAACTAGCTATTTCTTGTTGTAGCCTCTCGTAAAATTATTTTGCGTTTTACTCTTAGACGGGTTTTGGGTATGTGGCTGAACTCTGTGCAAGTGGTGAGCAATATTCATCTAAGGGCAAAGATTTTGGCTGTAGTTCTAACTGCTTTGTAGAAGAAGAATAGTTTGGGGAATGTAATAGCCGGGTTCTGTTATCTGCTGTATGCAGGTCCTCATCTCAAGCTGTTCACGATGTCGAACTTGTGACTGTTTAGTTCATGATGAAGAAATCATGGCAGGTTGGACAGCAGATGATTCAAATCTCAATACCACATGTCCATTCTGTGGAAATTTATTTCTGCCTTTTTTAAGCATAGAAATCCGAGATCTTCGGCGACCTGGACGGTAATAACATTATTTAAATTTTCCTCAATTTTGAATGGTCATAATTGTGAAGTAGTTTTTGTTTGTGTTTAGGTAATATGAAGCTTTTGCTTTCCCTGCAGTTATTTCCTGAAGTCCAGCCCTTCTACAGAAAACATGCAGTTCCCATCACTTTTTTCAAATCAGAGCGGGAAGTCCTGTAACACTGCAGCTACGGTCGGCCTTACTACGTCTCTAATGTCCGTTCAAGAGGATTTAAATTCAAATAGGTAAACCTGCATTTTCTGCACAGAAAGAAATTACTTGGGTTCTCTGAGGATGTGCATGTATTCCTCACCAACAGAAATAAATTTCATAAGATACTGTCTGAAGGGGAGGAATTGATTTGAGAGAGGATCTCCTTGCTGCATCTCCCTTATCTCTGGGTTGGCCACATCATGCATTTTCAGCGTGATGTTTACTGTTTCATCCCTAATATAAAAATTCACGTAGGCATCTGTAATTCTGCAAATTCTGTGAACTCTTGGGATGTTTGTGTTCATTATCAGTGCAAGGGGGAATAAAACTTGCACTGTGGCATGAATGAGTGTGGTGGCTGACAACTAGAATTTGAGGTGTCAGGTAGATTATTTCCAGTTTATTTCTGTCTGCGTGTGTACAGGTTTGCACAATCAGAGTAAAACAAAAAGCTGAGGTTCTTAACTTTTTTTTTTTCTTCCCCTCCCTAGCAAATCTAAGCAGCATGACAATATTTGTGCCAGAAGTATCCAGATCCCCTCAGGAAGAAGACAAAATACCTGTGGGTCAGAATGTACAAGTCACCCTGTAGCAAGGAGTATCAGTACTTTTGGTCCATTGGAAGAAGACGAGAAGGAAAACCAGAAGATCAGCCATATCATTCCTACTGGTAGCCTACCTGCTACTTTGCAAGGACCAACAGTGTGTATTTTTTCTACCTTAAATATTGTTTTAAGTGAGTGATAGATGAGAGAAATGTGAAACAGCATTAATTAGGAGAACAGAACTAACCATCCCAAATGACAAGGAATACTAGGTTTTATTATTGAAAACTAATATTAGTTGTAGCTTTTAGGTGTTGTTGTGTCTCATAGGGAACCAAAAGCATTCATAAGACTTTGAAAATAGTTACGTTCCAACTAATGGTTGGTTTTGATGTTTTACCCCAGGATTCCTTGGGCCTGGAATGGCGCTTACCTAGTCCTGATCCTATAACAGTTCCTTATCTCAGTCCTCTGGTGGTGTGGAAAGAGCTTGAGAGCTTACTTGAAAACGAAGGGGATCATGCAATAACAGTGGCCGACTTTGTAGATCATCATCCTATTGTGTTCTGGAATTTGGTGTGGTATTTCAGACGCTTGGACTTGCCCAGCAACTTACCAGGATTAATCCTTTCTTCTGAGCACTGTAATAAAAACTCCAAGGTATGGAATCAGATAAGAAATACTGATATGTGAGGAATGCTTGCTTTTCCATATAGGAAATCATTAGATAATTCAGTAACTCCTAGAAATGTATCTTATAATACACTGGGCCCAGTCCTGAATTGGTAAAGAATGTGTCAACTGAAGGAAAATATGCATAACTCCGGAACTTGAGCTCAGCGGTACTTGTGTGGGATAAGTGTTTACCTCTTACTAGTCATGCTGTAATTTGTGATGCTCAGTTACAAAGAAGATAAGTTCTAGTTGGTTTTATTGCAGTTTGATGACTTGTTAAGCAGTAGAAGGAGGAAGTTATGATTTAGCACTGTAGGAAGATAAGCAAAATACTCATTTGCTATGTCACTGACATCCTGTTCAGATTTAGCTTTCCCTGGTTTTGCAGCAGTTTTAATATTAAAGCTTTTTACCATGAGGCCTATAGATTTAAAGATATGTTTTTAATTTTACTTTTAATGTTCTCTGTCATGGCTTTGTGATAAAATATTTTTGTATGCATTCTCCTGTTCAGATTCCACGAAAATGTATGTCAGAGGACAGTAAATATGTTCTTATTCAGATGCTGTGGGACAATATGAAATTGCATCAGGATCCAAGGCAGCCTCTGTATATTTTGTGGAATGCTCAGAGTAAGCTTTGTTTCTTGTGCTTTTTGGTGTGTGATTGTGTTGTGTTTTGTTTTGTTTTTAAAGAACAGTTTTAATTTTGAGCAACGGTGTTTTGAAAAAAGATGTCTTTGTGGATAGTTCACACAAGATACATAAATGATTTTTGATCATACTGCTTTTTGTCTTGCAGGTCAAAATCGCACTCTTTTGTTTGAGAGTGAGTGTTAAGTTTGGTGTTGCTATTCTAAGTTTGTGTGACTTGTTTTGGGAGGGAGGGTGGTTGTATGCTTAGCAGTAAAATGCTTGAACAAGTTTAGTTTTCCAGCATATCTGTTTCAAATCATTGAACAGTGGCTTTTTCTTCATTGGGAAGGGAGGAATAAGAGGGAATGTGTTTCAGTGGTACACTGAACTTACATTAACAGTTCATCCACTTAGTTTGTTTTCTTATTTTTAGAATTTGCTTACTAAGAATTTTGTTGCCAGTGTTGGATCATATGCCTGAAAATACCTCATGACCCATTACAGTTGTTTTCTCCTACGTGCTTTTTGTGTTTCTTACATTGATATTATTTTGAGTTCATGTTTATTGTTCGTTCTTCACTACATATATGTCAATGTTTTCAGTTTGTGTAGCCTCCCACCTTTTTTTAAGAACTTTCTACTTGCTACACAAAAAATATGTTTATTCTTACAGCACTTCTAATGTTTTTCAGCCCAGAAGTACCCAATGGTTCATTTATTGCAAAAAGATGATGACTCTTTTAATCAGGAGCTCTTGAGAAGTATGGTGAAAAGCATTAAGATGAATGATGTGTACGGACCAATGAGTCAAATATTGGAGAGACTGAACAAATGGCCACATATTAAAAGACAGCGGTAAGATTACAAACGTGCCTAACTGGAGCAAAGTTGGACAACAGTAAGGCTATTGTAATATGAATTATATTTTCATAGTGTGTTCTTTAAAAAAGAAAAGCACTATTTTTCAGCAGTGTTCTCAAGTTTATCATTCAGTCTGGTAAATATTCTTCTTTTTTGTGATAACTTTTGCAAACTTTTTTTAGGAAAAGAACTGGAGAAACTATTTTTCAGGTTTCCTCTCCCTCTTACAGCCACCTCTTTTCTTACCTCTGAAATCAAGTAGGGAGTATGTATATGTGTGCATATTTTGTTATTAAGTGTTATTTATATATTAGCGGGGTTTTTTTAAAATAAAAAAAAAACCTTACACTTGTTCCTAGGGTGCATGGGTGGGTTTTTTTGTTTGTTTATAAGTTTCCAGTAGAGAACAGAAAAGGAGCTAAGAGAGGTTAAGTCTCATATATAGGAAGGGGTTTTTGCCATTAGCAGTTGACTCAGTGAAAATTATTTCCTATGGATTTATATTTCTTGCCTGGATTTTACTGATGATTTTTTTTTATTTATAATGGGATATATAACAATCTTCTCAACAGCTGGAGCATTGACAAGGTGTTTATTTGCTTGGCTGCCTACTTTTTCAAGATAATGTAGAAGTGCAGAAGAGCAAGCTCCTTACCTGTTTGTCACATTTGGTGGGATTTGATTGAGTGCCTCAAGCGTGTGCACTTGGTGCAACTTCTGCACATCAGTGGGCGTCTTAAGGACCTACCGCGAGTGATGTCCCTATGGGGGGAGTCCAGGGCATTCTCCAGAGGTCAGAAGTGATGTTTTGGAGGTGGCAATCAGGAATTATGTTCAGAATTCCACTTTTCTTCAGTCTGTTCTTAATTTAGATTGTTTTGTGGTATATTATTGCAGTACATAAACTGACATTTCTTTTTACAATTTCAGGAGCCTTTACAGAGAAATACTGTTTCTTTCGCTTGTTGCCCTAGGAAGAGATAACATTGATATAGGTAGGTTTTATCAATTAATCAAATAAGCATAGATGATGAATATACGCAAACTAATTTTTCAGCTTCCAAAAAAAAAATAATTTGTAGATTAGATGCATGCCATTCTATGGTAAGAGCTGAATAAAAAGGACTTTACAGTTATTTTCTAGTATGCTGATAAGGATAGTAGCTGTCATTATATTTGGGTTGTGGTTTTGAGCATGGCAAATCGAAGTTGGTTTTTCTATTTCTGCAGATGCTTTTGACAGAGAGTACAAACTGGCCTATGATCGTCTCACCGCCAATCAAGTGAAAAATACTCATAATTGTGATAGACCACCAAGTACTGGAGTGATGGAATGCAGAAAGATTTTTGGAGAACCGTATCTTTAAAAATGCCTATATTAAGAGGTGAAATCTGTGATGTGTACCTGTGTAAAGTAACCACTTCAGTCACAAGGAACATCTCAGTCTTCAGCGTTCAAAAACGTATGGACGAAGGTACCGTGGCAGAAGGCCTTGGAAAAATTAGGCCTATCTGCAGCTGTGGAAAAGGACAGAGTGAAAAATGGGCCAAATATTATTTCCCTGTCCCTTATCCTTTCTGCAAATCAACGTGTAGAAAGGAAGATTCTAAATGAAATCAGTTCTTTAACTTGGGACAATGTATTACAGCTCCCTTCTTAAAAAAAAAAAAAAAAAAAAAAAAAAAGCCAAAACAAAACCAGGTGTACAGAAACAATGCACTGAAACTAATGTGAGCGAAGTAAATTCTTCAAAATCTATTGTTTACATAGAATATTCATGATGTTATGAAGAGCATACAAAGTTGTATTATACATATTTTAAATTGTTTATAGTAAGTTGATATTTTTTTAATTTTTTTAAATTACTGGAGTGAATTTTAAATGGACTTGCTGCATAAGCAATACAGTGCTTATTTTTTTGCAGTACACTGCTATTTATAGTAACTTGTCCAGTTACTTTTTGAAGAGTGATTTGTTTTTAAAGCAGAATAGAAAATGTTAACCTTCACCTAGGCAGTGCTCTAGATTCAGGATTTCTCTCATGCACACATGGAAAACGTGTTACCGCAGCAATCAGAAGGAAGGTATGGGTAAACTTCTGTACATCACTACTAACGAACGCTGATGTCTCTGTAAAACACTTCCGTAGAATTCTCCTTCTCTTCTTCTCCTCTTCACTCCCCGCTCCCTGGTAAAGAGAAAGCACATTGAAGAGTCCTACAGGTTCTGCTGTGGAATCAGTCCGTCTCAGCTGTTGGCGTTTGTTAATGTAACCTCATTACAGATGTGATATCAAGCAAATGACAGCCTGCAAGAAGTTCCTCATAAACATGCGGTGTTCAGAGTCTCGGTGGTCGTGTTTGAAACACACTAAATATGACACGTACATAATGCTAATCCAAAGCTTCTAACTAAAGTAGATACAGCAAACTTGCTACAGGGAATATATAGGGAGTGTAACTTATTGGGGCATATTGTGCATAGTTAAATGTACTTGGAATGTCTGGTCTCTATTTCACAGGCTAAACAACCTTTTTTCTTTTTTTTTTCTGTGAAGAAAAACTCTATGTCAGTCCTTGTGATGGAGTCATGGCTTTTGACTCACGTTTTCTTCTTCTAGAGATTTAAAAAAAAAATGTTCTGTGCTCTCAGTCACATAGCAACTCCTCACCAGAAGGTAGGCTACAGAGAAAATATCAGAAGTCTTGTATGGAGGTGGCAAAACAGACACTGAATTGTATAAAACCCCCTAAACAAATTAAACCACGCTTTAACAAATAGCTTCATTTTAAGTAATCTCAATGGAGTTTCCAATTCTAATTTCTTTTAGTTGTTACTGTTATAATACTTCTAAATATTCAGCTGTTACATTAGATTTTATATTTCGGTCTGCTTACCAGCAGGTATTTTTTAAAATCTCTTTAGTTTGCAAGTGTAGTAATACAGCAATATTTAGTTGGGCAGAAAGGAGATAAACTTTAAAGCTCACATTTACTTTACTAAATTAAATAGGGTGAGCCTCTTTGGAGGCTTAAATGAGAAGTGATGCTGCTATAAAGCTCTACATAACCTCCTCCCAGACCTCTGGAAAGTAGGAAGGAGATGCTGCCCTAAGGAGAAAGGATTTAAAATCTGTAGAGCTGCAGGTATATGCTGATGATAATTGCAAGATGCAGTCTTGTTGGGTGCAGCTTTCATTGGGTAATACCTCTTCTCTAATTTGCTGCTAATTATGTAGCTGACCTTTTTGAAAGTATCCCCCCACCCTGAGGTGGAGCTAGCAATGCTACACTTACCAACAGTTTTCACAATTTATTTTAACAATTTGTGATATTCTCTTTTGTACTGCCACGCTTGTAAAGTATTCCTCACGCATGAAATACAGCTACTGTTTTCACCCAGGTACATGGTAAGGAGTGTATCAGCGTAGGGCAGATACGTACCCCCTCATTCTTCTGAACTCTTGTGAAAAGCATCAGGTTATTTTTTAACATTCACTGTAAGTACCTGTTAGCGTGCATGTGTGCTCTGCTCTGTACAGTAGGTGCACTGTATTTACCAAGTAAAAGTTGCATACGGTAGTTGCCGTGTATATAAACTCCTACATGTTTGTGCTGTGTTTAAGGTAGTGTTCCTGGCTCTTTGCAGTTCTGTTTCCCATGTCATTTACCCCTCGGGGCAGCCACTGTTCTGTAGGACCTTCAAGCCATGAAGGAGGGCGAGTGCTTTTTCCAGAGCTGCGTGGTGTGTTAGAGGTACTGAGCTATGAAGCAAGCTTCACGCTTCCTATTTTAGTCTGGCAGAAGCAACTGAGCTCGCTCTCTAACCACCTCCCACTTACTAGGACGTAACTGCGACTGTGTGTGCTGGCACAGGAATAGATGCAACACTTGGAATACGTGGCCCGCTCTCTCCATTCTAGTCCCAGCTTAGTTGTAAGTACTTCCAACTGTCTTCAGACTTGTAAAGCCAACAAGTTTGCCACTTCACTCAAATATCAACAGTCCTGCCAGTATTATCAGAAAAGTATATACTGTACCATGAAAAGGATTGTATATGCATCCTTCAGACAAACAATCTTCCTTTCGTCTGGCATCCTCAGAGCGGCACTCCCGAAGCATTGCTAATGTTTATTTGGGTGTGCTTTTAAATCACTATATCATGTTAGTAGTTCATCAAGTGAAATCATTATAGGTAATGAATTCTTTTATAAAGTCTGTTGCAAGTCAGTCCACTGTAGAAATAATATAATAAAATATAGTTGGAATAGTGATATACTTTAAGTGGGATATTTTCCTCATTCAAGTCATAATGTTCAAAACGTAGCTCCTGAGGTGGATAATTTCTAAGCCTCATACAATTCAGTGTTGAAACAGTTTTCAAATCTCACTGTCCTTTATTAGAAAAGCAATTTGAGTATATTTTCCAATACTGCAAAGATGGATAAATAAAATATTTGAGACATATTTTCAATTTAAAATTTTGTATGAACTGAATTTTCTCCTTTTGTGTACTAAATAATGCTTATGTCAAAAACCTTCAACAAAGGTTTTACATTTGCAGTGCAATATATATTTTGCTTTACTTATGGTTCCACTGGAATAATTATTGGAGATGAAATATTGAAATATGAATAGAAATTGTGCTGTTTCTCTGACACTGCTAACTGTTTCCCGTTTTGAAAAGGTTTGCTGTTGGTACAGTTACAGCCTGATGAATTCGACTTTCATTGGCGAATGAAATGATTTTGCACCCCAAGAAAGAGAAAATTCCTGCATGTAACATCCTTGTTATACAAATGGGAGATGCAAATAGGAATAATAGAGAGGGGTATTTCTGGATATTATCTCACTGGGATTTAAAAATGGTACTTTGTTAGTCTGCAAGCAGCACTTTTTAAATGAATGGTTGTAGATTTGTAAATATGTAATGTTTAAATTTTATTTACCGAAACCCAGTATGTTGGATGTTTGTTTTGGTTTGTAGTTCCTTTAAAATATGCAAGTCAGTGTTCACAATGTTAAGTTTTTTTTCTGTCTCATCCAAAAAAAGAAGTTTTACAGTGAGTCAATAAAAAGCTTAAAATCTTTCTGGTTATTTTCATTAACCTTTTATTAGATGGATTAGAATGACGGAAATGTCTGCAACTCTTAACTACGTTGTTTGCTCACGTGAGGCATTGTTAACAATAAACCTTTCGGGTTTGTTGATAGCTGATGTCAGTGGCGTTTTTTCATAGTGGTTATGTAGAAGACAGCGCTAACAAGAATTAGTGCTGGATACAGTCATCTGTAAATTTCAGAGATTAGTGTCAGGATGAAGACAAAACTTAAGCAGTTCAACTTCTTGTTGTAGTATTTCTGATTCCTGGTTTTAGTTTTTATTTGTGGTAATACGATGTTCTAACCCCAGACTGTGTTGCAAGATCAGATACAGAGTGAAAAGGAGCCATATGGATAGCTTTCAGGATAGCTCTGCAACTCTCAAATCCCGTGTTCTTCTGCGGAGAGAAATAATTCTTCCTGCTTTGCTTTTTCCTTGAAAACCTTGGTATTACATTTCCCCCAGTCTTAAGAGGGCCAGCAAAAAGCATCGCCTCTGAAGTGCATCAGTGTGTTCTGTGTCCGCTTTCCTGGAGGTATGTGTCGAGTACCAGTTGTGGCTGCTTTATTGTGGCGTTTGCTGAAAGGACGAAAACTACCTCTGCGCGGGGAAGCCCTGGCAAACCAGCTGCAGCACAAGCATCGGGAAGCGCTGCGCTCAGTGCTTGTACACCGTTTGAGGGAGTTCACTTCTGAGCTGCAGAACGCGTGTTCACACGATTTTAAGCAGAGTACGTCTGTAAAGGCAGGCCCCAGAGGTCCAATCCTGTTCCCACTGAAGTAAAGGTCATTGATTTCAGTGGGTTTGAGGAGTTCACTAGGTAATTTAGAGTGTCTTCCTGAAAACATTTCTATAACGAGTAAACATTCTGTGCTGGCAATTGGCTTCGTTAACATGAGGGGATCAGCCACCCTCAAAACTTCACACATCTGTATCGTATCAACCTTTCCATGAATGCCTGAACATGTATGCTGTTTGATATCGGTCACCTCATTATCTGATCTTTTCTGATCCTAAAGAAAAATAGTAGAGGCTGACACACCACTTGAGATTTATTATTTTTAGTATGTTAAAGATACTTTATTCCCCGTAAGTTTGTTGTAATTCTGGTTGCTTTTTTTCAGTAGAACAATTGCTACCTTAAACCCCTTCTCATTTTGATGTATGCGTCCATACATCTGCATGCGTCCAAATGTCATACAGATACGGGGCAGGATATTATCTTGTCTTCCAACATCACACTGATGATCAAAAACACAAAGTAAAGAGCGAACATAGTGAGCCCCAGTAGTTTGTTCATTTTCCATTTACATGCAGCGATTGAGATGATCACAAATAGGAGCATGAGAAAAAGGAGGACAATTGCACAAAACAAACCGTTGCTACTGACTGCAACTGGACTGAGTCCATTGAAGACAGAATAAAGGAACCAAGGAACCGGCAAACTGCAAGTAAAGGAAAAATAATTGAAAGAAATGTTTTAAGGCAGTTCATTTTCTGCCTCATAACTAAGCAATTCCTTAAACTGTAACAGGAAAAAAAAATGCATGATTGCTTTCAGTATAACTCGGCATGAATCTAAAATTGATGATGTTTGTGTCAAAAATTGCATTTGGATAATACTTGCACTATCATAATGCAATCCAAGAATCTAAAAGTGGTTTTAAAACAATACCTGTGGATTAAGTGTCTTGGCATGTTCTGATAAAGAAGCCCTGGTGCTTTATTGATGAGAGATACAGGCACAGATACTGAGCCTTGATTGATGCCTCGGGCTGGGTGAGTCTTTGATGTTAGCCCAAGGTTTGCTGTATTTTTGTCTTGAAAAAAATCAGTCATTTTCTGTTGATTCGGAATTAAGTGAAGATGATGGTGCTTCTGTTTTGAGCTACGTACTGTTATTTTAAGCTGCAGAACAACGAGCTGAACTATGCAACTTAATGTTCACTGTGCTGCACTAAGTTGTAAAAATCTGTCTTTCCTGACTAGCTGAGGTTTAAAAAACAAAAAACCCCAAAACCTAGTAGCTGGTTGTCCAGCTGCCCTTTACAGCTAAAATGAAATTAATTAAGACCCTGTTCTTAATAGCTGAATAAAACCAGCTATTTTTTTTATTTCAGAAGAAATGCAACTTTTAGCATTGAACTAATACTCACCCAACAGTGATATCGAAGATATTGCTGCCTACGGAACTGGAGACAGCCATGTCACCTAAGCCTTTCCGTGCGACAATGACGCTGGTGATAAGGTCAGGGATTGATGTTCCTGCTGCCAGTATGGTTAACCCCATAATTTCCTCTGATATCCCAATTGTTTCACCAACCTAATAAATACAAAGAAAGTCAGGTAGGTTGTTAGTTTTGGAACATGGAATTTCATAAATCGTAGAACCGTTAGGGTTGGAAGGGACCTTAAAGATCATCTAGTTCCAACCCCCCTGCCATGGGCAGGGACACCTCCCACTAGATCAGGTTGCTCTGAGGCCCGTCCAACCTGGCCTTAAAAACTTCCAGGGATGGGGCTTCCACCACCTCTCTGGGCAACCAGTTCCAGTGTCTCACCACCCTCATGGTGGAGAACTTCTTCCTAACATCCAGTCTGAATCGTCCCATCTCTAATCTTAATCCATTCCCTCTGGTCCTACCAATTTAATTGTTCTGTGCAGTCTTTTGGGTTTCATGCTACGTTCGAGTTAAAATGCTTTAATCCCTTAAAACATGGGAGCATTTTTTCTGCTTTGTAGGATAAAATGTTAAATTTCATAGTGTAAGTTGATCTCAGATTTGCTTTATAGTGCAAGGCATCTGATCACAGTGTTGCCGAGACTAAGCAAGGTCAGGTCAGTTACGGTGCAACTCTTCTGTCCTAACTTCACCTCTTCTTGGACGTCTTCTACCTCTCCCTCTCCAGATTTAACATCAGCTGTGTATTATCCGAGAGCTTTGGGAAATGACAGTCTTTGGATTTATGGCTTGAGCAACTGGACTGTGAATGTGCAATATATCACTAAATACAAATTGTGGGTCTGATTCTACAAGATGTAAGTATTATTTCCCAGAATACCAAGTGAAGATTAAGGCGAAGGGAGTTGAGATCATTTAGCAGCTTCCAGAATCAGAACCTGTATTTTCCTAGAATTTTAATTAGGTGAGGGGTAATTATGTTCTGCACAGAAGCATTCATCAATGAAAAGGCAGTATTAAGATAAATCTTGATGGCACTTTTCCTTTCACTGATGCACAAATTCCCTTGGAAGCTCTTGAAAAAGAATGACTCTCTGTCAGATTGAAAAGAATGAAATTGAAAATTCCCTTTTGGGTTCTAAAAAAACAAAGTTTCTACTGTTGTGATGGATGGCTGTGGCTGTAATTCATCAGATAAAACACCCCAGTGACGCTCCCCTCTCTCTTCATCTGCTACTTCTGAGATGGTCTTATTTGCAGAGAGAAAATAAACCCCTCACCTGGTGAGCCCACCACACCATGAGGTAAGAGAATACAGCAATCCAGATGATGGATCCAAAAAACGTGATGACAAAGAATTTTTTGGAGTCCTGTTAAAATCAAGTTTGAAAATAAAAACATGGAGAAATTTCAGGAAAGTTAACAACCCCCAATGGAAAGTATCCACCTGAAACACTTCGCTGCAATCAATGGCTTGAACGTGGACCCTGATCTCTCTAATTGTATTTATTTTTTGTCAGCTTGATTTGATGACCAATAGTTTCTAGTCTTCTGTGACTTATTAAATTAAGTCTGTGGAACTATGTTATGCTGCAGGTGGGGCTCCTGTCCCGCTCCCTGTAGCATTAACAGCGCTTCAAGTAGGCAAAGACTCTAGACATGGACAAACAGAAGTGGGGACTCTTGCCGAGAGGAACTCTATAGCTCAGTTAATGAATCCAGTAGCAGAAGGAAGATAGATTCTTACTGGGTTTCTAACGTCAGGCATAGTGCTCCAGAGAGGGAAGACAATGGGAAAGAGGAAAAGGTAAATTGCTTGTTTCTTCCGAGTTTCTGGCCATTCAAGAGATAATGGCTCATCATTTTCATCATCGTCATCTGTGCTGTCATCATCACTGTCTTCCTCGCTCTCAGAGCTGCTGTCTTCTGAGGTGTTGCTGTCTGATGAGGGCTGTAGACCAGGAAAAAAGAAAAAACAGCCAATACATTTTCAAACTAGCAAGGAGCTGCACAGCATTTCTTCACCATGGCCTCGCCTTGGCCGAGGTCACATCTGTAACACGGCTGAGGGCAGCCACAGCCCCCATCTTGCTATTGTGAGACAAAATCCAGAGCCTGTGTATTATGTTAACTAATTTCTATCAGTTAATTAGAACCAACTTTTAGACGGGGTTTTGACACTAACGAAACATTTACCATCTGTCCTTGGTAAACCTTTCCTCATCAGAACAGCCAGATTACACCAACTCGAAAGGAGGGATTCAGGAAACAAAACAGAAACGTATACTGGTGAGCACAGGAGAGGTAGGTAGTCATGTCTTCCCTTATGCTGGAGCTACCCCTCTGACCTCAGAAGAGTCATCTGAGGAGAAAATACTATGCAGTATCAGTTGGTGTCATATTTTGGATCTGCTTTGTGTTTGTAAGCTGAAATGTTTCACCTAATGGCGTAATAGATCTCACCACTACACACGCTATGTATAGTTGCCAGTTTTGGGAAATGGATTGGGTCCTATCCCAAAAGCCCTGGAGAGGGAAGAAGGAAAGTACGTGAGAAGTTTGGTCTGGAGTGAGCACTTATCGCCTATCGTCACTTAAATACCTGTCCATCTTGTGGTGCGTTTGCGTTCTGTTTCTCTTTGCTGGGTTCAGAGTCACTGGCAGGAGTTACCTGGACGCTGCTCGGTGCCTTCTTTTCCTCTTCTGCTAAAAGTGATAAGAAGGAATATTGGTTTCAGTCACCTTAGCCGCAGGTGGTCGCCTTCCTCTTGATCAGCATGGAGGCTTGATCTTCCCACAAGAACGTGTGGCGTTTCGCGTTGAGCCCCATCTGATTGCTTAGGTTTTGTGTTTGTCCCCTCTGTTTTCTGTGGATTGTGATGAGTAAAAGCCAGGCGGAATCTGGCACAGAATGTTACCTTGATGCTCCTATGACCTTCTATCTGAAACTGCTGTAAGAGGCATATGTGTAACAACAGGGAAATGCTAATTATCTGATCTACAACCGATGAGTGTTTCTTGGTTTCAGTCTGGATTCAGAAGATCTTATTAAAGCCATCCTTAAAAGCCAGAAAGGATGTAAAGCTTTGCTTTCCCTTTTTTTTTTTTTTTTTTTTTTTTCTAAGAGAGCGCGGCATTCTCCAGGGAACTGATATTTTTTGAGGCTTCTGAGAAATGGCTGTTACGTGCTGCCAGGCTTTAATGCCTAATCCATTGGTAGGTATTCAAATGCAAATAGGAAAGTGCTGACACATACAAGGAAATAACTGCAATGTCCTCTGTGCTGTTCCTGTGTTAACCTGCGTAGCCAAGAGGAACCTGGAAACCCCTGTGCGGAATAGTGTGGGAACATGGGCAACACGCAGCAGAGGGGAGAGGGGGTGCCTGGCGCTCTGCCCGCTCACGGCAAGGGCCCTTTTCAGACTGCTGCAATTTAGGTTAAGGGATCCCCTCCACATAGTCAGGCCTGCCAAGTCAGTAGGATCATGTTGTCCCATGAATTGTACCGGGATAGGGCGTTATAGGGTATCTTATCCTGAACTGGGTGCGCTGGTCCAGTACAGTGCCTCACAACTTAACTAGGGAGCAAGTCTAGAGGGGAGAATTTCAGAAACGTATGTTTTCTGTGAGTACTATTTGTGATTTCTGAAACCAGGCCTTGAGAGCGTTCACGGGGGATGCTTTCAGCCCAGAGCGGGAGAGAGAACAATAATGCTTTTGGAATGTGCACAGCTTTACCTACGCACCAACAAAGATGGTGGAACATGTTATGGGGTGAAAATCCAGTGAAGTCAATGTGGTATTGATAACTCGCATCAAGAATTTACTTGTTTCTTAAAGAGTATTTTCCTCAAGTTTGGTCTCGTTCACATAGGTGAGGCTCAATGTCTTGAGGTACTCGGGTACTCAGGAAAAACCAAAAACTATTAAAAGGGAGGATGCACAGACCCTCAGAATTGTTATAGACAAAGCCAGTGCAGCTTTTCTCTGTAGAGGAATCTTTTGTGCTCTTCTGCAAATGTGCCAAGTTTCCAAGCTAAAATGAAGGTACTTTGTTTTAACGAATACCTCGTTTGCAGGGTCTACCACAGGTAAGCAGCATAGCAGCACCCAACTGCTGGCTGTAATGACACGATTTCCCCTCTTCCACCCTTCTGGTGGCAATTTGCACTACATCCCTGTAGCACTTTCTGTTTGGACACGCTCACCAACCACTCCTGGCCTCCCGTGGGGATGTCTTTTATTGCCCACTGTTAGACCACGTTGACTGATTTCTGCTGCAATATTATAGCAGCCGTCTGTGAGCAGTAATAACAGAAAACTTGTACTGGACCATAGCGTTTCTTTGGCAGCCCTTGGGTGTTGAGTGCTGGGAAGGTGAGGGGTTGCAGTGCAAAACAAGGCAAACTCCTCTTGCACTCACCTTCTGGTTTTGATCCTTGTCCAGCCAGAGCGTCTACTTTGGCCTTGGCTATCTTGCTCAGGATGTCGACCCTGTCTTTAAATCTTGCTGTGGATGAGAAGGATACGTTTGTCAGCAGCTGTCAGCTTTGCAAAACTCCCCTTTACCTGCCTCCCCCCAACACACGCACACCCTCGCCCCTTTCCTCTTGTGTGGATTGCAGCCAGCACTGACTTGGGAGCTGTCGATTTGGCTGCGGCCCTAGGTTTTGGCTGCTGCTAGTTGATCGTAGTGGTTATATTTAAATGCTTAGTACTACGGCAATTATGCCAGCAATTTGACATGTAACCAATACTTTCGTATTTCAAAGAAACTGTAGACGGAAGAGAAATCCTTTCCAGTTCAGTAATACAGGGGATATCTGTACTTCCTAGGAAACAAACGCAGAGAGAACAGAGGAGTTGTTTTGATGCAGTATCATTTTGTTCCCAAAGGACTACTGCTGTTTTTTCTGGCTTGATTATGTGCAAGCTAAAAGTGACACCTTTCTTCTGCCACGTGACTGCTGAAGAGGCTTTACAGTGCTGCCTGCAGCCTGGCGACCTGATGGTAAGGAAAAATAAAATCCTTTTATATTCCCGTTACCTGGAAAATTACTGATTTCTCTAAGCATATGTGAATGTCTTCTCCGCTGGAGTTGATCTAAATTCCTGGTATCCACATTTAACATGGTCCAGGCAACCCAAGAGGTCATCTTCACCAGTGCAGTGTCCAGTACTGTATTTCTGGGACTGCTGAGGACTTCTGCTGTAAACCATACTCTGCTCAGCTGAGCTGCTTTATTGTTGTTTTACTGTGAAACTGTGTGTTTCCAGAGTTAGGTGTTGTGCTCAAATATCTTAATCCTACTCTCACTGAAAGCGAGCAAGTCATCAACTCAAAGAAAAGACTCATTTTGCTCTAATCTATATTGTCTGTTGAGCTGCCTACCCAAAGACTAAGCTGAGGGCCGCAGGGCTTGCACATGGACAGTAGCCACAAGAAATTGGCCGTGCTATGCTTGGCTTGTGTGCGGGGCTGTAAATTAATTTCCTCTGAAAGTTTTATCACACTGATTTAATCTACTGTACTGTTGACTGCAACCAGAACGTGCTGTTGTCATTTGCCTCAAGGGCAGGGCCCTGACACTGTATTCATCACCACGATACCGAGTTAATAGAAATAGCAGGTCCGAGGCCCTGAGCCACGCAGGTAGAGCTACTGTTCTGAGCTGAACCTCGCCAAAATCAGTAGATTCTGGTCTAGTTGGAAGAGGCTGACTTTTCCATGCTCCTTGTCAATATTGAAGCCTGCCAGAGGGAATGTGAAGCACTTTGCTTCGTTCCCCCTCTACCGATGCTAAGCACAAGCATACCCAACCGTGCAGGGCAACAAAGAGGTGACCTTTTGCTCCCAGTCTCCTCTAACCACTGGGCAACGCGTCTTTCTGTTCAGCTTTTCCCAGAAGCTGTTGCAAAAGCTTCTGTCAGCAGGGTCAGGGCGGTCAGGCTCAGCCTGAAAGAGATTATATAAATTCAAGCTCCTGACGTCCTGCCCTCACCTAGGCTGCAGGCTGTGAGCATCTCTCTCTCAGGATAAAGAGCTTAGGCCCAGGCCACTATCCAGTTCTCATGAGATCAGCCTCATTTAAAAAGGTGTTAATTCCCCTGACACACATTTCATGCAGGATGGGCTGAGACTGGAGGAAGAGTTGGCTATAAGCTGTCCAGATCTGCAGGTCAGCATGGGGAGGAAGGATATCTGTCAGGCTAGTCCTGGGGATTATCTGAGCAGGGCACGGCTGGTGTCCCTAGCCCCCTGGGCTCAGTCCTCCCTGAGGACTGCGGTCCCCTGGGGCATTCACTGCTGGAAACTCTCTGCCCCCTGCGCTGAGAGCCCGTCACACGCCCGTGTCCAGGGCCCTGAGATGCTCTTCAGGAAGGTCGAGAGCATCCAGGCTGCACTTGCGGTAGCAGCTGAGCTTCTACCTTGAGTTTGGCTCTTACGTTTAATTAATTCCGTGCCTCTCATATTTAATCTATCGGGGCTAATTTACAACATGAACAGTGGGCAGGGTTTTTTCTTTGAAATTTGGCATTGGAGATTCTGCTGTCTAAAAGCAGAAGTAAAAAAAAGTCTCATGATTCCTTTTGCTCCTTTGTATCACGATTCTCTCAGAACAAGTGATTGAATGCTAATAAAGCAAGGAAAAACTGTAGCTGCCTTAAGACTTCTGGCTCAGTTCTAGCCTGCAACACTGCCTGCTGCTTTATTCTGGTCTAATTTCCAAAATCATTAGCTTGTTAACTGGGGCACACTGAGGGTAGACAGCTCTGATAACCTCGCTGCTGGAGCCTTTTTCTTCATTCAACAGTAAAAGCAGGCTTCTGTCTTCTTCCCTGCATGACTAGAGTTTAAAGAATAATCCGATGGTAAAACTGGAAGTTCAGAAACGAGAGGGTTCCTCAGTCTTCCCGAAATCCTTGTTCCCTTTAATTTCCCAACAGTTCCCTCCAATGTCTAGCTGCAAAATCATGAAAAGTTCTCAAGCTCTGGTTCTACACTTCCTCTACAGAGGAAGTGGGGGAAAAAACCAAAGGTGCTAGAAATTCCCTACTTAAAAATAAGAAAGGCACTTTGAAAATAAAAGCTTCTATCAAAAATGTAGTTCAAGATGCAATGTAAATGTTAGAACTTCTAAAGAAAAATGCCTAGTCTCCTGTAGAAAAAGACTTAAATAATGATCCCTTCCTAATACAAAAGGAAAAAAACCAAACATTCTGAACTTAATCCACTGCTCAAATGAGAAATTTTGTTTCACACAAGGGGTGTTTCGTTAGGAACAGCGAAAAAAAAATTTGTATTTCAGACTTCTCCTTTATTTCTAAAACCTCTGCCTCTGGAAGTTGGGGTTGGAGGCCCAGTGCTAGCAGGTTTTTCGCATTTTGGACTCTTGCTGTCCTGAAACTGCTTCTGCACTGCCCAAATAAAACACAACTGCAGCATAAGGAAGGAAACCCTACAGAGATCCTAATTTCAGTAGGTTAAGCTAGGAACTGCTGAGCAATAGCTGGCAACTTTTTCTTTTGCAGAGTGTTCTCTACCATCGCCTCTAAGTGCTGATGCTACAGGCATTGGCAAGAAGGAACAAGGACCCTTGAGGAAAGATAAATTGCTTTGGGATAATCTTTTATGTTGCAACGTAATTACAGAAATGTGTCCGGTACAGACAGTGCTGTGCACACTGCAAAGAGAAGGGCTTTGTTGGTGATTGGTGGGAAATCGGCACCCAGCTGTCCTGAGGGTACCAGAGGGCTGCAGTACTAATAACACAAAGGCTGAGCTTGCAGTCCTGATAGGCCTCTCGGGTTCAAATCCTTTTTCAGAGTCATCCTAGGGAAGTAATTTCATCTTTTTGGCCAAGATCCTCAAAGCACTTAGGTTTCTCAATCTATTCATAAATGGTTCCTTTTCTCCAGGCTCCTTTTTCTTTAGGTATTAGTCTATCGGGGTAAGGAGCGTCTCCTGCTAGATACACAGCACCTGGGACGCTGGCTCCTCAATTTTGAGCGCTGCGCTGTTGTAATATCAGTAACTTTCTTTATTGTCACTTTTTCTAAGGAGCTGTACACATTCTGGCAACGCTGAGTGGGACAGGCATGTACCTGGGGCAGAGGTTTTGCCCTTAACTCAGCAGCACTATTATAGCAAAGGGTCTAAGAAATAACAACCTTTTGGAAAGACCGTAGTCCCTGTTGTGAACATGAGACCTGCTTAAGCAGATATGGTCACACTCCCATCTAGTGGCTGCCGCTTGCTGGGACAGTAACTCTCTCTCTGCCTAGCTGAAATGAGAGGGGAAGTTGTCTTTCAAAGATCCAAGTTCCCCCCCACTCCCGTTTATTCAGTATTCGCAAATCATGGTGATACCAGCCTCTTTAGCAAGGCCAGTGGCTCACAACTGCATTGAGCGCCCCCCCCGCAGTGTATTCTGGGCTGAGCTGGCTGGGGCAGCGCTGGAGTGCTCTCCTTGGCTGGGGTTGGCATCCTCAGGCCCCCACAACTTCTACTGAGGTCCCAGGGTTTCACCAAGCTGAAGACACCAGCCTGGCCCAGAAGTGTGTCCTGGCCTGGGGTGGGCAGATGCTGCATAAAGACACTTAGCGGTGCAGGAAGGATGAGAAGGCGCTGGAGGGTCTCTGAGTGGCAGCAGGCCCTCAGGTCTGGCACTTTTTGATGCTAAAGGCAATGGCATGTCCTCTCGTAAGATTTTGGTTTTAACCTTGTGCTGTTGATAGCGCCTTTTGGGGGGGACAGGAGGCAAGGGCAGTAGAGCAAACCCTGATGAGTCTGGCTCTTGTTAGGCCACTCTTAGTAATGTGATGGGTGCCTTCGCTAAAATCTATCAAAGCAGACATTTATCTGTCTTGCTGTCCTTATCAAGTCTCCTTTGTTCCCTTGATCAGTTTGTGCAGCTAGGATTTTGATCTGGAGAGTCCTTTTTGTAACCTCTGTGATAGACATGAGAGGTGTTGATCTGCTTAGCTTCAATCTCTTTTTGAATGGACAACAGATAATCTCTTTAGAACAAGTAGGGCAGTGGAGGGCGGTGCATGTGCTGGGCTACGAAAGAAAATCTAAATAAAACCATCTTTTTTTAACACACTTTACCATTTCTTGGAAAATGAACCTGTATGCTGTCTTTTCATTAAGTTGATAGAAAGCAGCACGTTAAAAGTTTGTGTACAAAGCCCCTGGATCTGTCTGGAGAGGTGGCTTTTCTGCACCTTGGGCACTTTAAAAGATGTCTTAGTCCTAAGCTGATCAGCCCTTGGCCCTGGGGAGCTGGCCCACTGCCTGCAAAGTGCTGTGGGTACAGTTTACTTTGACAGAGATGATACTGCGGTGTTGCAGGTGGGCTTTTAGAGGAGCTCGGTGTTGGTCTAAATCACATACGGCTTGGCTTAAACATCATAATTGGAACCTGCTGTGTGTTTTAGATCTCAGCTGGGATTTTAACCACTGACAAAATTATAATTCTTCAAAGCTTTTAACTTCTTTTTCTTCTTCTTTAGGTTTATGCCTTGTAAGGGGCTGTGCGCACAGCTGGGGAGGTGTACAGGTCATGAGCTCTCCCCATGTTCATTTTCCCATTGTAAAATGAGACTGATTGATAGGTTCTCAAAAACATAGTGGGGGGGACCAGTGGGGGACTGCAGTGACCACCACTGCTTGCAGGGGCCCCAGCAATAGCAGCTGCTCCACATGCCCTCATCCCCCCTCCAGCAGCAGCTGCCACCACAGCAGCAACCACTTTGGCCCAGGCAAAGTAGATATGGCGGGGCTGGAATGTGAAGTGTTTGTCCTGTCTAGCCACGAGATCAGAAGGGGTTCATCCCACTGTGGCAGAGCTCCCCCCACTTAACATTATCTGTGATAGTCAGAGCTGCATTTCAAGGATGAGTTGCTGATCCCCAACACCCTGACATACAAAGGCTGTATTCCCAGTTAAACTGCTCCGCAACCCAGGCTGCAAACCCACGTCCCTCTGATGTGGAGCATTCACTCACCTTCTGCCAGGGGGTCCAGGGTGTGGATCATGAGTTGGAAGATGGTGCTGCGCATCTGAGAGTTGTGCAGGGAGGCTGAACTGCTGCCTCGCTGTAAGGCTGATCCAGGCTAGGGAAAGGTACAATGCAGCAGTCAATAGCAATTTCCTCCTCAAAACAGCACCGTTGGCTCACCTCTGCCCTGAGGATGCATTTCTACGGAGGCTGATCTCCCCAACTCAAGGAGCAGCGTCTGCACAGATTACAAGCAGCCTCTGCATCCAAGTTCACAGGATGGTTGACCGTTCACAGCAAGAGACACGCTCTTGAGATAGCAGGTCAACCTGTCCTTAGATAAATGCAATGGGCTTGCACAGACTCAGCATCAATACAAAGTTATTATAAAATATAATAAGCAAAGCATGCCGTGCTTTTAGTCATGAACTTATTAATACCTGGGTAGATTTATATGCTGCTACAAGGTAATGCTACAGTCCTGTCAGGTGTCCTGACTTAACTTGAAAGCTCTGGTGCTCTTTTCTAACAGTCAGCACCAGGGTCCTAATGAGCTTTTGACTGAACATTAATTAGTACAGGTAGGTTAAGTGCATAGAGGAAAAAGTAGCATCCACATGAGGAAGCTAACACCTGTATGTACATATGCAGCCATTACATCAGATAGGCCTCTCCATGCAATGGCTGGCCAGACAAAGGGTCACCAGTTTAACCAGGAGCAGAAGAATGAGCTCTCCAGTGTTCGCTATGGGAAAGGACAGACCCTACCAGCCTCTGCTCTGGGAGCCCAGGAGGAACACTGGCCATGAAACCAGGTAAGAAAAGTCATGCTCTGAATTTCTCTGTGCCTGTTTCAAGTGCAGAATGAATAGTACTCTGCTAGTCAAATCCACTCAGGAAGCCTGAGCTGTCTCTTAATTTTTATTAAAAGGCCTTTAAGGACACAACTCAGCCAGGTGTCCTCTTAAGTGAGCTGTGGATATTGTGCCAAGCATGGCTGGTTCTTTGCACAAATTAGGATTTGGTCCAGGTTCTTGACACAGACGTTCACACCTTTATTCATGACCTGACACGGGGAGGGGTTCAAAATACAATGACTTCAGATCCCTGTAAAGTTGCTCCGACCTACCTGCAGTCTCCTCCCATCTGCTGGCTTCTTTGTTCCATCATCCGCAACTGCTGCACTGCTTTTCTGCACGCAAGCAAGAACAAAAACAATTGAACACCACTACCGCTTCACCTGCTTTTTCAGGGTGCAATGCTAGCTCTTCAGGCTAGTGCCCGTGAAAGTGAGACAGCTAATACCAATGACCGTGCATGGATGCTCCTGAAAGAGCCGAAGCCATGTGCTCTCCTTAAAACCATGTGGCTTCCAAGAAAAACAGGACTCTACCCACAGCTCCTCGGTGAGGATGCAGGTACCTGGAGATGGACTCAAATGGCCTCTACCATCTGATTCCTGTAGAAATGGGCAGTCCCAGACTTCATCCCCAAACATTTGTATCCTTACTCATTTTCCAGCAGAGGCAGAGTGAAGGTGCAAAGAGCTATTTTTTTCTAGTGATCAGCATTACTTTCCATATAGGTAATTTATTTTGCCACCAGCTCTCTGTCATGTCACTATACGCTAGTGAGAGTTCTCTGTAAACCTAAAGTGGAGGGTTTTTTCCCCTTCAATTTGAAGGGTTGGATTCAATTTGTGACGATTGGTCGCATCCACAGTGATGTATGTGTATAGCTGCAGCATCTTGCACATGTATCCCACTGGAGTGTGACACGTGAGCTTTCAGGACTCCCAGCCTCAAGCCCTGGCTGAAAGACAGAGCGGGAGGAGGAAAGAAAAGAATTTCTTGATTCTGCACCACTTCAACTATCCTCACCCCTTCTGCTTTCTTACCTTATATTATGTGAAAGGAATGCCGAGACCAGAAGGGGCAAAGCATGCATAAATGCCAGTGACACACATCTGAATAGTAAAGCGCGCCAATGCCAGAGGACAACGTGAAATCTAGTGGTCTCTGCTCAGCAATTGGCAGTAGCACAAGTCAAGAAGACAAAGAGGAGAGTTGGGAAAGGACAGAGGAGGAAGAAGTGGGCAGGCACATTCAAGAAGACAAAGTCCCAAGTGTTCTGGAAAGCATGTCCTGCAGATCAGCCAGTCTGAAAGGGTTATTGGCTCTGGGGACAACTTCAAATACTGCCTTTGTGTAAGCAGTTAACCCTTGCTTCAAAAGACAACGAGTGAAGGGCCCTGGTCTCAAATCTGGAGTGTGTGGTTACGCCCTGTCTGAGCGCCGGTGGCATATAGAATTGTGTCTGCGCACACACAGCTGTGGTCAGTGCATGGAAATGGGATTGGGGCATTTCGATCTTGTTGCCAAATGCTGACTGGGAGAGGTGGCAATGGTTGCTAAAGGCTGCCAGGTCCCCTTCTGTGCTGCAGACTGGGTAACAAGTGACACCACCAGTGTCCCAGCAACACACCCCAATTCAGAATGGGAAAAGAGAACTTCTTCCAACATCTCTCATCTGTAAGAGGCTTGGACAGTACCTCTTACCAGAAGCCTTTTTTCCTCTGTTTAACACAGAATTGACAAATCTTGTTCCCAGACTAACGATGTGTTCCTATAAGTGTTTGTTTGGGGTTTTGTTTTGGTTTGGTTTTTTTGGAAACTCCTTAACAACAACCGAGTGAGCAAAATCCCACACATCTTTGAAAGCAGATAAGCAACCGCAACTGATCTTTTGTAATTGCAAGGGTAGAACGCTCTTTTAGTGGTGTTCTCGAATTTCTTAGAATCACTGCTATCCAGATTGCATTTCCCTCATTTTATAACCATAATTATTGACCAGTACCTGCATTCTGAGGTTTTGTTTGAATATGCACTTTGTGAAGGAGATGCAGTTTTTCTTTGTGGTTTACGCTAGAACGAGTTATTTCCAACTTGCCCTCTGAACAATAAGGACACCAACCTTCCGTATATGCTCTGCTGATGCTGCCTGCACAGCATTTAGCTTCTTGTTCAGCTCCTCCTTCACCCATTGTTCTAGGTACACGTTCTGTTTCATAGTGAACACATATATGGCATAGGCAGTCAGTAAAAGGAGGCTTTCCCACCAATCAATGACACTGTCTAGGAAAAACAGGATGAGCATCAGTAAGTCTACAATGTAGAATGAGATGTCTCTAAATAAGGGCCACCATGTCAGGTGGAGTATCTCCCTTGAGAAGAGGGCACAGGTGCCAATGACAAAGAGGATATTAAACACTGCTGAGCCCACAATGGTACCGATGCCCACATTGCTGTGTGAGATGAAGACACCTATGAGGGAGGTGAAGAGTTCTGGTGCTGATCCACCTGCTGCCATGAAGGTGGCTCCAGCCACATCTTCAGAGATCTGCAACTTTTCTGTGATCACTCCCAAAGCAGGGACAAAATACTCATCACACACTATGGCCAAGGCCACAAATACATACATCATGCCAAAGATGTGAAGTACAACCCACCCTTGCCTGCGTTCTTCCACACTGAATAGGTCCTGGGGATATTCTCCTTTGGACTCGTGTGGTGGCTTTTCATCTGGGTAGCTTTCACTGACATTTTCTCGCTGTGGTGTCGTACCCACTGATGTAGTGATGGGCACAGTTGGCTCAGGATCCACATATACACAGTGCCTTATTTTGGGTGCTGCTGTGACATTGCGTGTTACGGCAGTCTTGTTGCTGGAGAGGTCCCTGGAGGTGACTTTCACAGGGTCCGTGGGTTGGGGTGCTGCGTGTGGAGCTGGAAGGGCAGAGGGGCTGAACTGGAGCTGATAGATAGAAAGGACCAACACTATAGCAAGCAAGAAAAAGATTCGGTTCCGTTGTAGCCGCCTCCTCCGTGGTAAATGCATTTCCTAAAGGTTCAAAAACCAGGGCGGTGTCCAGAAGCCAGTGAAGACTTCTCTTGATCAGTAGTTTGCACTTATATCCACCATTGGAGTTTCCAGCTGATCTTAAGCATCAGGAGTGAAACTGCATGACACAAAGTGTAGAATCCTGCAAAAGAAAATCTATTGTAAAAAATAAAGTACTGCAAGTTTCCATCATTTGGGTAACATTACTTCACTGACCACTTTTCTATTTTTCAGTAAAAAGAAATGGAGATAAATGAGTAAAATCAGGTCTAGATTCAGATTTCAGTCTTTTCTTCTTTTTTTATTGTGACTGTAGGCTATTGTAACTGATAATCATGGGTTTGGCTTTACATAGAGAGGAGTTGGACAGTTTACATAGACAGTCTAATCTGAGCTGAATTCTGATTCCACCTACTGCCCCTGTTCAGGAGCTATTAAGGTTTGTGTTTTCACCTGGGTCCAGCTGTTATTCTGTAACATTAACAATTGGGTCAGTGTTCTGCAAAAGGAGAGGACACGGCTTCTGTCAAGGAACCCATTTTAAATTGCTAGAAAAGATGATGCTCTGAAGACAAGATCATGCTGTTAAAACCTCCCTCCACACAGACCCATTATTTACCTAAGTAACCTCAACAGGAGGATGAAAAGTGCTTGACAGTTCCCAACTCTGCTGCTCTGTGGCTCTCCAGCCTTGCGCTCCCGCAGAATACAAACCAGCGGTGAGCTTTTCTCTTTCAGTTTGAGAAGAGCAGGAGGGAGACTCGTTTCTTGTAAAACTGAGGGTGCTGAATATCCATTTGTTTCTATGACTACATCTTTTCAAGCCTTTCTGTAGAAATCAGAACTGGCAAAGTGGAACTGTAATCATACCTTTTATTAGGGGGTAATTAGCATATCTTGCATAATTATTTGAACAGCATTTAGAATGGGAGAGAAATTGTAAATGCCAGAGTGACAGAGCCTCCAGCTGTGACAGTATGGGGACAGCGACTTGGGGCTGGAGAGAATTTACCCTTCAGCACTGGATGAATATTTTACCTTAGAACATCGCTCTTTGTGGATTTATTATTTTTTCCCAGAGTGGGAATGTTACGTTATACTTGAGCTGGATGTGAATCACAGTTTTGTAAGCCATTCTCAGATAAGCTCTTCATGCAAGTTAGCATACACTTACCCTCTTGCATAACACCCAGTGAAGTAATCAGCCTAAATTTCTTGCAAGACAGGCTTTATTATCTTCTTTTATATAGTTGGGAGGATCACTAAGGCAACAGTAATAGAGGGTCATGGGAGTACCTAGATAAATAGATGATATAAGCTTTGCTTTTCATATGTAAAAAGAACATGAACATGCATATGGCAGAATTGCATAATATAATAAGAAATTGCACGTTATTAGAAAATAACCCTTCCTAATAAAGATAAGAGAGTGAAAGGATGACAGAGAGAACAGAAGACATTTGTACACACCCCTACTTAAGCACTGTTTTTATTTCTCCTCTCAAAAATGAACTGCCTGAAAGACCTTTTGCAAGCAGAAAGATATGCAAAGCTAGGATCAACTGTAAGAGCTCTCCAGCCTGTCACAATACCTGACCATCAGACTCTGTATTTCTCTACTCTTGTAAGTTTTGTGGTTCTTTTCCAGAGTGTATTGCCTCTTACAGGTCAAGGAACCTTCTGTCAAGGAACCTATTTTAAATTGCTAGAAAAGATGGTGCTCTGAAGACAAGATCATGCTGTTAAAACCTCCCTCCACACAGACCCCTGATCAACTCCTTTCTCACTGTCTCAGACGGTGAGATCTGAAGAGATCTGAAGCAATCAAAGAAACCTCCACAGCTTACCTTCCAAAGATGCTGCCCAAGAGGAAGAGGAGTACCGACGGTTGAGCGTACTGCTGGAGGCTTCTTTGACACTGAACAGCCAGGTGGGAGATGCTGTTGCAGAGAGAAGCAGATGAAAATGATCCCATTTTCGTGATGCCTCTGCTAGCGGAATTCTAATACAAGAGAGGGTCAGGTATGAAGGACATATTACTGGTGGAATAGGCAATCCAGTTTAATACCTGCAGTCCCTAAGAAGATTAAATAGTATTGTATAGATTTGTGTCTATCTCTGAAGCCAGTATCTTTGTCTGCTACTACAGGTTATTCTCGGTATGAGGGCAGGCGATTATCTCCATTACATGCTACCAGATGAAAGCACCAGCTGTGAGACACTGCAGGTATGGAAGAGAGCAGCTGGGGTAACTCACACCGCGGCGGTGGTCACCAAAACAAGACAGCTCAAACGTAGCTGCATTTCGAGGCTATTCGTACTGCTGACAGGCCAGACAAGTGGCTCTGCTGGCCCTTGCCTGGACATGAGCCTACTTTGCAATGCCAGAGGCAGGTTAAAACTCGCTGCCTCCTGGAAAAACCCCTCAGCTCCGGCACCGTGCTGGGGGAGGCAGAGGGAGGGATGCTCAGGGCCCTGCAGCCCAGGCTGCCCTTAGGAACTCTGTACGGCTGGCGCCGGCACGGGGCAGCTCCACTGCGGAAGAAATAACCACGTTCCTGGCCAAAGATTTCATGGTCGTCAAAATCCACTCACCGGGGAAGTAGAAATGATGATAATTTGGTAATTTTAAAGCAAACTGCTCTCTGAATGGACAGCTTTGCAGGGGTACATCCCAGCTTTGCAATGTCCTTTATTGAACGCCCCATCCTTGCACCCCTGCGCGCGGAGCTGGGAGAAGGAGGCCCACCAGCCAGTCGGGATGCTTTTCCATAAACTCTTCTCTATATATAGCAGTTTTATTTTATCGTGGCAGTACTTTTCCACAATACCGGCATCTAGCTGAACTGCTTTCCCTCGTGCATGCAGTATTACAGGCTTATCCTGCTTTTACTACTGAAAACGCCGTTTCTCCCACCGCCGCGCAGGCCGGCCCTGTGTGGAGAGCCCGCCCGGCCCCTTCCCGCCCGGCCCCTTCCCGCCCGGCCGCGGCGTTCCGGGGGGGACGCTTTCCGCGACGGACCCATGGCGGCACGGCGGGCCGGGGGTGAGCAACACTGTTTCCCTTCCCCCTCTCGCCTCGCTCCCCTCTCACCCCCCGAGCAGCCCGGGCCGGCCCCAGGGACTGTCTCTCAGGCCCCGCTGAGGAGGAAGGGTTGGGAGGGGGGTCCGGCTCCCTGCTGGGTGTCCCCGGGCCTCTCCTCGGCCCTCGGGGTGTCCCTGCTGCTCTCTTTCCCCCGTCGAGGCTCAGCCCTGGCCTCGCTCGCCGTTTCCAGGCCGCTACAGCCGGTTGGAGATGCTGTGTGTGGTTCAGGAGCAGAGCTGTTGACTTAATCTGCACGAAATCCCACGGTTTTGAGGTAATTGTTGCTTGCCCCTCTGCACGGTAGGGTCAGTGTGAGAGGACGTGCATTGCCTTGTAACTGCTGCTTCAATAATCATGTGTGGCCTGTTTGTTCCCTCTCCATGCAGTGGATCACAGTTCTCCACAGCGGTAGCAGAGAGGAGCAGCTCATCATGCCGACGGTGGTGGTGATGGACGTGTCACTCTCCATGACACGGCCGGTGTCAGTGGAGGGCTCCGAGGAGTACCAGCGGAAACACCTGGCTGTCCACGGCCTGACCATGCTCTTTGAGCATATGGCGACCAACTACAAGCTGGAGTTCACGGCTTTGGTGGTGTTTTCCTCGCTCTGGGAGCTGATGGTGCCTTTTACGAGAGACTACAACACGCTGCAGGTAGGGTGCCTGAAGCACAAAAGCAGAAAGCTGTCAACATTAAAAAAAAAACCACCAAAGCCCCACGTGTGTTTCCAAATCATGGTGAAATTGTGTGATTTCATATCATCCTGTGCACGGCGTCTTGCGTTGGGTGTTTTATCCTTATTTTAAGGATAGGTGAAATCAATGCATTGGAAGCGTTTTGCTACTTCATCGATCATACTTTGCAGATGACCTCTGGAGTGAGATTAGTAAACAGTGGGGATGGAGGAAAGGGCTGCCTGATGAAGCTCTTAAAAATGCCAGTGGTTCTGTGACATTCCCGTTTTTCTCTGTAGTTGTTGATTTGCTCTTGATAAATGATGCAGCAGGCAGGACCGTTTAGAAAGGTTTTGAGTCAAATGATTTGGTAGAGAGAAGGTGCTTTTAAGAGTATGTAGTAGTTGAAGCAGGGCGGGAATGAGAATAGGTGATTTTACGCCTCGCAGATGTGATGGGAAGTGGGGAGAAAATGGAAAGGAGAAAGTCCAAGAAGGAAACTCCATACAAAAGCAGGAAGGCACTGCAAGTCTCTGAAGCCAGTAAAAATTGTACATGCTTATCTGGTTATCATATATAATATCAAGAAGAAACGGTACATCACTGTCACAGGGCACCATGTTTTAGGTTTGTCAGTTGTGGGATGTGCAGATTTTAATAAGTATTCTGTGTTTTGCTTGTGTTTTAGCAGGTGAATTCTCTTTGCAGAGAGAATTTAGCAGAGTGCATTCTCTTTTCTTTATTTTCCCCTCTCTAAGAGTTCATTTGAGGAATTTCTGAAAGCCAAGAATCCAGCCAAGCCCTGCCACATGTTAGTTTTACATCCCTTCTTATGACGCTGTGTTTAAACGTGATGTTTTTTAAGGAGAAAAGCTGCTTTATGCTTATAGAAACAAGACATGGATGTGAGTTTTGGATTCTGTTACACTCTCTGCCAAAGAGTTTTTGTGAGACAAGCTCCTTGTGGCCTACTTTCTGAATCTCTAAGTTAGAGTTGCTCTGATACCTGGGAGGATTTTCTAAGCTAAGTGTTTCATGTTAGACCTTGCTTCAAATTATGACTTCATGATTTCTTTGAGACATGCAAAGGATTTTTTTTCTCCCAAAGAGCTGTGTTTATAATATTATATTTCCTTTCTTTCTTTTTTTTTTTTTTTTAAACTTTGCAGGTCGTATATAAGAGCATAGCGCTTTGCATTGCATTACAAGGCAGTTATGTTACAATGGAAAGCAAACATACTGACTTACCACAGAACTGTGAATAACTTTTCTGTGTTTCCTGGTTAGTGCTCTTTCACCCAGCAACAACAGTGGTGTTTGTCTTCACAGGAAGCCCTGAGTAACATGGATGATTATGACAAAACCTGTCTAGAGTCAGCGCTGCTGGGGGTTTGCAATATTGTCCAGCAGGAATGGGGTGCAGCAATTCCTTGCCAGGTACGACTGATTTCACTGTTCTTAGGATCTAGCATATATGTAGTACTCCCTGTAAGTTGCAGGTGGAAATGGAAATGTAATTAGGAAACTCTGAGTACTCTCAGGCATGCTGGTGCTACAGGAAGACAAAGAATTAGTATTTTAAATATATCTGGAATATGAACAGAAGGTCGTCTTTATTAAAATATTCAGCAGCAAAAAGCTAGACTGCTTCCTGTCTGATATGTTACTGCATTGGAGTGGATTATAAAATGTGGCCCAAGAGTACTATTTTAGAGGCTTGGTATTTGATCTGGATGCAATCTTCTGTCCCAGGAGCCTCACTCAGTTTGGAGCGGGTATCGACATACATACAGTAATCTTTCTCCTCCAGTACCTGATGGTTTCCAAGGCTTGTAACAGTTACAGGTCTCAAGCAACAGCATGGGACTACTGCTGAGTCTGTTTTCATCTGTCTTCTTTCGCTAATGAGTCATTAGGCATGCATCTGCTCACACACTCCATTCAGCCCTTGCAGCTCTCAGCCTTCTGAATTTGCTGCCTCTTATGGCCAAGTCTGCTTTTAGCCCTCAGTTTTCTGAGACACTTAAGAGCCTGTTGCTCTTTGAGTTAGGATTTAAGTTCAGTAATTTTGCAACTCAGTGAGCCAGGAAGATGTCTCAAGCGATATTCTTTAAGGAGAAAAAAGATAGAGGTTTATTGTGTAGGCAATGCTCCACAATCTAACAAGGATAAAAGGCACCTTGAAAAAGCAGACATTCAAAGCAAAGAACTGGAAAGATGTAAAAACCAAGCATAGATTAGACCTCAACAATTTGGTCTCTCGTTTGTGTCATGGCTCATTTTACTGGAACTTCAGGTAATGGGGTGATGAAAGACAGTGGGGAATATGCTGTGCAGAATCTTGAAATAGTGAAAAACATTATGGGCGAGAAACAGTTCAGGTGGTAACTGAAGAGACTGCAAAAGAGAGAGACTGAGGATGAAGAGAGAATACAAATCTGGATGTAGCAGGTATACATTGATTTCAATTGGATTTGTTTTCCTTACCTCTCAGCCAAAAATAATGCTTGCTGTTGCTGTGCAGTGTTGAAAGAGCAGCTGTTTTACTACCCTGGAGATGACTGGGTCGCAGCTGAGTGTAAATAGTTCCATTATTCAGCGTAACGTATTAGTGCAGGTTTCTACAAGGAGTGACTTTGGACATGCAACTGAATGGCAAAATGTATATTTTTGCTTTAATAGTTCTGCTGCAAAATGTGAACACACTGCAGCTATATTTCTTTGCAAAGAATTAAGGTCATTAATACAACATTCTGTATGGCTTCTGTGGCTTGTGGTGGAAGTTGGGTTGCCCTCCAGATTCTGCAGAAGAAATGGGCTTTACTTTCCATCTGAAAATAAATCTGAAGTTCTTGAGTCCATCAGCAGTGGGCTGCTTGTTTGGCTGCACGGTCACTGTTCTTGTAGTATACACTTAAAAATGGCCATGTTTATGCACAGCATGGTGTGTTTCTAGCTATGAAATTTATATTTTGGTGCAATTGCCTAATGACAGCAAAATTTGTATTTACCACGTGCATGGTTCAAATTGCAATGGTTAAATTTTCAATTTCTCATTTATGTACCTGTTTCTGGGAATTTTACTCACAGTTCTTTCCCCAGCTCAGTGGAGGAAATCCCCGTGTGAGCAGGGATTTTCAGTGTAGAAGCGCATGCTGCGAGGAAGGCTGCTGAAATGTGTCGGTGTGTAGTTGCCCTCTGCAGATAGCAGTGTGCCTTTACGTGGAAATGCTAATCTGTCCTCTTTCATTCAAGGTTGTTCTTGTCACTGATGGCTGCTTGGGGATCGGCAGAGGCTCCCTACGGCACTCACTAGCTACTCACAACCAGCGGAGTGAAAGCAACCGGTTTCCACTGCCTTTCCCATTCCCGTCCAAGTTGTATGTCATGTGCATGGCAAATCTCGAAGAGGTGATGTCTTTAACACATACCTTCTTCTTTGTTGCGTTGGATAATTATTGGGCTTCTCTGAACTAATGATCAGGTCAGCACAAAACATACTTTGATGTTCTTGTGCTTAGTTTTAAAATATAGTTGACACTCTGGTGCTTACTGGTAGTTATTTGGTGAAATGTAACAGTAGTATCTTTTTTGAAAGTTTATTATTGCGCTGTTATTATCTACTACCATTGCATTATTATCATGATCTTTATAAATTGTGTTAGTTTCTCCCTGGAGAATATTATGCGATTTTTATTTATCTGTTTATATTATTACCTTTACTGCATTAATTACATTGAATGCTTTTGTAGGCTTTTTTTAATCTACAATTAAATTCTTGAATAAATGACTCCTATCGCAAAGATGCTCAACACTTAAAACAACAGTAGCTTTATGTAGAAATGTGAGTGAGCAAAATTCTGAAGTCTCCAAGCCTGTGTTGAAACCAGCTTCCCTTAGTTCTGATGGAAAGGTGACTGTTTTCTCTCTCTTTAGGTACCTTTGAAAATCTCAATACCAGCTTTAAAATTCTTCACAGTAGTTAGAATTCTGTTGAATAAAAACATTTAAAAAGAAGCCTATATAGACTAAAGTTCCTTAGATTGGATTTTATTAATAGCATTGCTTTTGACTTGACACCTGTATTCTTCTGTCTATCACAGAAGGATTTTCTGCTTAGGCACGCAATAGATATTTCACTTCAAGGTCTCTATCGAGGAGGATACTCTTGATTAAGCTGATGGATTGAAGCATTGTTCACACATCAGAATAACTGGGAAAATATTTGAAATAAATCTTCTATTACTGATAAGCTTAGGCGCTTTCACAAACATTCTCTAAGAAGTTCTCAAAATACCTGCCTTCCCTCCTAAAAAATTTATTATCCTGAAAGAGCTGGAAACTTAGCATTACCAATGAACTGTTATACTAGCTAAGGCATTCCTGTCCTCTTGAAGACTGAGAGCTTCTGGGATTTTTTGGTTGCTTAAGCCTGCTTTCAAAGCAGAATTTAACACGATAAAGCAATGTATTTGGAGTTGGACGCGGTAATCCTTGTGGGTCCCTTCCAACTCAAGATATTCTGTGTTTATTTGTTACTTGGCCAAACGCTGCCTCTGGTCTAATAGAAATGCAACGTAAGGAGTACATTTCCTGGGAGACCAAGAATGTTTGTTTATTCAGAAAGGAGTGAGATAACAAGAAATCTTGATAGTATCCAAACAGATGCTTTTTTGCTGTGTTGTGTATGTTTTCTGAAAACTGGTTAACAGAAAGAGAGTAAAAAGAAAACTTAATAAAAACATCTCACTCTCTTTTTTTACAGCTTCAAAGCACAGATTCCTTAGACTGTCTGGAGCGGCTCATAGATTTAAACAATGGGGAAGGGCAAATTTTCACCATCGATGGACCCCTTTGCCTGAAGAATGTACAGTCTATGTTTGGGTTAGTAGACTTGTAGATAATATGCCTTTGTGAAGGTTTCCAGGTAGCATCTGTAAAAGAATACAAATATAGCAAGAAATCCGATGAAATGGGGTGTTCTAATTAACCCTTTTTTCTTTTAGTTTGTGTCTTGTTAACTGTCTTCTCAGTTCATTGGTTAAGGTCAATATTTATTTTAGTCATTCTCTAACAAACCATAGCATCTGTTTATGATTGGCAGGTAGAAGAAACTATTTTCCACAATTACTGTTTGTTTGCCATCAGTGTGATAATACGCTGCTTTATTTTGTAATTTAGCAATGCTAGAACTATCGAATTAACTGTAGTTAAAAAAAAAAGTTTTGGAAGCTAAGTTAATGTGCTTTAGAGAAAATATTTTCATTTGATATGCATTATGTTTTCCTTAATAATAACTGATTGTGTTCTAGGAAGCTAATAGACCTGGCTTATACACCATTCCATGCTGTTCTCAAGTGTGGCCACTTAACATCTGACGTGCAAGTATTTCCCAGACCAGAACCTTTCATTATAGATGAGGAAATAGACCCCATCCCTAAAGCAATTAATACAGGTAACAAATCTTTGACTGCTTTTTTACTTAAATCCATTTGATTTCTACCTTTTCGCTGCCACCTCTTACCTTGTGTATAATTACTGTGTCATCCACTTTCTCTCTGCAAGGATCAACCTCTGACTGTGTAATTTTTTGGTATATGTGGCACCAGGGGACAAGAACGTCACCCTGATTCAGTCATGCGTGCCTGGTAAAAGGGCTGGAGTAGGGTAGAGGCACTTTCGAAGCTCAGGATGCCGATTTCTAGGGGCAAGGGCTGTGGGAGACAACCACGGGCTGCTTTCCATGGGTATCCTTATAGGCTTCATGGAGGATAGGAGAGGTGTGTTGCAGAAGGAGCTGCATTTTGTATTAGAGTTGCCTTTATCAGAAAGACCCTGTATTATCAGGTGAGACAAACTAGCATCTTTCTGGAGGTTTCTTCAAGGAATCCACTAGAAGTGGAGTCAAGAAGAATTGTTGAGGCAGCACAAGCAAAGGTTGAGATTTGTGAAATCTCTGTCTTTATAGTTTGTCTGTCATCCTGGCACTTCTTACCAATACTAAGTTATTTTTTAAAACAGCTGTGCAAAGAAAACCTTTCTCAGCCCTCCCATTAGTCAACACTGTGTCCCTGAATGGCAGGTAGTCTGTAGGTAGCCCATGCCTGTCTCTTGCAAATGGCTAGGCACGTTTCTTGGAGAGAATACTGAACTTCACTGCTTTGCCTTAAGAATTAAGCTTGAACTGTAGCATCAAAATTGCTCTCAGCTACATGCATTCTGTCGTTCTTTCCGGTGGGCAGTAGAGAGCTGTGGCTCTTGAGCTAAAGGTTGGCACCCTCAGTGATAGCCCAATGTGGCTAACGCTGCAAGGGAGCTGGTGGGAGGGAGCTCCTGCTGCCTTCACAGTATTTGAGAAGTGCAAAGAGAGTGACTTGGTTAGATCATGTGCCCAGGTGTCCTTTCGGATAATTTCTGGTTTGCAAGTTTTTAGCTCTGCTGGCAATTTCATTTCCTGCATCTGTCCTGTAGACTTCCTTTTTTCCTGTGTTCATCAACAAAATGTGCACAACTTGCATGTGAATAAGGACACAATACTGGTAAATTTTTGCAAGGAAGTGAACCGCAGCCTACAAATTACTGCCACCAAGATTGCCTTGATTTGTGTGGGTTTTTTTAAATCTGCAAGAGAAAAAACATTTATTTGGGGTGTGATCACTTCTTATTTGTAGGTGCATACTTTTTAAATAGGAATGAGTGCATCTGTACCAAAATAGCAAAAGCAAAGAAAAAAGAGCATGCGGTGTGTCTTGATGACGGAGGCTTTGTTTTGCATTCAGTCTCAGAGTTCCTCTAGTGCTAGCAGATCTGGTTTAGTCCTTTGTTGCTTTCTCTCCTTTTGAATATATAAAATGGCAATGGTTTGGGTACAGTGTGAAAAACGATGTGCACAATTCTGTATTTGTCTGGCAACATGGTTCATGGACAGCAGTATGTGTGTGGCAAAAGTGATGTTCTCATCTTAAAGCATCGTGGTATTATGTATGCGTGATTGTATCCTGTTAGCACCTCGACACCCCGGTCAAGGCTGGGGCTCTGTTGTGCTGCCTCTAGTCACTGCTTCAGAAAACTTAGTGGTGTAAGAAGTGCTAACGTTAAGTTGACTCTGAATACATTTCAGCTGTTTCCAAATCTGACTTAAACCTGTTGTCTCCCCACAGATCTAGAAATTGTTGGTTTTGTAGATATAGCTGACATTTCTAGCCCTCCTGTCTTGTCCAGACACTTGGTACTGCCCATTGCACTAAACAGAGGTGAGCAAGTTTTGTTTTCTTGTAGCAAAAACCACTTTTAACTTTCTTTGTAATGTCTGTGATGGTTTAGACTAGAAGCACAGGTTTTATGTTTTATCAAAATACCAGGTGCCTTAAGAGACATGTTTGTGTGGTTACGTTAAAATTAAAACCTTGAACAAAAGCTCTTTATTTTTTTGAATACTGTGTTCTTTAGAAAGTTAATAGAGGGAACAGTGCCCTTATAGCGTCATTATTAATAGACATGCTAAACTTAAAGCTAAAAATAGTTATGGGCCATGAAGCATGTGGTGCAAGATGAATATTTAATGCCTCCATCTAATTGGTTCTTGGAATGATTTGTTGTTGTGCAAAATCTGATCTTAATGACAATTAGATTGTTCAGTTGTACTGGAGCATTAATTGCGGCTCATTGGGGCTAAGTATATATGTATCTATACAAATGACTGGTGTAGTCTTCGAGGATGGGTAAGCATGTTACTGACTTGCAGCTACTTGTGTGCATCAGCATGTGTTTAGAACTTCCCCTTTCCTTTTATCACGGCTTTGGAGTGCAGCAAAGAGATTTCTCGTGGTAAAGCAGAATGAAAGTTCCAGATATGCTTTCATCTCTGTATTAACACTCTTATCCTGCCAGGCCTTTCACCTTAGAAGACACTAACAGTTAAATCACAGCTATGTTCCAGCTACTAAAACATAGTAAGTTTCTCATAATGACCACAAATAGCACAGGAGAGGAGGACTTGGAATTCAGGATGCTTTTGGTTCAGAAGCAGCCACGTATTCATTGCCAGACTCTTGGTGCTGTTTCATTTCACTTCTAGTTTCTTCAAGGCTGAGGTTTTATTTGCAGGTTTTTTGGTAACTCTGTTTTGTGAGTAGGGTGCAGTGGAATATTTATATAACGTTAACAGTGCCAGTTTGCCCAAAGAGCTCATTTAGCAGCTGTTTGTTCTACAGAAGTATTAATTGGCTCTTGCATGGCAGAGGATACAGGGTGGTGTCGTGGAAATAGAACTAGAGTGTTTGAATTTATTCTTATGTTGTCTCTCTGTTTGCATTCATTCTTCTCCAGAAGGTGATGAGGTGGGACCTGGGATCACAGATGACACCGAAGATGAGAATTCAGCTAATCAGATTGCTGGGAAAATCCCCAACTTCTGTGTTTTATTACATGGCAGCCTGAAAGTGGAAGGCATGGTGGCTGTCGTGCAGTTGGGGTATGGAGCTGGATGTCTGCCTGAAAAATCTCTTTGCTTATTTATGCTTTATTTATAAATTATGCTTATTTATATCTGTATTCTGTACAGAACTCTGCACTGCTAGACAAAGCTATGCATTTTTAATTGTGGATATGTTTCTGCCAGTATAAATTGCAAATAGTGAGCCTCCACACAGCGGGCGGGGGACAAATGCTAGGCAAAGAGGGGTGGCAGATTTTCAGCCTTTGAGATGTGTTCTTTTCAATAGGCCAGAGTGGTATGGAATGCTCTATTCACAAGCTGATAGCAAGAAGAAATCAAACCTTATGATGTCGCTTTTTGAACCTGGTCCTGAGCCCCTTCCATGGCTGGGGAAGATGGCACAGCTTGGACCTATTTCAGGTACTGGTTGCACTCATTTGAATAATTCTTACCCATTCAGTGTTTTCTTGTGTGAATGACCTTGACAAGTCTTAGTTGTTAAGTTGTTCTTATTTTCTTCCCCTCCCCAAGATGCGAAAGAAAATCCTTATGGAGAGGATGACAATAAGAGCCCTTTCCCCTTGCAACCCAAGAACAAACGCAGTTACGCACAGAATGTAACTGTATGGATTAAACCAAGCGGCCTCCAGGTAATAACACGGATTTTGCACTTGATGCTTTACTTGGATCAGCAGTAGCCATCTGACCAGCAAAGTGGAGTCTGTGTGCGTCTTGTCCATTTAATGTAATTGCTTTATTGCTTTTCTTTCATTTTTATAAACACTGTGTCTTTAAAATATCATGATTAAAGTGCAATCAGAAAACATAAATTGTTTAATGAAAGCTGTGTCTCCAGTGTAGCATCTGGCTTAGTTTATTGAATTTAGTATAATTACCATTTATGTTTCAGCCTTTGTGAGCTGCAGTCTTGTCAATGGTCAGCATAATTTAACAATAAATAGTTGAGGATTTTTTTTCTGCAGCTTCCCCAGCCGTTGCCAAGATTTTTAAATTATTTTCTTTCTTTTCTGCAGACAGACGTACAGAAGATCTTGAGAAATGCGAGGAAACTCCCTGAAAAAACTCAAACCTTCTATAAAGTGAGTAACATTTCGGGCTGGCCCGAGATTGATCCATAGTGATAGTGGTGCATTTGACAGGAACACCTACTGCCTGTGTCCATAGGATGTTCTGTCCAAGCTTGTCGGGCTCTGCAACACATACATGGCTCTATAAAGGAAACACCTTGGGTCCATCTCACAGACTAGGTAAGGTGAGACAAGGGGGTCTGGTTTTCCTGCTGCCACGGTCTCTGTCAGGGTGGCAGAGACATACCATGTTTACAGGTGCCTCTCATGATCCCTGCTGCTTCCTTGGTGAACTTCTCTGCGGATTTTATGCTGTTGTTCAGGCAGAAATAAACAGGAATCAGAGAGGAATAAAACACAGACGTCATTCTGAGTTTAAGAGGGTCTCTTGCATTTTTTCTGCAGCAGAGAAACACAAAATTCTAGGCACATTTGGACACATTGTAATAATCCATAATCTAGACTGTAGCTGGAGGTAATTGCAGGCTTAGTGCTGAAGCCGTTTATTGTTGTAGCCCATAGAGACTCAAAGAATGAATATACTGCCTAAATGCACATAAGCGCTTGTCAGTTTATAGTGAAGAAAAATGAATATATATATATATACATTTTGCTGGATACTGTGGTTAAAAGCAGGAGTCAGCGAAGCCTAAGTTGGAGGCTGCCTCCAGCTGGGACGCAGGCAGAACAGGCAGGTACAATCGCTGAATGCACAAAAGGGAAAAGGGAGAAGTGGAGATTTATAGGAAGGGAAAACCCAGCTGTTTAGTTGTGCCGCTATAATCTTCAGCCCTGAAGCATTTTTTTATCTTATGAGCAGCAGACGGTTTCCAGCAGCTGTACTGATCACTCAGGTTATTTTCCTTTAAGTGAATAAGCTTGCCATTAAAAAAGAAAGAAGTAAGAAATCCATGTTTTTATGTAAAGGCTTACAGTGTCTTTAAAAGGAGTTTTCCTTCTTTGCAGGAACTTAATCGTTTACGAAAGGCAGCTCTGGCCTTTGGCTTTTTGGACCTCTTGAAAGGTGTGGCAGACATGCTGGAGCGGGAGTGCACCCTGCTTCCTGACACGGCTCATCCCGATGCGGCGTTTCAGCTCACACACGCTGCTCAGCAGCTCAAAGTGGCAAGTACGGGAGCATCGGAATATGCTGCCTATGATCATAACATTGCTCCACTGCAGACAGACTTTTCCAGTAGCAGCACTGAAAGAATGTGAAGTCTCCATTTTGTGAACTTCTATAGATTTAAGACTCAAGTGGTTCAATTTTTCTCCTCCTGTTTACTTTCTAGGGCCTGTTTAATTGCTGTTTGGAGAACTTCCTATCAAAACAGGGTCCCTTACCTGTGTCAGTGCTCTCTTAAAAAAAATTAGCTAGTTTGAGGTGGTTTTAATCAGACCTGGAAACTGTGGAAAGTGTCCCAAAGTAAATTACTGTGGTGGATGCTGGGTGGAAGCTATTCAGTTCATGGGAGGAGAGAAAGAAAATGCCGTCATAGGCAGCACGCTGCTCATGGCTTTTGGCCCCCCCAAAACGTGGTTACTACATAAGTGAACCCACTGGTATCCTAAAAGGCAGCTACTATACTTTATACACCAACGTGTGAGAATCACTGTGCAAGATCAGATACACAGCTAATTTCAGGGTGTTGTCACGCATTTTATGTCCGACTTGAAATCCAGTCTGTACTGTCGTAATGAGGGTTATCACTTGTATTGCAATGCTTATGCTTGTGAAAGTAACTTAATCTTGTGAGATGATTTTTTTATTTGTGTAATATTAATAAAGATTAAATCTTCATGAAAATTTAAGTTGGACTTGTTCCATTTTCACAGCAACTAGGCTGTGTGGCCTAAAACATTGACCTCGTGAGGGCTTGGCTCCCGGCTGTTTATCATGAGTTAAATAACGAGTTATACAGCTTGCATTCAGGGAAGGAACAAACAACTGAACTAAAGCAAAATCTGGTTGTAAATCTTTATTAATAGAAACGCATTCTTTCTGAAGGACTAAAATTCAGTAGTGTAAGATCCATGACAGCTTGCATTAGGTACCACAGTTTCACTGAGGAATATCATGTATGAATACGTATGGATTTCATAACAGAAGTTTAAATGCCCAGTGAAGAAATTAAGTATGAAAGTGATCCTTGCTGTTCCATTACTCGGCTAATTCAATCCTTTGACAGAGTTCAAACGTAGGTACAGTGTGTGCTATAGTGAAATAGTGTGTAAATAATGCTCAACCCTTCCGAGTACAGTAAGCTGCACTCTCCTTTGAGTGCGAGCCTCAAGTATCGCTAAAAAGGAGTTGCAGCATTCCTCTTCTTGACAAAACACATTTGTGAAATGTAGTGTGGAGCTTGTACCAATTCTTTGTTAAAATCTCCTTATAACACTATTTCCCTTCCTTTACAGTAACGATCACTTGGGTCCATATCACAAACAGTAAGCTGTTTGTCACCTTTAATATAGAAGATAATTTTCTGGAGGATTCATATTGTTTTACAGTAGAAAAAGATAAACAGTATCATGGCACTAAGCTAATCTCAACTTCAGTGCCTATTCCGGATTGCTGGCATTGCTGTGCGTTGCCCCAGGAGCAGCGGCAGTTACTGGAGGCAACCTGTTCATAACCACCATAGTTTAGAGCAAATTTTTTGTACGTTTTTCTCAACTGGATGAAGGAGGCCACAGGGATCTGGAATTACCTACAGGAGGCTAGGTGTGAAGAAGGGCATGTTGAAATTAAGTCAACTGAAACAAAGGATTCCAGGTGAGAGAGTAGATGACCTGGAATGTGGGGGGAGCTTCTCTTTTTTATTGTTGCTGTTGCTTAAAGCAAGCACAGAGGAAAGGGTCCCTTCAAAACCTGTGTGGGATCTCCCTTACCGAGATTTGATACACGCCATCGAAATAATACACGGTTTATTTGACCCACTACTCCGTCCCAGCAGGGGCCGGCCAACAAAGGATATACACCAACTTCTCCACTGCACCCCTAAGTTTAAGTAGGAAAGCAATCTTTACTGCCTTTCCAAAGGCTATAAATAAATATAGGAGCTATAGCCCAGCCAGGAACCATCAGAGGAGCTCGGTCTCCCATGACAGTTCCACGTTTGCATGGGTGGGATGGAGTTCTGCCAGGGTTTGCTCACATGCTAGGAGAGAGCTGGTACCTATGTTTCCTTATTTTGTTATGTTTCAGTGCTTGCGTTTCTAATCGGTGAAGCATTTCTGATCATGTCACAGAGTGGTGGCTTCCTTTCCCTAATGACTAGATAAGGACATGTTGCTACAGGAATGCCAGGATCCACACAGCGCTCCGATTCTCTTAAGGCTAAACTAGAAACAAGACTAAGTTGGTAGCATTTAAATCGACATTAGGTACTTCCAGTACTAATTCTGCAGCATCGGTATGCCGCAGAAGAAAAGAGGCGGGGTGTGCTGAGCAAGTTTACCCCAACTGTTAATAAACACCCAAACACTGTTCACAGTGGTCTCAGACTGCGCTCCTCCTGCCATCAAGATGCACCCTCGGAACAGCATGAGCCAGCTAATAGTATATCCTGACATCAGAAGCCCTATCTGCATGCAATATTGAAAGAGCAAATATCCAATTAAAAGGTAAACACTATTTCTAATTAGTGCTGCTCCACTGTTTATAAGCATATTATATGCAGATAATAGGATTTCTTTCTAATACGGTGGTTGACAGGATACAAGTTTAAACGTTACTGTTCAATGGTAAATGCCATGCATACATGATTGAAAGGGAACAAAATACAGTATATGAGAATGTTACTTGAGTTCACTATGAAATCATGAAATCTAGTGCGATCATTTAATTTTACAAAATTCTTTACATTACAGTGGGTAAAACCGTAAGAATTAGAGGCTTATCTTGTCACTGAGATAAGTTAGGTAAGAAAGTTGCAGTCCTCCTTTACTTCATCTTTCTCTTCTTTGGTCCCAGGTGCTGTTTCCTTTGCTTGTAGAGGTGACGGAAGTTTACAAATACCCCTGAAAAAGAATGAAGTGTTTAGGTAGGACATTATTGCATCTTTTTAATGCTAGATTGCTGTATCAAATTTGAAAAAAACCAACAACAAACGAACAAACCACCACACAAAAAGCAATGGCTTAAGGGTGTGTATAGCACTGAAAGCTAACGCAAGCTTTTCTCGCTGGGGGAGGCGGGAGTTGCCGCACAGGCTGTTTGGTACAGGGCTGGTTTGTCTTAAAGAGTTGCAACACCGGCAGTGCAGAGCTGGGAAAGGATCAAACAAGTATTTCAGAGTGAAACTCGATAAAAGACATTCTTTAAGCAATGCCTGTGAAAGAGACAAATCTATTGAAAGTTCAGTTTAAAATTCTAGGTTAGATTCTACTGAGTTGTGGATACCCAGACATACTGCACGTGCATACTATGAAGTTAACTTCTGTTTAAAAATGTTAACACCAGAAACCAAATATGTAGCAAGCACCATTCTTCTTTAAATACACTACTATTTAAAGAGCCTTCTATATGTTTCCTGGAAAAACATAACTTCAGGTTGCATTAGGGATTACAATGCAGTTAGTTAGACATTGCTTTAATTTGCAATTATGTTTAGATTTCCACTAAATCATTCCAAAGCTCAAATACCATGTAAAAGGGGAAACAAAGTATACTGAAGTTATAAATACATGTAAAAATTATTCTTTTAACCCAAGTGATCAGTAGATAATGCTAACTTGTTACCAAGGTCTCCTTCTTAGGGGGCTAACCAGTGCTAATTGTACCTGCGTTCCCCTCCATCTCTGACAAATTTATATAAACGAGCAACAAGGATAATGCTTAACCTCAAGCAATTTTGTGTTGCCACGATTCCCAAAATGGAGGAATTTAATTTTCTTCAAAAAATATACTTATTCAGAGGAAACTGGCCTTTTTATATCAATAGTGAGAAATACAGTTAAGTATCTTTCTTACCTAAAAACAAGGCTATAAGGTATATTTGAAGCAAAAATGAAAACTGGATTGTGACGTTCAGTGGATTTGGCAGTCCCAGACTATATTTCCCTGTTTCACTGAAGATTGGAATGGATTGAATGATACAGACGGCTGAAAGCAGAAGGCCACCATCGTTATCAAACACAGATAAAATATACAATTGCACAGCCCACCCCAACTTTTTCAGGATATTCCCTTCTTATTTGCTATCTCTCCTTAATTATAGCAATTTTAAAGCTCTCTTTTTTTTTTTTTTCTTTTCAAACATGCCGTATGATGGAAAGCAGCCAGCTCAGGCAGTATAGCAGTTTAGCTACAGAAGTGAACTTGCCTGGTGAGACACTGTTCTCATTCACAGCGGTAGCCTGCAGGGCCCACGCCAGCAGTATTTACCATGCAGAAATACGCACAGCAATGAAAGAAGCGTGGTCTTTCCTGTGCTTGGAGCTGAGCAATGCCCAAGCCTACTTCTGGCTCACAGAAACAGGTTCAGACAGGTATGATTACAACATATTTCTTACAGCTACATGCTGAGTGGTGATAACTGTTCTTAAATAAATAAAAATTTAAAATAATCCAGACCTGTTAAGGCAGAAGAGTTTACTGTAAAGCTCCCTCATTCTAGAGGGGGTGCAGCAAGAAGACTAGGGGCCTGCTTCTTCCATGGAGCAGTCACTCTCCAAGCAGAAAGGGATCAGAGCTATATGGGAAGCACCATGCCCGTCTTGGAACAGGCTATGCTGCTTTCAGAGGAAGAATCGGCCCCGGCCCACCCTGTGCAGTGATTTACAAGATAATGTCAAGATCTGTGAGCTGGTGTGAACCCAAGCTAGGCTGGCCAAGTCAGGTCTAGCAGATAAAAGCAAATACACTGCTTTGGATCAGCAGAGGCAAGTGAGCATTGTCATCTTGTGCCGCTTGCACGGACTGCAGCACACGCTTGGTCGCTTTGTCAGGTAACCTTTTGTTGCCTTTACTTTCCTCTCCAGTGCCTAAAAGGAAGACTTTTTTTCACATCAAATTGAAAAAAAGTATTTGATTCAGTAAGAAAGACAAAAATGCTTACATCTGGTTCAGCTCAAAGCAAATGTCTCTTTACCTGTTGTTCTATTATATTTTTCAGTCCGGCAGCCAAACCAAAAACTGAGTTATTTGCCCAGCCTTGACTTTGCTATTTATTAAATTGCCTTTTTTGGACATACCTTCTGCCAAGCCTCCTAAAGGGTAGAGAGGGATCCAGGTAGTGTAACGGAGCCAGGTTAGTGGTTTCCATTCAATACCGATACATGAAAGCATGTAATATGGATACCTAAAGCCAATTCAGGGTGAGAAGAAAGAGACACTGTTTAAAATGGAAGCTGCTGCTCGAATCGGTCTTGCATATATCTGCTGTGTAGAACAGTCAACGTAATTCCCAAGTGACAAAAGAATATTCAAAATTCATTCCTATGGATCGTGATGGATCATCACACCCTTATTTGGCAGTTTACAGAACTAATGCTATTATTCTGACCACGTGGATGAATGTAACTGCCTGACTTGCCTAATAAACCCTTCAAAATACTTCTTTTGAAAGGGAAACAGAGCATAGTGCAGCTCACTTGACAATGGAAAGTCAAAACAACAGAACCCTCAACGAACAAAGCAACAGGTTTCCCTAGGTTCACGGCAGTATGATTTCCAGACTCCAGCCTTGTCCCAGCTTTTGGCAGGTGGAGCAACCTAGGAAGGCTGTGATAGTCCGTGTCTCTAAAGGAGATTTTACTCTCTGGGGCCAATGCACTAGAGACACTCTTCCAAAAGGTACGAGGATCAAAATCTTCTTTAAAGAGTTCTTGGCAACAACATGTTGCTCTGTACACACCTGCTAAAGGAAAATTCCCACAAACCTGAACAGCTCAATGATACTCCAGAAATAAAATATGAAGAACACCACAGGTTTGCTCTGCATTTCCTCTAAGCTTCCGAGGACAACAAACAAAATAAAGTTTCTTCCAAATACCTGTTTAAGAAAAACAAATTAAGGAACAGTCACACTCTTCATCAAAAGAAAGAGCAAGTCCTTGCTGTTAAAAACACGCAGGATATCTACTCTTCACGCCTGAAACATGCTGAGCACATAACTAACTCTGCAGCTGAGCTGTGACCTGCTTCTTACGAGCATGCATTTTGCTCTGTATTTAGGTGCAATCCAAGGGACTTACGTCTTAAATCATCTATCCTCATTTTTATGTAAAACAACCACGATAAAAAGGGCACTGGCAACAAATCAAAATCATGTACTTTTCATCAGCCGCTTCTTGTTTTTGCTGTCCCGAACCACCTTACCTCCGTGACAGAAGACAGCCTGCCACAGGTAAGACTGGGAAGCACAAATTCCTGCCTTCTGAATAATATATTCTCTAGTCCAGTGCCAATGAGGTTGTATCACTTATTTTAGGAGAGTCTCAACACTTTGTTTAAAATAGAGACCTACTTTAAACATGGGGGGAGCAAGGAGAAGAATCTTAAAATATTACCTGCACTACAGCAGGTATCAGCGGTGATCTGACTAGTCCTATTAGTGAATTCATGATCTCCATTAATGCCAGGGTCTGGCAGAAATACATCATGTCAGCAATAGTGTGAAAAGTATCATAGAAGGAATCTGTAAGACACAGGAAACCATTTTAGAGAACAAATGAATTTCCATGTTCAGGAATCTGGCGCAGCCGCATAGCTTTTAATAACAGGATTCTAGCTGTATTTGAAAAAAAAAGCATTATGCATGTAACATTATTATGTAACTTCTTTAAAGGCTTTATCTTCAAGTCACAGCAGTTAGGCCAGAAACACTGCTCAAGTGCTCTCTTTCATAAACAGAAGGATCAAGAGCTATTTCAATAATTACTTTACTAAAAAAGCAATAGCGCTGTACCTCAACAGAATAAAGCATTCTCGCTTCGAAACCAAAATATTCTGCCCAGCTCATTTTCAAACATACTAACATTGCAGCGAGCGGGACATTTTGCTCCAACTGATTTCTTTAGAAGTAACCTTGGCAGACTACAAGTATCATTCATCAGAATATGCAGTTGTGATTTACAAGAGGACAGTGTTTTCCTATCCTTGACACTGTGATGGCTTTTTGAGAGGCTTTTGTTGTGCACTTCAGTGATGCTTTTACAGTTTTGTTTCTTAAATATGTCTTCCTTTAGATTTCACTACTTAGAAAGTACTAAAAACAACACTAAAAAAACCCAAAAAAAACCCCAATGTAAATAAAATAGTGCTTATTACTTGCCTTTTCCTAAGATGAACAGTCGTACTGTCATGTTCACAAATATCCAAGAGAATCCCAAAAACTGTACAAGATTATACATAACTAAGTATCCCTTCTTCAGGTGTTTGAAAGCTAAAATCAATAATAAACACATCAGGTGAGCAAGTACAGTGGTAACACTCCTGCAAAGACTACGGCTGCAAACCAGGCTTTCTGTGAGAATACAGCTTACAAGAGAAATGGAAGCTATTGCTTGCGATAAAAGGGTGCACTGGGGGTTCTGCCTGCTTTCACCATCATCTGCTAGAACTCAATTCTTGCTAGTCAGATATTTTAAATTCCTTGGAAACTGCAGTCCACTTTTATTAGATTTCTATATAGCTCATAATACAAAGATCCCCCTCCAAAAGGCACCAAGCCAGAAAAAATTACTCCATAATATTTGAGGTTTCCATATCAGAGCGACAGAAGCTTTCTAAACCCCACCTTAGACACTAGAAAGGTACGGTTACTTACGGTCTTTTGGGACTCTGGATTCTATTTTCATTTTGTTAATCTTTTCTTCTTCCTTAAGATGAAGGATAAGGTTTTAAAGACTGTTACTGTAATTAGCAAGTGATTTGTTAACTATACTACTGCAAAGCTAGTGGCTTTAAAACTCAGCTAAGCAGCCAGTTGCTAGAGGGTTTAAATTCTCACCTGCGTAAAACAGCACATTCCTCATACAGAAGTTACGGTACGGTAAAAGCCAGAGGGTGTTAACCTGTTATCCTACCTTCACTATTTATTTTTTTCTAGTAATTACGTGCTTTTGCTGAAAAAGCCTGCTGTTTTCTGTGTTAATTCTCAGTTATTAAAGTTGCTTAGAGCTGTTCCTTAAAACGTTTCATGACCCACCAGTGACCTGAAGGGAACTGGGAACATCCAGCCCAGGCTCTCTGCCTGCCCTTCACCGCTGCTTTCTGGCTCCTGGCACTCAATGGCTGTGGAGGGGAACAGGGCAGCGTTTGTTGTAAAACAGATTTGCAGAAATGGGGTCTGTTCAAGTCTTTTCCAAGATGGTCTTTTGCCTCCCTGCTGCAGTGAGCTCCTTGAGCCTACCAGACGGTGGGGATGCACCGTCAGGGCCAGCCCAGTGGCTGAGGAAAGCCTCAGAAATCCCTGCTTTCCAGCCAATAAATGCCTGAGACTGGCACCTTCACGCACCACATGGCACGTTGGTATGATCCTCGTACGGATCGGGACACAGAGCTGCTAAGGCGTAGGGCAAGGGGTGCAAGCCTTGGGCCGCAAACCCTGGCCAGCCCTGAGCTAGCACGCAGCCACCAGTTCAGATTCGTGCTGCTGCTCTTCCTAGCCAGGAGCACGCCTATTTCTGAACTCCTGCTTACAATCTGAGCCGTTTAACCACTTCTACGTGGGATCTGTGTGAAACAGCATTAACAATCAGCATGCCAAACTCCTCCAGGTAAATGAAGAACACAAGTTCAAGCGCAGGAGATCAGCTACCCTTGCTTTGTAGCTGGCAGCACAAGCCACACGTGCCCTTAAGACTGACCTTCTCCTTGAGTTCCATTTCAGCATCCGATTCATCTAACCAGCGGTCGAAGTCGGGAGCTAGGAAGAGTGGGCGCTTCTCTTGCTTGGTGAGTCTCTCCCACCAGTTACTCTCTTTTTTCTGCACAGTGATGTTCAGCTGCCTTTGAGTCACCCTGCATACAGGCTGAGGGCAGACACAGGAGCATAGATCAGCAAAAGTTCCAAGAAACAAGCTCTGAGACTGAGTTGATACCCAAGCTCTCCTTATCAAGGAGGCAGAGGTGACATGGACAGCTGCAGCACAAGCATCTCTCTGCTGCCCAAGGCATGGAAGCAAAAGGCAGTCCAGTTGAAGATGGCAACTGTGATGGCTGTCGGACTTGATAAGCAGCTTGAAAGCCTGCCTGTAGAGCAGAGCACCATTGCATCCCACCACAAAGAGCTACCACAGACCCTAGCAGCTAGCCTTCCTAGGCAGAACCCACGATCTTGGCTTTAGACTTTCTCGCATTAAGTACCGTGAGCCAGCCGCTTCCTCTAGCCAGTGGTAAAAATAACACTACCATCAGCCACAGGTACGTGTCCAAAACAGGGGACACCACATGACATCTGCTACAGCAGGAGGAAGAGCTAACAGCCTTAGGAAATGCCCGCAGACAGTGGTGAGCTGACAGACCTGGCAGTGTGGTCACTGGCACCCCACAAGGCCTCTCCATACTCTGCATAACGGCAGCCCAGAACCTCTCCATCCTTACAGCCCGCAGCACTGTCACCTTGGGTACCCACCCTTACTGCTACCATCGCAGCCTTCCGCACCTTTAGCCTACGCCAGGGTGCTCTGCACGGGACTGCCCCTCAAACCAGCTGAAACTGATGCAGAAGAGCCAGGAGCTGGGTTCTTCACTGAGCATGTTACCCCAGCACTGCTCTGTCAAGGCTGTCTGGATGCTCCTAGGACATCTGAAAGCTGTAGCTGTAATTTCCAGCTACCAATGCCTGGTCCTTGCCTGTCAGAGGCTCCACCTCTCGCTGGTGGCCAGCGTGGCACCAGCAAGAAGCACTCATGGTGCACATGAAAGCTAAAAGAGAAAACCCCAGGCTGCAATACTTCCCCGTCCTGACCATCTGTAGTTGCACAGGTTTCAGAGAGTTGATTCTCCTCCAGCCCCTCCACGGTGACTCAGAGTGACTAGACTTTTGGAAGGAGGCTGCTCTGCAGAGGCAAGGATTTGCCTTCCAGGCCTGGCTCCCAGCACAGCCCATGTCTGCCAGCACCGAGAATGAGCACGGGCAGTGGCGGGCACTTCTCCCCACACTGTGGACCAGGCAGCTGCTGCTTTACCGGACAGATGACAAACTGGTGACCAGATCCTGGAACCAAGGGATGTTCATTGTCTACCACTCAATACCTGGTAGGAGCCATGCAAGAAACCTGCCTACTGACAGACGCTGGAAATTCACCCTCTGGCGAAGCAGCAAAGGTGAACGGTGGCTCCCAGTCTGCAGCTATCCCCAACAGGCAGCCAGGAATAAGCAGCACAAATCCTGCACTGGGAGCAGAGCCCAGGCTTTTCCTGTGCCTCTAACAGCTTTGAGAGGTAAAGACAGTCTTTACAGCCACCTGTGAGTAGTGTGGAAGGGTTCCCCTTCCAGCAAAGCTCTCTCCTACTGGACTACAACAGCAATTAAGAAAAGATTTTGCAATAGGAGCTGCAGCACATCTGTACGGGCAACCTAAGAAATGTGCACAAGCCAGAAGCACTAGTTCTCATGACTTTATTTTGTCGGGCTGCAAAAGAAGCCAGGAAACATCACAACTAACACTTTGCAGCACAGCGTTCCCCTGTTCTCCAGTCAAGGCTGCATCACACGCCACCTTGCCAGATTCTCGCATTATTTTGCTGCTTTAAATCCTTAAGAATTTTACAACTACTGTTTAACAACTGATATATGTAAAGCCCTGCTTCTACTGGAGCTGACCGATGCGACACTAGCTCCAGTGAGGTGATTTGCATCAGGGGAGGATGGCGGCTGAGCACAGGGACAGAGGACTGACACAGGCGGCTTTTAGTTTGCAGCAGTTACAGAGTCACCAGGAAGATCTAAACGGTACATTGTGCACTTTACGTGCAGCCATTTTCCTTTCAAGTTTTTAAAAAATTGCTTTTTCTTTGCCAGAGTTAGAAAACGAAAAATACCTACTTTAGGCTCAACCGGTTCTAGGAACTCGATCTGAAATTCGTAGATGTTGTCCCCTTTGGCACCATGACCCTGAGCTAAAAGACAAGAATTAAGAGTCAGCGTGAAGGTCCCAGCCAGTTCCACACACCCCACCTGCAAAGGACGCTGTGTACATGGAAGTATTCAGTGGTTACTTACAGTGCTTCCCCCTGCCCTGCTGGGAAGCAAGAGGAAACCACATGATAACAGGGAAGACACAAACAGCTCAAAACATTGCTTGGATGTGCCGTCGCTGGAGTCAGCAGCCAAAGCTGCTGCAACGCTGCACGGCGCTGGAAAAGGCTGCTTGATTGCAAGAAGGCAGCGTGTGAGACTCCCAAAAGAAGAGCTCCAAAGGCTGCTCACGGCTAGCTTGAATCCGACTGGAAACCCCCTGTGCGGATGGCCTTTGGGGGATCGGGCCTCCACACCAACGAGCAAGCACCCAGGGAGGCTGGGCTCCCGCGGGTCCGTGGGAACACCATGCGGGAGTCCCAGAGCAGGAGGGTGCTTTCACCTCTCATCTCCTGCATACGCGGGGTCTCGTCGCCGGAAGGGCTCCAAAAACCTGCACACCGAGTTTAGTTTTCCACCCTTCCATGCCGTAAACTGATCCTGAAGTGAAGACGATGTGCAACACCCCCCTATCAAATATCCCTGGCTGTGGCTCACCAGGGAGGCAGCACCGCCTAGGCAACGCATCTTAAAGAAAACCACCAAATAGATGAGAAAACCCCAATAAAACCAGCTACAGCAGCTACGGCGCATCCTTGGTGTGACCAGGACAAGCCCACCAGCACAAGGTGCTGCGGTGTGCAGCCGCCTGCCCGAAACAAAACCCCCTTTCAGGCAGAGACCTGCTTTACCTTTCAAATCGAGCGCTGGCTCCCGACGCAGAGGTTTGATAACGGTGGCAGAAACAAGGTCTTTGTGCAAGGAAAAATTGCTGCCAGCTATCTCCGGGGTTCGGCGGAGACAGGACAGCAAAGACGTATGGAAATTTCACAGATATTTAAATACGGGGAGGTTGGGTGCTTTTTGCTTATTAGATAAGATACAACCTGCTATTGCTACAGCGGTTTGTGGGTGGGTACCCGTCATGGCGTACCCCGCACCCACCGCAGAGCTGTGGCTGCCGCCGAGGGCAGCGCTGGGGACCCGGTGGCCGCAGGGGACCCCGAGGCTGGGGGGATCCTGTGGGGCTGCGGGGACCCCGGTACTGGGGGGACCCCATGGCTGAGGGGGACCCCGGGAATGAGGGGGATTCCGTGGCTGGGGGGGGACCCCGCGGCGGAGGGGGACCCCGGCCTCTCCTCCCGGGACACCGCACACCCCGGCGGGCCCGGGTCGCCGCAGGACCCCCCCGCGATGGCGGGAGCCCCTACCTTTGAAATGCAGCACGTTGTCGGTGATGGCGATGTCCGGGTGCTGCGGGAGGAGAAGAAGCGTCAGGCGGCGGCTCGACTCACCCGCCGCCCCCGCGCGAGACCCGCGCACCGGGCCCGCCCCCGCACCCCTCCCGGCGGGGGGCTGCCCGGACCCCCCCCCCCCCCCCCCCCGCCCCGTGCGCCCGCGGGTGGTTCCCCCCGGCACCTGCACGTCACTCAGCTCCACGCGCAGGTAGAGCTCGCGATGCCGCTGCGCCCAGTGCACGTGCGGCCGCAGGCTGGGGCCCGCCATAGCGCGCGCCCGCCGCCCGGCTCCCCAGGCGGCACCGGGAGGGGGGGGCTCCCGCGCGCATGCGCACCGCCCCGGCCGCGGGTGGGCGGGTGCGACCGCGCCTGCGCAGGCCGCGGCGGGGGGGGGGGGGGTCATGGCCGCCGGCGCCGCCGGGCTTCGCGTCTTCCGCTCCTCCTTCCCCAGGTCCTGCCGCGTCCCGGAGCTCCCCGGGTGTCCTCCGGTGCGTCCTCGCTCGCCCCTTCGGCCCCACGGGGCCTTGCCTGTGTCCGTCCCCGCCCCGGTCCGTGCGCGGCCTCCCCCGTGCCCTCAGGTGGCCGCGGTGGCGATGACCTCGGGTCGGGGGGAGCACACAGGTACTTCCACAGGCCTGCGGCGCCTCTCGGGCACCGTTGGCTTCCAGCCCCCCTTGGCAGCTTCCTACCGTCCCGTCCCTCCAGCGCACCCGCCGCCGCTCGCACCCGCGGGGGGTTTACCTTGGTGGGGACCTCCCTCCTCCTCCAGCCCTGCCACAGGCCTCCACCCGCGGGCAGCCTCCTGCCACAGCTTCCCCGGGCAGCCTGTTCCAAGGCTTGACAACCCTTTCAGTGAAGACATTTTTCCTAATATCCATCCTAAACCTCCCCTGGTGCAACTTGAGGCCGTTCCCTCTTGTCCCATGGCCTGTTCCCTGGGAGAAGAGCCCGACCCCCCCTGGCTACCCCCTCCTTTCAGGGGGCTGTAGAGAGCGAGAAGGTCTCCCCTCAGCCCCCTTTTCTCCAGGCTGAACACCCCCAGCTCCCTCAGCCGCTCCTCACCAGACTTGTGCTCCAGACCCCTCACCAGCCCCATTGCCCTTCGCTGGACACGCTCCAGCACCTCAGTGTCCCTCCTGGAGTGAGGGGCCCAAAACTGGACACAATATTTGAGGTGGGGCCTCATGCCCCAACCTTTTTAAACTCTTCCGTTGCGATGATTATGTGCCCCAAGGCCTTGCTGCTAATAAGGCTACAAGAGGACAGCACTGATCTTGGTGATGCTTTCGAGAAGGCCACCCCTTGTTCCCTGAGCAGCTCACACAAGGGCACCTGGCCCATGGCCTTCCATTGCTCTGGCAGAATTCTTCCTCTATCCCGTCCCGGTGCGACCTCTCCCAGCTCCTTCTGCTCCCACAGAAGGTTCTCCCTGCAAATCCCCGCATGGCGTCGGTGAGAAACACCGGCTCCGTGCCCCAGCCTGCCTCTGAGCGGAGGATTTCCAACCTCTGCCAGCCCCTGGGGCTGCAAAGCCGCTGTGGAGGGACAGGCGAGCAGTAGCAATAGTTGCCAGGCTGCTTTATTTTGGAAGGCAAACCCCACGTACCCTTTGGGGGCCAACAAGCCCCCGGGACAAGCCGCTGGTGTGGGAAAAACAGCCATCAGATGTCCCGGGGCTTCTACTTGTGCACACATTCAGGAGGGGGCACCTGCAGCAAAGTTATTTTTTCTGGTTTATGGTGGATCAAAAAAGACTTTGCTCTACAAAAAGTGGCTTTGCTTTGTAAAGGGGAAATGAAATGTATAGAAGCATTTGGCTGGGGGCTCGCTGCGCTGGAGCCCGTGGGTGCCCTGGGCCGAACACGCATTATTAATAGCTGGGAATTTTTCTTTTTGATGCGGAAAGTGTGTAGGTGTGGAAGGTCTGGCTTTTTTTTTGAGGAAAAAAGGCCTATTTTTGAAACTGAAGGATCCCCGTGCTTGGGGGGGGGTTTGCACGACCCGACCCCCGTGCATGGGGCAGCGTGTCTGTGTCCCGGGTCCCCGTTCACGGGACAGTGTGTGTGTGCCTGTGTCCCGGGTCCCCGTGCAAGAGACAGTGTGTGTGTGTGTCCCGGGTCCCCGTGCAAGGGACAGTGTGTGTCGTGTCCCGGGTCGCCGTTCACGGGGGTGTTGCACGTCCCAACCGCAGGCTCCGCGCAGCCCGGTCCTCCCGGCCGCCAGGCGGCGCCCTACGCCCGTACCCCGCGGCGCTCGGTGCGGCCGGCGCCGCTTCCTCCCCTCCGGCAGGGGGCGCCACCGCGGCTGGCGCGGCCCGGGGGCCCCTCCTGGCGGAAGCGGAAGCGGCCCGGCGGGGCGGCTGGGCAGCATCGCCGCCGCGGAGCGCCGTGAGTACCGGGGCCGGTGAGGACCCCTGTGGGGGCCAGAGTTCTCCGGGGAGGTGGCCTCCTGGGAGCGGGGCCGCCGCCTCCTTTCTGTGGGGACCTGCTGGTACCCCGTGGGGTGGGAGAAGGAGGGGGTTTGCCCCGGGGCGGCCTGGCTTTGCGCCCCCGGCCGGGCCTCGCGGTTGCCCCCGGCGCTGGGGAGCACCTCCTGGTCTGGGAGGTCTGGGTCTCCTCCGACCTCGGCGGCAAGGGCAGGCCCGTGGCCGTTCGCCCTGCTCAGGCCCGCCCTGCCCCTCCGGGGCGCCCTGCGGATGCGAGGCGTCCGAGGGTGTTGTAGTGCGGAGGGTCCCCTGGGCCGGCGTGAAGGATGGGGCGGCCGCTCTTTGTTGGCTGCAGGAAGGTGGAAACCAAACGCTTCCCGTGGCAGAAGGTGGCTGCGGTGGAGAGCCCGCAGTGACCCCCTGGGAGGCAGATCCTCGCGTTACCCTGGACTGACATCGCCTTGGCGGGTGGCAGTTCTCGCCCTTGTTTGCTTGTTAAAGTCTGCTGCTTTCTGATTTTTATTTCTTTTCTTGAGAGGGGAGTGTGAGAAGTAGGTCGGGTTAAGAGGTACCAGTATCTGGGTGTAGGTGGGAAAAGGAAATTTTTCCTCGTTGGAATTCTGCAAATTAAATGAGAGTTTGCTGATTCAGGTTTGAATTCTCATTCTCAGTTTCTAACGCTGAGCAGAGCACTGCTCTGTGCATGGGTTTGGACTTTCCTTCCAGTTTTACAGGGCTGTTTAACTTGTGCCATGGTTTTGTGTTGTAAATAGCTCAGATGAAAGACCTGTGTTTGTGTTGTCAAACGTGGAACCACACTTTTAATCCAGACTTGCCCTACTTTGCTTTTAGCGGTTTGTGTTAAAATGGGTTTAGTCCAAGGTGTAGGTTGTGTGGTTTTCACTTCTCTGTGATGAGGTAGAGCAGCAGGAGAGCCAGTCCGTCAGGGAGTTTTGTCTCAGGCAGCTGTGCTGCACAAGCCTGTGCCTTGAGGTTCCGTGGGCCTTTCCTGGGAAGGCTTTATTTAATCCATATTAATGTTTTTGTTAGGCTCAGGCCATCAAGCTCTGATGCAGTGTGCAGAACAGTTGTGCAGCCTTTCCGATCTATATATAGAAAAAAACTCTCCTTTTGAGGGTTGACCTGACTCTTCTGGAAGGGTGTCATCGTACAGTATTTGTAATTATATTCCTGAAATGATACGATAATGGTGATTGTTGCTGGACCCTTCCAAGCTTTGTTTGAAAGGAAACGTGAACAAACCAAAGAAATTCTAGGAGCATAATGGGATAAGGGCATGCAGTTGCCTAGGCCCATCGTGTGTGGCCTGGAGGTTCCAAATCAACTATTGATATTGTTGGCTGTTGGTTGTCCCAGATTTTGCTACAGTCCTAATCATCCCCCATTCTAATATTGGTTATAGCGAGGTGATATTCATGCAGTTCACAGGGAGGAAGACACAGGTAAGAGCCTAACAGGGAAGAGTTTATCCACTTCATGAACTGAGTAGTTGGTATGTCGGGGGGTGGGAAAGGCAAACAACAATAAATCTGTGTGGCTCTATAAAGTTCTTAGTCCCATTTTGAAAGGCTGAATGTTGGTAGCCTGTTTTCCACAGCAGAAGTCTCTTTCCTAGTCCTTTCATTCTTCCATTTTTTTTCCCTGTGAACTGGTGGTTTTCTTGTACCATTTTTACCGTGGTGTGTTTTGGGAGTCTGCAGTGAATGTTTGCTGGGCTGCTGGAAGGCAATGCTGAACCTCTGATACTCTGTTCTTCCAGAAACATGCAACATGGCAGCAGCCATGGAAACTGAACAGCCGGGCCTTGAAATCTTTGAAACTGCGGGCCGTGAGGAGCAGGTCCAGAGAGAGGAGCAGCCAAAACTGGAACCTTTCTATGTAGAGAGACATTCCTGGAGCCAGCTTCGGAAACTGCTCACAGATACACGGAAGTATCATGGGTACATGATGGCAAAAGCCCCTCATGACTTTACGTTTGTGAAGAAAAATGATCCTGAAGGACCTCATTCTGATAGGATCTACTACCTGGGTAAGCTTGCTGTGACAGTCTGTGCTTTGACTAGTCACGGCAGGGGCTGTTCGGGTTTGACTGTTCTTGAGAGCTCGGTGTTTCTGTCGGTTAAATCAGAATGCATTTCAGACCAGATTGGCTGGTCAGGTGTCACAATCATAAAGTCTCATTAAAACTTGCACTAATGATCTCCCACAGAAATGGTGTGGTTGGAGGTGACCCATTAGGCCAGTTGAAGCTAGAAAAGAACTGTGAAATGTCCTTTGGGGCGTGTTGCCTGTCTGGGAGGATGGGTTCAGTCTGTTCGGTCTGTTTTCTCTCACTCCAAGTACGCTATCCCCTCTCCAAAGGCTATGTCAGTTTGATCTCCTTACTCTTTAATTACAACTAGTGGGTAGAACCTTTTTCTTCTTTGAAGTTTCCTTCTGAAACATAGTTTTGAAAGTCCTTTGTGCCCCAGCTACAGATGGAGTAGGTTTTCCGGGGATTCTGGAGGGAATAAATAGCAGCGTAGGGCGGGGGCAGCTTAAGGAGTAAGTGTTTTTCTCAACGTTTTTGGTTTTGATAATGAAGAACTTAATGCAATTTATTGTTCTTGGCCTCAGTGCCTCACTTTGTGTTGTGCATTTCTAAATTGCAGCTGTGCTTGAAGTGGTTTGCCACTGTAAGTGATACTGTGAGCAACCTTCTGTGTGGCTTTTTGGAGCAGGCCTTGTGGCAGAGGAATGCTTTTGTCAAAAGCTGCGCCAGCTGAACATAAGTCCATGAAAAACTGGGTTAGGGGGAGAAGCAATTGACAGAGCAAAGGCCTAGGAGCTGGAACTGTGTTCTAGCCCCATTGCTTGCTGCTTAGGCTAGTTGCTTAAGCTCTGATTTGTGATTCACAGAGTCTTTGCATGTGCTGTGCAGTCAGAAAGCTGCTGATCTGCCTCTTTTTCCCCTTTTTGGAGGATGGGGGTCATAAGCCTTGAATGATGCTGAGTTCAAGCACATGGAGGGTGCGTTAAGGTTGCCCCCAGCTGAGATGAGCTCTGGTTTCCTACGTGCCACTTCCTGAGCTATAGGTCAGACTTGGCCTTCGCCGGGGCACATCTGGCACCCTCTGGGCTGATCCCCATGTGCCTTGGCAGGAGCTTTCAGAAATCTGAATAACACTGAGGGAGAGGAGCAGGAAAGGGACATTCAAACCTTTCTAAACACTCATTATCTTTGAAATGCAAGCTGCATCACGCTGTATTCCAGCCGGGGGATTTATCAGAAAGGCCCTCCTTGATTTTAAAAGCTTATGAAATAAAAGGGTTCCCAGCCTTCAGGAAGACACAGGTACACTTCAGGCAGCGTGGGGTAAGCCTGGGTGTATTTCCTTGTTCTCTGCCTTCTCCGTGACTAGAATTTCTGTGAAGCAGGAAATTCCCAGAGCACGGCTGCAGTGCAGAGACTGTCAGTACGTTCTCTGGTAGGAAGGGCCTGTGAAACTCTTCTTGGTATCCTTTGAGAGTGTTGGATTATTAACAGAAAGCTGATATACTTTTTTTTTTCTTCTCACTTTCACAATAGCAATGTCTGGGGAGAACAGGGAGAACACGCTCTTCTACTCTGAAATTCCCAAAACCATAAACAAAGCTGCCGTCCTGTTGCTTTCCTGGAAGCCTCTTTTGGATCTTTTTCCGGTGGGTCCTGATTTCTTTCTTGCTTCTTGACAGCATAGCAAGTACACAGGCTTTGGGGCACCTATAAGCTGTCATTAAGGTTTGGCGTTTATGTTCTTAAACGTTTTAAGATTCTTCTTGTACTTGGCTAACTCTGCAGCCATCTCAAAAACAAGCACGGCTTTCTCAGCAGTGTTTGGAGCTACAGCCTTTTTGCATCATAAAAACTGCGTGTGCTGGATGATTCCTCCCTTGCCGTCAGTGACTGCAAGTGCTAATTTGCATCAAATTGTCTGCTGTGAGATCCTGGAAATTGCTGAAGGAGCCTGTAGTCTCCAGTGATCACTGTCTTGCAGGGGAAAGTGATGAGCCCCCCTGAGGATCAGTCAGTGGCTCTGTGACTCATGCCGGAGCAGAGGATCCGTTTCCCACTCACAGGGACATGTGTCCCCTTTTCACCTCTGAGCACAGCAAGCCCACACCAGTCCCACCCCAGGCACCGTGGCAGGCTGGAGGAGGTGGGACAAACCCCGTGTGGAATTAGGTGGTTTTTTTCCCATGTTATTTCCTGAGGCTGTCAGCCAGACATAAAATTCATGCTGTGTTCTCCTCCCACCAGACCAGTCACTGTTGTAGCTTTGCAAAAGTTTGCAAAGATTCTCCTGCTCGTTCTAGAAATAACAGACCTTCAGTCTGGTATTTTTTTTATACAGTGAATATTGGAAATAACACCAGCCTTGCTATGGGAGAAGTGGCTATCAGGTTTACAGTTGTGTAGGATCCGATCGTGGCCTGCACCTACAAGTGCTGGTGGCAGAGGCACAAGCAAGAGGGGGCTTCTAGCCGCCAGCAGGATTCTGGAGGAGGAGGTTGTCTGCACAGCCATCTGCTCCTGGCAGCTTGGCATACAGAGGCGCTCTGACAGTATAGTAAGACATGCAGAGCAGAGGTGTTGATTCTGCTTCTCTGCCCATATTCAGGCCATCCTGGACTATGGGATGTACTCTCGCGAAGAGGAGTTGCTGCGGGAGAGGAAGCGAATTGGCACCATTGGGATTGCCTCTTATGATTACCACCGAGAAAGTGGCACCTTTCTGTTTCAGGCTGGGAGTGGAATTTATCATGTAAAAGATGGAGGCCCTCATGGATTCACTGTGAGTTTATGCGTCTCTCCTCCTGTCTCACTGCAGTACTTCCTTGCGCTGGCTAGAGGCTCCTTTGGCTTGGAGTGAAAGCGAAAGAGCATGATCATCAGTTATTGCTGCACTAGCGCGGCAAGTAGCCTTCATAACCCTTGAAACATGGAGAAGTCCTCCATAGGGATGCGTTTCCATGGTTGTAGAAACTCGAATGGAGAATTACAAGAAATGGTAGAAACCGTGGCAGCAAGGCAGAACACCAGATTTTGTTGATTTTTCATAAGTAGCAATGCCAATAAAAAGCCACACAAAGGCTCCATGCTCTTTCATGTAGTGAGAAGTCACATCAGAAGCAGCTTTTGTTCCCAAGCTGTGGTTTAGAGGTCCCTGTTCAGCAATCGGTGCTGTATGGGTTACAAGATTTGTCTGTGTAACTTTCAGAACAAGCAGCGTTTATTCTGCTGGTGCTGAAGCTGGACTTCAAAGCTGAAATACTTTTTTATTATTATAACAAGTGCCTGATGTCTGTCTAACCGTGTTGTCAGGGGGAATTTACTGTACCCTGAGTTCCTTTTGGAGGACAAGATTGTATGTTCTGCCAGCCCCTATTTATGGTGCTGTTTTTAAGAGTGTGCCAGGCTCTAGAGAAGCTGCCTTCTGATTTGTGGCTAATCCTCAGCACTGCTGAACGAGCCCTAGTGGGATCTGTGCAGCTATGGTAGAAGCACAACTTTCCCTATAAAATATCTGCACAATATTTTTCTGTGTTTAAAATTGATAAGATTCCTCTGTTGTAAACCTGTGTATTTGAAGTCAGTGTCCACACTACTGTGGACTTAGAAACCTGGTAATCCAATTTACTTTCTGTATTGTCCATGTGTTATCATTGTTTACTGTGCTTTTTTTCCCTTTCAAACAGCAACAGCCTTTAAGACCCATTCTCGTAGAGACCGGTTGTCCGAATATCCGTATGGATCCCAAACTTTGTCCTGCTGATCCAAATTGGATTGCATTTATCCATAGCAATGACATCTGGATATCCAATATAGAAACCAGGGAAGAAAGGAGGCTAACATTTGTGCACAATGGTAATGCATCCTGAATTAAAATCTCCACACCGCCTCTATGCTTGTTCTTGCTAGACTGAATTAAGCATTGGCAGGAGGGGTTCTTCTGAAATCTGGGGGAATGGACACAGTTTCCGCCTTTTTTTGTCAAATTCTACATGTTTCTAGTGCAAATATCCCTGCACTGTGGAATCTGGCAAAGTGAGTTATTTGTTGAATACATATGGAAGGGCTCTTCTCCTGGAACATGGCACATTCCTTTTTACCGGAACAGCCTTTTTGTGTGGAGGAGCTGTGGGCGGAATAGAGCTGGAGGAAAGTTTCTGTCGGTGAAATCGGGCTGCGGGCCTTTTAGAAACAATATAGACAGTTTCTGAATAGCACTGTGGTTTCTGCTGGCCCCTCACGCTCAGTAACTTAGGTCCTCGCTTCTTACCCTCTCCAGGTCTGTTTTAGACCTGTATCCTGGAGGAAGGAAAATGGTAAATTGTGGACAAATCAGTTCTCAAAAATCAATTGTGTTTTGTATTTAAATCACCTTGTATTTGAACTATATCATTTAAATTTTAGTTAAATTAAAATTTCTGACACTTTGTAATAATGCTTTATCTTATTTAAATGTTAAATATTAAAATATTATGTAAGTACATTAAAAATAAACTGTAGCGGTGACTCCTTCTCAGATGATAATTATTTATGGAGCGCTGCTAAGTTACCTCCAGGGTAACAGGAAAAATATTGAAGCCCTATGGGTATGTCATCGTGTTGAGATCTTATGTAAGTCGGTTACTTTTGGTTTGTGCAGTGAATGAAATACTGATGCTTTCATTTTTCTGAATAATTTTCTGACATTTTCCATTCAGTTGTTCAGAAATGTTTGGGGTGGGTTGTTTTTGGTTTTTTTTCTTTGATTTTTCTCAAAAGTTGTGGTTCCAATTCACTGGGCTCAGGTAGAGAGAACGTTTTCTTTCTTCAATTAGCGCGTAGCCAATTGAGAGACTAATTGGGTAGGAGTAAGAAGGGTGGATCGCTTTCCTTTCCTAAAAGAAGTTGCCATGTCGGAGAGGAATAGCTCCTCCCTAAGTAAATCAGCAGAGCACGGCAGAAGAAGAAAACAGATCTGCTGAGAAGTCAGATTTATTATCGTGTAATTGTTTCCTGGGGGTGAACTTGGGCCATGTTTAGGATAATGCAAAACTGGTTTGATTCTGCAGTACATCATGAACTGATTCGTTTGTGTCTTTTTTTAGAGCTGGCCAGTGTTGAGGAGGATCCAAAATCTGCTGGCGTGGCTACTTTCGTGTTGCAGGAGGAATTTGACAGATACACTGGCTACTGGTGGAGCCCAAAGGCACAGCCAAGTAAGTGTGGAGGATGCAGCATGTCTGACAGGCACAAGTAGTGCTCCTCCCTGCTATGCTGTCCAGTGCAGAGGTGCTTTTTTTTTTTTTTTTGTTACTTGTCTTTATGCAAGATATAAGAACCTTATAGCTCCTTTTGAACTACCCGCTGCGGTGGGTGTGTTACAGTGACCTTGTGAACACATCTTACTGGGGGAAGAGACTTTCCTTCTCACAACAGTGGTAGGAGTTGTAAGACTCTCAGAGTATTTTGCTTAATGAAATGTGAATCCCAGACCTTGGATTTTTCTTCATCCTTCCTACCTGCTTGTGCCCCTGAGAGAATATTGATGTCTGCAGTAACTGATAATGGGAGTTGTTCTGACCAGGAAATGTTAATTCATTTACAGCACTGAATGGGGGTAAAGTTCTTCGAATTCTTTATGAAGAAAATGATGAGTCAGAGGTGGAAATTATTCATGTCACATCGCCCATGCTGGAGACAAGAAGAACAGATTCTTTCCGGTACCCCAAAACTGGTGAGACCCTGATACCTTATATCTCTGTTTTTGGGAGACACGTACTTTATTCCATGTGCCTGACAGCAGTGACTCCCCTGGCCTAGAGCAGGGGGTTGTTGGAGAGGTGTTGCGTAGTCTTTGAATTGGTGTCCAGGTGGTGGAAATGTGTTTGGGGACTGCTGCTGTGGAGGTTAGATTAGTCACTGGTGACTGCTGATATTCCAGCCATGTGGTTACTAAGAGCTCGGAGTCTGGGTGTCTCAGGAGTTGGCGGAAACCCTATCTGATTGTCACTATTTTGGAGCTGCTGTCTCAGATCCTGGCAGATCTGAGTTGTTGAGAAGTTGATTCTCATTATAGCCCTGTGTCTCTGAGGGAATAGCTGCAGAATTATGGCCTTTTGATTTTTCGGGAGGGTTTCTGTTTAGCTGCTGGCAGTGCCCTGGTAGTTCAAGGTTTGAAGGACGCTGGTTTCCGTGATTGCACTTGGACTTTGAACAATGAACTCAGCATGCTTACAGCACACCAGGAAAACCCCCTGTTGTCACATTTTCAAACAGTAAATGATCCAGAGGCTTCAGCAGTAGCAGGGTGAGGGCAGGCTTGAAGTATATGAAGTGGAGTTCCATTGGAATCAGGAAAGCGGGACTTACGCAGACCTGCTGGGGGCTGATTCACTGGCATGTGCCAGGTGTATGGGGCAAATTTGAACAGTCTGACCCTTGTTCTTCTGAGATTTCCCTGCTGTTACAGCAGGGCATGTTGCTCTCAGATAATGGTGGTTCACTATCTTTCCTCACTCCTGAAATCTTCATTTTTTGGAGAAATATCTTCTGTTTGGCTGACCATTCCAAGCTGCAGAATTCATTCAGAACTTGTGGATTCCCTGATCCACTGGGAAAAGCTTTCTGCTTATGATCCTGACCTACTACTTGTTTCGAGGAGGAAGAAAGGCTCAGTGTTAGCCTGGGAAGAGAGAGATGACTCCTCATGTTTTTTGGTGCTTGTATACACCCAGATTTCTGAGGGTCATAGCTTTGTTCCATGTTAAGTTTCAGCAGTTTAGGAAAACGAGCAAACTGAAGCCCAAATCTCTTTAAAAAAAAAAAACAAACCCCAAATCCCTCATTTTTAATCTCTGTGCCTTAGCTTCCAGTCTGAGCTGCAGGGGCAATAGCACTTTTCTGTGCATTGTCAGGAGGGCAAAGCTTGAGGTAGTGGAGAAAATTCTTCCCAGGGAGCAGGTAAGTACTTAAATAGACCAGGATTGTGGCCCGAGGCAAGTCATTTCACCTCAGTGCATCAGTTCTTGTAAATAAACCGGGTTGATGAAGTGGGAGTACTTCACAGCAGCATCAAGAATGTTCAGAGTACATGGAATTTGCCACGTGTGGCTTCTTGGGGATCAGCTGGCAGCGGCTTTATTCTTTATAGTCCATCTTCACTGTGGAGCAGGCCCTGACATTTGGCACTGCAGGTGCTGTACAGCAGGATGAGGTGCTGCTTTGTGCAGGCGTTTGTAAAGAGTTAACTTTAGATTTTCAGTTTCAACACAAATATGTGGCTTTGTTATCTTAACCTCAAGAGTCGTGGCAATAGGTTTTTAAAAGTGAGTCGCTCTAATTTTCAAAGATGCTTTTTAGCACTGGATCACTTTTTATGCATGACCTCAAGAATAACAGCCAAACAGGAAACCAAAGCTTGCTTTGCCATCCCGATCACTCCTGAGTGTTTACTTCCAGCTAGTGCATGCGTCCTTTGTGGGAGAGAAGACTGGCTGTGGCTTGAAGTAGCATGGCTCTTGATCAGATCTGTTCGCAGGATTATATCCGCTGAGTCTGCCTCATGTTTGCAGTCTTTTCCCTGCCTTGTTCTGTGCTGTCTCTCACACATGCAAGTAGGCTATTTGATCAAAGAGCGTTCTGCTGTTTGTCTTTTCCAGTTCTGTAGGAATAACACCACAGTAATCCACATTTCAGGTCTGCCCTCTTGGAAGCAAACAGTTGGTGCCTGACTGCTAACATCTGTTTTTATAGGTACAGCAAATCCAAAGGTCACTTTCAAGATATCTGAAGTGACAATCAATGCGGAAGGCAGAGTAAGTCCGATGTTCTGCTTGTTTTCCAAACAAATATAACTTCTGTGATTCTTTTTTGCTACAATTCATTTTCCAGTTCAGTACAAATAAACTTTCTTGGTTGTTATAGATTAATGGCTTCTCTGGAGGCAGTGCACTTGGCCCATTCCTGTGCAGATACTTGGTGTCTGTGTGTACAGCAGTATTTGTCAAGGCTGTGCTTTCCTTCCCTACCACTGGTTTATGAACTCAGCTGCAGAGCAGAATTTTCCAGATGTGGGTGGTTAGACCTTATGTGACAGGTCTCTTGATTGGCTGCAGATATTGGGAAAATTTGATTGTAAAAAGAATGTATCGCTTTATAAAAGCTTGGACATATGGAAAGAGATGAACTTTGCTTTCACCCTGGGATTTTTTAACAGATGCAGAAATTTCCGTAGCTCAGTCCAGGATCTTCGGACAGTTGGGAAATTAATCTTACCAAACAGATACAGTAACAGCCATACATTATTGGGATTCTATTTACTCTTGAGCTGCTTGAGCCATCATCAGTCGCCTGCTGGGATAGCAATGCTGACGTCAGCCAGCAAAGGCAGGGAAAGGCGTCACAACCCTTGGGGTAACACTGTGACTTGTTCCCAGTCCCAGCAGGGACAGACTGCAGAACTGCGTATCGTGAATTAGAGCCGCGTTGGTAACTGGATGTCGTGCAGGATGTTCAACATCTACCGATGAAAACACCTTACAAAATAGCTCGGTACAAATCACCTCCCCTTTACATGGGGAAACTGAGTGTTCAAGTGACTTGTCCGAGATGAGCAATGAATTTGTGAGCAGCATCCAGATTTCTCAAGTGCCAGCCCTGGCTGTGCTGGTAGTGTGCAGCTCTCCTACTGTGCTGGTGTCTGGCTACAGATGGGGTTGAATCCCCTGTGTTGCAAAGGCTGAACAATCTAAATTGCGTGAGCTGCACAGAAGAAGTCTTCTGTGTCCAGACTCTCATCGTGCATGAAAACTGGTTGTGGGGGTTCATCTCAGTGTCACTGAATTGCTGCTTTGTCAACAGATTGCAGATGTTGTGGATAAAGAGCTAGTTCAGCCGTTCGAGATCCTCTTTGAAGGAGTAGAGTACATTGCTAGAGCTGGGTGGACGCCAGAAGGAAAATAGTGCGTATGTTAATCCTGTCTCTGCTTAGAGGGTTTGGGGCAATGCAGTTAGAAGCAGAATGTAGCGGTCTCTTGTCGTTTTCAAGCTTAAGCCTGCTTTCATTTTTACATTGCTACAAACTTGTTTGTGCAAAGGGGACGATTTTTCCAAAAGCCAAAATAGAGTCCTCCTTGCCTCTTTCTCTGGTACCTGGCCCTACTGCTTTGGTATTGGGCGCTCACAGCCTTTGATGTATGTGTCCTCTCAGCATCCCTGTGGGAGAGAGTGCAGTGCTATTGTCCCCATTTTACAGATGGGGACCTGAAGCCCAGAGAGGCTAAGTGACTTGCCATGGTCACACAGGAAGTCTGTGGCTGAGGAGAGAAATGAGCCCAGGTCCCCCAGGCCCTAGGCTAGCGCCCTAACCACTGGACCATCCTTGCTGACCAGACTTACTGATCAGAAAACCTGCTGTAAGTGCTACTTACATTTGCATGTCATTTTTAACCCTGTAGATGATGTAGTACAGTGTTTCTAACTCACCAGAAGCTTCTCCAGTTCTTGAATCTAAAGATGGCTTTCATCTTTTTAATTTATTTTTTCCCCCCAAAATGTGGAAGAAATGCAGGGACACATTTGCTCCATTATCTTGCTTTTTGTGGGATTGTTGTTAGAGCTACATGTAAAGTCATCAGAAGTACGGCAGGGTCTGCTGCCAGTCCGTTTAGCTGCCAGGTATTATTCTCTGCCAGGTATAGATTTACAACATCAGTATTTTTACAAGTATCCTGGAATTTCAATTGAAAATTTTCTGCTTCGTTATTCCCTCTGATTTTTCTCTTATCTTTCTCCCCTAAAGCACAACTCAAATCTGGGAGAATAGAGTTAATTAAACTTTTGAACCGGCAGTGCTTATGCAAAATGGAAATGAAGTGAAATAAGTTCTTGTGTTGTGGAAGAGATTTGTTTATGTGGGTGAAATTTTACATGTGGCTTTGTGCTTAATCTGAAACTGAACATTCTCGACTCCCTCAAAATGCCTAGTTCTAATGAGCGTCTGTCGAGATTTTCAGATCTGTCTAATACTCATGGTTGCGTGTTATTTTGTCTAATATCTGTCTCCTCAACAGCATCTGGTCCATCTTACTGGATCGTTCCCAAACTCGTCTTCAGATAGTCTTGATCCCTCCTGCATTATTCATCCCCACAGAAGATGATGCAATGGAAAGACAGAAACTTATCGATTCTGTACCAGATTCTGTTACACCTTTCATTATTTATGAAGAAACAACAGACATCTGGATAAATGTAAGAATTGGAATTTCAGCCTTCTCTGACAGTTTGCTGATCGAGGCCTTATTTGTAGCACTTGAGAACGTTGGTGTTACTGTGCTGCCTACGAGAATATTCCCGTTGTGCAAGTTCTGTGCGTATTCTGTGCTTCCTGCTATAAAGAGTTCACAGTATGTAGAGAACAGAGATTTGGGATGTGAAAGCAGAACTGCTTTGCTTGAGGCTGTGCAGTGGTCAGGCAGAGCTAGGAGCGCAGCCCAGGGCTCTGCCGTTCCAGGGCAGCCCCTTGCCCACAGTGTCAGCTGCTGACGCCCTCTGGCTTCTTGGTGCCAGTTGTTCACCAACAGCAGTGCCAACAGGTGAAGTATTCTTCAGCCAACAAAGATGTATCTAGGTGATATTAGGTGAAAAAGTCCCAAGAGTCTGCTAACGGTTATTAAAAACTGTCCTTAACTACATCTGGTCTGATGAAATAAATTCGTGTGCAGTGTTCTCGAAGGTGTGCCCTAGGGCCTCTGCTGTGAGACCGGCCACCAGTGTGCTAGGCTAATGTGGTAAAAATGAGTGTGGTTCACACTTCTGCAGATAAAGATCCGTGTCTCTAAAATGACATCCCATTGGAGGTGTGCCAGGGTGCAGGAAGCCCTGGGAACATCAGTCACTGTCAGGTAGTTGGGTCTTTCAGCAGAGAACATTTGCTCAAAGCCTTTCAGTGAACGATCTCTATACAGCGAGTGCTGTCTATCATACCATATTTTCTCCTTAGTGGTTTCAGGATGGTGCAGTGAGTTGTCCTTGCTCCATTATTTTTACTGGCTGGAGTGGTTTTTGACTGGCAGCTTATAAATGCTCCCATGTCCCTTGAAGCAAGAGTTGGCATCTTCATGAGTGGGAAGATGATGTCAGCTCATCTTTCTTTAAATAACCCTTCACCTGCGGGCTTCTAGACTGCACTGGACAGAGGAGGCCACTGAACTCTGGCTTCTCTGGGTGTCTGCGGAGCTGGACCCACCTCTGTATCGAAGCTAGAAAGGCAGGTGCAGAAAAACTTGATTAATTTGGTGGCCAGAAGTTAGACTAGCAAAAAGCCTGCAGCATATGTGACTGCTGTCTGCAGACTCCCCCTGGCTCAGAAGCGTGACTGGTTCTGCCAGTAAGGGACAGTGCTGCACCCTGCTAGCGTGAGCTGTGTTTTCTGTGTTGAGCAGTAAGAGGAACTTACCGTGTGTGACTTCAGTGCCAGAGTCCTGCTGTTAACAATAATCCACTGCTCTGTCTCCACAGATCCATGATATCTTCTATGTTTTCCCTCAAACCCATGAAGATGAGATAGAGTTCATTTTTGCCTCTGAGTGTAAAACAGGATTCCGGCACCTATACAAAGTCATCTCGGTTTTGAAGGAGAGCAAGTATAAACGGTCGTGTGGAGGCCTCCCTGCTCCAAGTAAGTGAAATTATTCTTTTGCTTTAATTGGGCATTTACTGCCAATTAGTGAGGAAATAAATGTCCTTCCAGGTGGCAGGAATTGCTGTCTTATTGGAAACTCTTGCTGTTGTCCAGGAAAGCACTTCACTGTACCGTCGTTCCTCTTGAAATTGTACAGCGGTTGTTCTGTATTCAGCAAGACTTAGTTTTAACTCTGATTTCTTCCTTAAAGACTAGAAGGAAAAGTTTCAAAAAATCAGATGGGAAACAAGCTCCCTGTGATGCTGTGAAATGCACTTAGGTGGCTTTTCCGTGTCAACGTTGGAACTGTTTGTGTGCCGACTTTGCCAGAGGTTAATCATTATAGCAATAACACGGCTACCTCTGATGTGCAGGGTCCAATGTATCTGATAAAGGCACATTGATTCAGGGCTTGATTTTGCAAGTAAAACCAACATAGTCCTTGTCAGCGTGTACAAGCAGGTTGGTAGCAGAGAGGCTGACAAAGAGCATGGTTTGAACACACTGTAAAAAGGTCTGTGGAGGGCCCACATATTAGTCCCTTTAAAATGAACACGTGTGCTTGGCAGCAAAAGCTATGATATTACAACTACTCAGACAATTCCTCTCTGCTCTTAAGAACAAAAGAAAAATTCAAGGACGCTGTGCCTCTGAGCTGCAGTCAAAGTTTGGTCTTGGTCAGACGCATGATATAGCTGTGCGCAAAGCTCCCGGCGTGGCTTTTCCACAGCGTGTATTCTTTAATACACAGTTGCATGCTGTGATACTTAATTTACTTGGTGTGAATTGAAGGCACTTACTGATCTCTGCATGTACAAAAAATACACCTAATTTTACTAGAGGTATTATTTTTCATGCAGGTGGGTTTTTTGGTGGTTTTGCTTTTGTTTTTTGTCACAGATAGCATTATAATCTGGGTTGATTAAATTTCTCTGAATGCATCTGACTCTTTTTTTTCCTCTCTAAATCTACCTCATTCGAAGGGAAGTGAAACCATCTTATAGAAGCAGAGTTGTTCCCCACCCTGTTTCAAAATTCCCTATTGTCTGAAATCTTGAGAATTCCCTTTGCACGCCCATTTTTCAGTATAAAACCTTCTTTCTCTGCGAGCGACCAAATACTAAAGAACTTAAAAAAATTGAAAATAGGCAAGCAAGCTGTGTAGGTTGAATCCTGTAAATCCTTGAACATATATCTCACCGAATTTTAAATAGTACTATCCATAACGTTTATCTGCGGAGCTGGCAGAGGTGTGGGTCTTCTGCGAAAGCAGGTTGCTCTTGGGCTTAGTCTAGTAAAAAAGCTTCAAAAGAACAAGTATTATTGTGACCGTGTGTTTTGTAAGATGTAAAAGTGTAAAATCTCTGTTTGTATGTTGGTTATTCGCAGGTGACTTCAAGTGCCCCATCAAAGAGGAGATAGCGATTACCAGTGGAGAATGGGAAGTGCTTGGCAGACATGGATCCAATGTAAGTCTCTGCTCTTGCTGCAGGGAGATGATGGCTGGGGCCTCACGAATCAGTACATGTTGCATTAATGAGGCTTCAGTACGTGTTGCATTAAGGATGCACTGCTCCCTGAGAAGAATGGACCTTGCCGCTCCCCATTATTGAGTTTGAGCATATGTATCATGTAGGCTTTTTGGTCTACAGTGTGCTTTCATCCGTCTCCACCTCTGATATGCTATTTTGGACCATAAGCTCTGGTTTTGGCAGTGTGGGAAAGCAACGCAGGCAACATTAGTTCCTTTCTTTTCCTGCATGGATCCTTGTCAACAAGGAGTTTTCCCCAGTAAGTTCAAGGCTTAAAGAGAAGGGAGCAAAAATACTGCAAGGCAGCAGTAAGGAAATTCCATGTTTCGCGAGCAGCAAGATGTCATGGTATGGTCCAGCTGCTGTCCTGGAATCAAGAGATACTCGTTGGAGGGATCAGCATAAATGTATTAGCCCTGTCTCTTTTTGTCTAGAATACACAGTGTTTGTGTGTTGTGAGCTTGCACAAGGAGGGAAGGAATGTTCCCTAAACTGCTGCTCGTCTAGCTCGGAGCTGGATAAATTCTTTGATCATTTGAATCAAACAGCAGGTCAGGGAGAATTGTTTGACTGGTTTGGACTCTGTAAAGGTCTTTGAAATCCATCCTAAATGGTAATTAGAAATGAGGTTGGGGAATGAGGTGTGGAAGTGGACCTGCATTTGAATCTGTTCTGCTGTCTGCAGGGACAACTGAGGAATAGTTAACATGGCAGTGGTTTAGTCAGCTGCTGCCTTGATTTCCTTCTGGCATTGTTTATATCACGTGTGATTTGGGGAAGGGTCTGAAGAGTGGGGATGTGACACAGAATGGGGGACAGAGTTATTTGGCATAGCAAGCAGTAGGAGAGACTGGGAAGAGCAAAAGACCTGCATGAGAGAGCTGAGCAACAAGGTGTGGAGTGCGAATCATAACTGACGGTATGGTGGACAGTAAGAACAGTCATTTGGCTTATTCCTTGCAGGTTGTTGGGCTACAACTCGGCTTTACGGAAGTGCGGCAGGGGAAATGGGGGGTGAGACTTGGAGGCAGTAGAACTGGGTATTGTTTTGCCAAGAAACAATATTGGGGGATGTGTTTTGTTGTTTGTGTTTTTTTGACAGATCTATGTTGATGAAGCCAAAAAACTGGTGTACTTTCAAGGCACAAAAGACTCACCTTTAGAGCATCACTTGTACGTTGTTAACTATGAGAATCCTGGAGAAGTAAAGCGGCTGACGGAACGTGGTTACTCTCACGCCTGCTGTGTCAGCGAGGTACCCGTCTGCTTATGAGGCCTCGTATAGGCAGGGCTGGCTGAGTCTGCTATGGCTTGTCACCAGTCTTGTCCTTCATCGATCAGCAGACAAGGCTGTATTTGAATATAACAAAAGTAGATTTTACCCTGTGTTGTGTGCTCCTGTATGTTGTACAGTGAGTGCATAAACCCACCCTGGAAACTAGATTTGACCTCCCAGTTCAGTTACTCGCAGCTCACTTCAGGCAAAAGGATGAATTGTTTGGAACCGAGCCTGGCTTTTTTTGCCTGAAGTGGGCTACAGAGCAATCACCAGAGGAGATGAGCCTGTGGCAAGGTTGTGTGGGGTTCCAGGCATCTGGAGCAGTTGCCCGTTCAGCTGGGAATGCTTTACCCAGAAAAAGATGTGCGACAAGGTCCTCATGCCATTATTGGTTTTGCAGGTGTATTTTTGGCTTTGGAGTGTTAATATCTGAGTCTTGCTAAGGACTGTAGCTTGTCAGAGTCTATCTGCGGTTATCAAAAGAGCTCAGACTTTCTGGTTTAATTTAGTCTGTAAGCATCTTCTGAAAGATCTAAATGCAGAAAGAGATGATCACTTTTGCATGTGCCTCTGCACTGAGGAGTTCAAGGTAATGTTCTTTTTCTCCCTAGGATTGTGACATGTTCATCAGCAAGTACAGTAATCAGAAGAACCCGCACTGTGTGTCGCTTTACCGGCTGACAGGACCTGAAGGTGATGCCGCTCACAGGACAAAGGAATTCTGGGCTACCATTTTAGATTCAGCAGGTAATGACGCGGATGAAGAACTAGAAGAGGACAACCAGGATCACAGAATGAAAGATATCCCAGAACATGCTTGCTTGAGATTTGCTGTTATGGGTGGCCAGATTTGTCTCTGAACCTCATGCTTGTGTGAGGAGTTCCTGGAAATAGGTATAAACTGTCCACGAAGGAATTTAGCGTGGAAGTTACCAAGTTTCTACTGTCAAAGCCAGTAGAAACTGTAGAAAGCCAGTTTTAGCATCAGGGGAGGGGTTTAAGTGTGCTCATTTACCCTGTGCTCATTACCCTGTGCCTGCTAATGAGCATGCTTCTGGGGAGGGGCATACACTTCTTAAATAGTTGTGTGCTGCTGCCTACTCATGTCTTTGTGAGACAGCTCTTGTGCTTTTATTTTTTCCACTGTGTTTCTGTTCCCTTTCATCTCTCCTCCCCTAAGGCATACCCCGTATCCTGTGCTTTCCGTGTATTAATGTAGTGAGTCCTGAGTGGGCTTAGAAAGGGATGGGATACCTGTAATGGCTGTCAGGGAAGAAGAGCTCAGAGGAGAGCAGGGATGGGAATGTGATTGGACTGAAAACACTCCCCTAGGGCTGGGGCATTCCCAGCCTCTGCCTGCTCCCAGCCACATCCACTGGAAGGCGTGGGAGAGCTCCACTGGGATTGCAGTGAGATTGGTGATGGGGCAGGGCTGGAGCAGAGCTGTGTTATTCATCCGTTCCCTGTTAAACCAGCCTCTCTGTTCCCGCCTGTGACAGGCCCTCTTCCTGACTACATTCCTCCAGAAGTCTTCTCCTTTGAGAGCTCCACGGGGTTTACGCTCTATGGGATGATGTACAAACCTCACAATCTGCAACCTGGAAAGAAGTACCCCACTGTGCTCTTCATCTATGGAGGGCCTCAGGTGAGTGCAGCACGTTGGTGAGGAGTGGGGCGGGCTGCCCTGTGTCGCTCCACTGCTCTCCTGTATGAACAGTTCTTCCTGCTCTGTGCCGAGGAGAGCGTGTAGCGTTTTGACTGTTTGGTGAGTAGCTGCCTGGCCAAAGGCGCTGTAAGTGGTCATGATTTCCAGATCATAGATCGAGGTGCTCCCACTTGCCTGAGAACAGGTACGGAGTAGCAGAGCTGGAACTGGGAGTAAGGGGAGTGCAGATAGTCCCCATTCCCTGTTCTGTCTCCTCCTCCTCCGTAGGGGTTCCTGTTCTTTGTTTCCACTTCCCCCATGTGTATGTGAGGGGAGCTCGCTGTTAGCTCTGACTGTTACCAGCGTGTGCTTGCTCCTCAGTCATCCTTCTCCCACTGATGAATAGGTGGTGAGCCCCTTAGCCCTGCTTTGCTTCCCACATCTCTGCTCTGCTCTGCCCTGCTGTGGTCCAAGGCAGCTGGAGTGAGACTTGGTGAAGGGAAGGATCTTCTCCTGGGATAGAACAGAGAGAGCGAAGAGCGAAGCTGCGGCTCAGGGCTGGGTTGTGCAGTCAGCAGCTGCCCCTCTCACTCTGTGCCCGTTGGTGCTGCGGTGGAGCTCAGTTCAGCTTTTTCTATCTGTGACACAGAATGGCTTGTGACTAGGGAAAGAGAGTTTATTTGACAGCAGACCACAAGCAGGGAGAGGGAATCCTGCAGCAAGGAGTAGGGATCTTGAAAGCTTTACATTATAAAAATGCATAAGACATTTAAAGGAAGGTAAATGTAAATACAATCTGAAATTGGATTAAGAGGTGACCTCTGGATTCCATTACATACGTTTGTGTCATTGTTCTTCTTCCATTCCAGGTACAGCTAGTGAACAATCGGTTTAAAGGAATCAAGTATTTCCGTTTGAACACTTTGGCCTCTTTAGGCTACTGTGTTGTTGTGATTGACAACAGGGGATCCTGCCACCGAGGGCTGAAGTTTGAAGGAGCCTTTAAATACAAAATGGTAAGTGGAGCTCTAAGTCTGGTTCTTCATTTTCAGCCAGCGACAGATTCGAGTCCCAGTGTTATTTGAGATGAAGGACTGATTTGGCACGGATGCCCAGCACTGTCTGTGTGATGCTGCCTAGATTTGGGAAGGGGAATTGCACATAGTTGAGCAGTGTGGATTTGAGGGTGGAAAGACGCTCAATGTGGGAAATGTATAATGTCAGGGTTGGAGGTTACAAACCAACTGCAGCTTGGCAGGCATAACACAAGGTGGTTCATAAAGGGGGTCTCTGGCTCCGCCAGATATGCTTTGCTGCTCACATGAAGCAGGATGGTTTCGTTCGCAGTGTAGGTTACTCTTCAGGGCAGTTCCTGCGTCAGGCTGGAGAGGGTGAGTGTGTTTGGCCATGGGCACAGGCAGGGAGGGCCTGTGCCAGGCTCTGCTGGCTTTGCACGGCGGCTCTCTTCGTGTTGGGAGTGCCATTTTCATGCACAGAGCTAGAACACAGCCTTGCTTTTGTAACAGCGAAAACACTGAAAAATCTTACTGGTCCCCAAGCAAGGAGACAAATGAAGAAGAGGACAGTTAAGAGATGGGTTAGCATGTATTTACTGTCTTATGTGGGAAAGGGGTCATCCTTCCGTAACGTGCCTAGCACAATGGAGTGCTGGTGTGTGGTTGGGTCTGAAAGTTGGTTACCTTTTGGAAATCCTGAGAATGTAACTTTTGCCTGGAGCTAACAAAACTTACCTTTTTCTCTCCCTTCTCAGGGACAAATAGAAATTGATGACCAGGTGGAAGGGCTGCAGTTTTTAGCATCACAGTATGACTTCATTGATTTGGATCGTGTTGGCATTCATGGCTGGTCCTATGGAGGCTACCTCTCTCTTATGGCTTTAATGCAGAGGTCAGATATCTTCAGGGTATGTTCATACATTGAGTACTTATTCTGGTGGTGCAGGCAGAATTTTTTCCTTAATCATGTAACCTCCCATGGGTGTTCACAGCACAAAGACTTTTGAGCTTGCTCTAGACAAGTGAGAACACAGTGCTCTGGCTGTTTTCTTCAAGACTCTTCTATGTGGGTGACTTTGGGGAGAAGTTGCTTTTCCAGCAAGCATTTCTTCCACGGTATTTCTAATTAGGCGTCCAGGCTTTTGTTATTTTTTTGATACTTCACAGACAACAGATCTGAAAATCTGTTCACTCTTTAAGGCCTAGTGCCTGCTAACAAGCCATAGTACCTTTCAAAACCAGCAATCAGTGGGTATTGCAAGAGCAGTTATAAGTTGTGCAACCTTGGGTTGTCTCCTCGGTTCTGTCCACTTGTGTTTCTGTTTGAAGCATGGGGATGAGATGCTTCCTCTGTAAGCCTGTTGTCACTGCTAGGCTCTGACAGGTGTCTGGGACTGGTATTTACATTGAGACTCTACTGGTACAGTTATGGGACTCAAGCTTTTCAGAGACAGTGATACCAGTACAGCCCCAATAATTAATACTAACAGCGATTCCTCAAATCAGAAAATTACATTTGTGCAATTAAGTGCTGCGCTTTCCTACCTTCCGCACAAATTTGCAGCTTTTCTCCCCAGGAGAGTGTAGTGTTCTTAACTGAGCGTAACCACCCCAAAGAGCGTGGTGTGACTGCACCCTCACTGTGCTCGCTTCCCCCAGCTCCCAATGAGCCAGACGTAATCTTGACCTGATGCGAAGGTGCGGTGTTGTCCGTGAGGCTTCCTGCATTAATCTGAGCAGGGTGCTTTTGGTCAGAACACGCTTGCCATTCAAGAAGCCTGGCCTGTAAGAGGAGTGTGGGGCTGTTCGGGTAGGCCAGTTTTACTGGAATATCTGAGAGTCTGTTCTCGTGAGCTGGGGTGAGGAGGAACAACTGTTCACCCCGTTCAGGTAAACACAGAAGGATATTCCCTCTCTGGAACTGTGTAAGAGAACTTTTAACTGTTGCACTGTTGAGTTTGCAATAACTTAACTGTGCTGGTATAGCTGTACCAATCTCAGGTCATTTATGCTGAAGATACCTTTTATAGTCTCAACTGTTGCCCGCTTTGTGTCAGCCAAGCTCTTTGTGCTGTGAACCAAGTAGGGGAAATGATCCTGCTGAAAAATGACACCACCTCCTCTTTCCTGCCCTGAGAGAATAGTTTCTTTGCAGACTGGTCTATTCCCAGATCAAATTGCCTATGCTCCTTCATAGCAGCGTGTTCTGAATTAGCCAGGAGGGCAACCTGGGGATGGGAAGAGGCACTGAAAAGAGGTTCTTGTGATTTCCTGACTTTAGACCACTGCAGTAAATGGCCTGAGTGCTGTTGGGCAAGGCTCAGAGGTAGAGATGTGGCAAGAGTTGGATATTGCCCTTGGGACGTCTTTTGTTCTTTGTGGCTGCTCTTGCTTTGTCTAAGTCCAACCTGAATATTTCTTAGAGGTTTAATAATTACTTGTCTCAAGTCCTTAAGGATTGTTATATTTTGACTTTTAAAAATACCTGCCTTGCAAAGGGTTTTTTGGTGCTTTTTTTTTTTTTTCTTACTGGTCTTTTTTTCACAAGCCACTCTGCAAGCTGCTGGTTGGTAGCTGTGCAAGGTAGTTTGCTGAGGAGGGAGCTGTCAATCCCAGTTTCTGTTAGACGTTCAAATGAACAAAGGTTTTGCAACCAGAAAGCAGAGCACTGCATTTTGGACAAAATCTACCTCCCTCAGGAGGCCTTGCAGGCAATGTGTTTAGCGTTGCTTCAGATTTGTCTGTAGGATCTGCCTAGTTTTCAGCAGCTGCCTTGTTTCCAGCACACGTAGGTCGTAGCTGAACTTTGCTGATACATATGAACCCTGGGAGGGGAGTGAGGTTTGCTTTTCTTTTTCCATTACAGGCTTTGGATTATGAACTTACCAGGGTGTCTGGGCAACTATAGTTGCTATAGAGCTGCAGGAGGGAGGGACATCCCCAGATCAGGGGGTAAGGTGTTGTCATTCCCCTCCCCATGCTGACAGCCCTGTTGAACCTGCAGGTTGCCATTGCCGGAGCACCCGTCACGCTGTGGATTTTCTATGACACTGGTTACACAGAGCGCTACATGGGCCACCCGGATCACAACGAGCAGGGGTATTACCTAGGTTCGGTGGCCATGCAAGCTGAGAAGTTTCCTTCGGAGTAAGTTTGGTTCTGGCTCTTGCCTTCTACTTTTCACCAGGAAGGTTCAAGCCCTATGGACACGTTTTTATCTCCGCATTCTTGGCAACTGAATCCTGGAATCACAAATGCTAGTATTAAATAATAATAATAAAAAAAAAGACCAAAACCCAACACTAATAAATTTAATATTTGAATGAACATTTGCATAACTACAGGCCATCTCATGTAATCCCTCTTATACTAGTTGTAATTAGACTATCTTTTATGTCTAAAGAAATGACAAACATATCTTGAATTATGATTAGCGCTTTAGGGCCACATTAAGCTAGACAAAAATGAGTTGATCGGGATGCTTTCTGCGTGTTCCAAGGCTGTGTCAGCACCGACTTGTCTGCAGAGCAGGCTGAGATGAAACTCAGCAGTGATTCTGAGCAAGCATCAAGCTGTTGTATTGTCCAAGCTAGGAAATACTCCTGAGAATAAAGAAGATATACAGATGAAAGGTCTGACCATGATGCGCTTATGCAGGAAGAACTTTTAGAGGAGGAAAGAATAGGTTTGGGACACACGTGTATCCAGAGCAATCTACAGTAGTGAAATCGCTGTCTTCAATGTTTTTTTTTTCCTGTTGAGTGATTTTAAAGGCATGTTTGTGGACTGTGAAACAACTGACAGGTTCTGGGATAATTTGTAGAAATGTTTGTCTCTTGCTTTTCTCAGACCAAACCGTTTGCTGCTGCTGCACGGATTCCTGGATGAGAATGTTCACTTTGCACACACTAGTATTTTGCTCAGCTTTTTAGTGAGAGCTGGAAAACCCTATGACTTACAGGTAAGGCCAGAACCAGGATGTCAGTGTGTATTACCAGGATGGTAATGTGTGTCTCTTTGACTGAGGAGTACAAAGTTGGAACTTGTAACATGGCTGTGCTGGGCAGCTTGGAATTCCAGGGTAAAACTAGTATTTGAGCCTAACATCTTTTTTCAAAGGAAGATGTTATGAGTAAACAAAAAAAAAAAAAAATCAGGCAAATGAGCAGTTAAGGCTGCTCCCGAGGAGATCTGCAGTTTGGAGGCAGTACGGCAGTGTTCCTGCAGTGTGGAACAGCGTTATGCATTTAATTAAACCCTGCTGGTTCTGTGCAGATGTAGCGCAGGTATCCCGCACCGTGCTGCAGAACTGGAAGCGTGCTGATTTACGTGATGGCTCTGGACAGGATCTGCCTCTCTTCAGCCAAGCTGATCACCTCCAGCACAGCACTGGCTGGGTTAGAGGGTGCACTGGGCTGTCTCTGAGCTCAGGCGATGGAGCCTGGGGGTGTGTTAGCTCAGCTGCGGGGTTAATGCAGGGAGATTACCTGAACGTTTTGAATATGGCTCTGAGGAGCGGTTTAAATGTTGGTGCCCACGACTCTTGTCAATACTTATGACTTTATTTTATATTTTAGATCTACCCTCAGGAGAGACACAGTATAAGGGTACCTGAGTCGGGAGAGCACTATGAACTCCATCTACTGTATTACCTGCAAGAGAATCTGGGCTCTCGTATTGCTGCCCTGAAGGCGCTGTGACTGACCTCTGCAGAACTCTGCTCCGCTGGCCGCTTCACTGAACGAGGAGGTGTAGGAAGCTAGAGAAGATAGGATGGAACATTGCATTCTGGTGCCTGCCACATGTACACACACGTACACACACACGGAGACACTTTTTTAAAAGTAAATTTGGTGCCATACAGGAAATTAAAGTACGGTGACCTAATAACTTTAAAGCTTAAGATGTAAATAAAATCAAATGTCTGTGGTATAATGCAGTACCATGGGTGTTCTCTTGGGGGAAGAGCTGAAACTGAAAATGTACTTCTACAGCACCAGGTCTTCACTTTTTAAAAGCATTATGACATAATTGATGTATTTTTACAGTGTGTTCCTTGGTATCTTATTACATAATACTGGATGATTTACTCGCTACACAGCAAGAGTTTACCTGAATAGTTACAACTTGTATTACATTTTAAATGCTATCATATAGCTTTTATGCTTCATGAAAGAGATATGTCTCACTCCTTAGAAGCTGGACACAAGTTAGACACATCACCTACCTAGATGTTAATTGCTTTTTTAGAAGAAAGACTTCTAAGCTGCCTCCTAACGAGTTTAAATTTTGGATTCAGTTCAGTTGATGCCAGGTTCTTTTCAATGATTTCTCCTCTCCCCAACATCAATCATACTCTTTTTTTTTTTCCTTTCAGCAGCTTGAGATCCTATCCTGATTGTACTTGATTTCAGTGGGGAAGAGAAATGGTGTTTTACTGTGATATGGGCATAACAATCTTTTATTCTGAGATGCAAACTAACAGGTCAAAGAGCTGAAACTGTAAATTTTAAAAAACAAGCTTAAAAGTGCAGCCTGTTTCTCGTTGGCGTTTTTCCCTGATGTTCATTCTGGAGCTGGTTTTGCAATACTCTTTTCTTACTGTCACATCAGCATGATATATAGGTATATGCATCCTGTTACGATTTTAAAATTTAATACTCTATTTCAAAGGTCTACAGAGGGTTTAGTGAGTAGAGACCTTACAAACACTACATGTGAGGCAATATGAATTGTCTCATTGAATTTTCTGCTTTATTTGAGGGACTGTTGCCCGGGCTCGTGCCGTGTTCAGTCCTCTCTTCCCGGGTCCTTTCTAGCATTGCTGTGTGGCATGACTATGATGCTGTATTTGAGAAACCCCCTTCTGTATAGCTTAAAGTAACCCCTCTAAGCCTAAAGGATACGCAGTCCCAGTTGTGTTTTTGCTAGTGAGGTTTTAACTAAGCAGCAGGCTTGGCTAAAAAGCATCATAAGTGTGTGAAGTCACTTTTAACTTGCAACAGGTCGTTTAAGATAGAAATCCATAGCAAAATGATTCCCTTTAATCCGGGAAATTATCCCCTTGGGGCTTGCCTCTGAGACTCCTATAAGTTTTAATGGTTTTCTTAGAAACCTAAGAACTTCCTTTTCGTTCTGTTTTGGTGCTAGAGAGAAGCAGAGCATGAGTTTCTTTTCATCTTCTAAAAATCTGGAATCACTCTCGGTGTTTACGCTCTTAGTACACTCCACATGTTGTAACCTTGTATTTTCCTCGCTTTTGTACTGTTCGGCTTGATCCTGAAGCTCCGCGATTTAACACAATCTGGCTGTATTGTATCAAACCGCATCGTTTTTCAGCTAGGCTGCTGGGCATGTGCACCAAAGCTATCGGAGCTGGTGCAGTTACATGGTTGTAAAATCTGTGTGTGAGAATGGGATTTGTTTTTTCGGGTTACACAAAAGACAGCCAAAGCAAACAGGCGTGCAGTAAATGCAAATTTCCTCCGAGGCGGGGACGCTTGGTTTGGGCTGTTTTTCTGGTTTTCAGATCACAGCGATTCTAAATGGATCAGTTAAAATACCATTAGCAGGTCAATAACAGGCTTACAGCTTTATTTTGGGAAGGGCATGGCAGGGAAGGAGCCCGGCTCCTGTAATGTCTTCTCTTAGGAGTTAATTGAGACTGAAGCGAACGCAGCGTCCCCATGGAGGGATATAGTCAGGATTGAGAGACGGATGAGGGTGCTGATGCATTTGAACTAGAACGACACGGCAGTGAGTAGAGACAAGTATAAGCTGTTTCTGTGGGATTCCATTGTGTTCCTTACGTGTTTATGCTGTATTATATATACATATATCTATATCTGTTCATATATACATATATGTATAAAATTACACGTGGATAGTAGATAGTAGATACCACCTTTTCCAGGGTTATTTATATTTTGTTCAATATTAAATTAACTTGCTTTTTGGGGTGGTTTTGTTCTTTTTCTAGAGGTGATTACCCGTGAATGTAAATGTATATGATTTTTAAGATGAAATCGATCCTTTTGTTTAAAAAACAGATCAAAAATGGCCTTCATCAAACAGTGCTTTCTTGGGAACTGAAGAACTAAATGTTATGCAAGTAAACCAGGCTAGGCTTGATTTAGCACAGGATGCGATTATAAGCGCTGACGTAAAACTTCTCAATAATGCATCCTTCCATTGTTTTAAATATATATATCGAAAAGCTATTAAAGTACAACATACTGTAAGTACTCTATTTTGCAACATAAATTATGTATTTCTTTCCTACGATTTTTTTTTTTCTTTTTACGGTAGTTAAGCACTTTAAGACCCCATGCTCTGTTACCTGTGGAAATGCTGGGAGGATTTACCATCCGAGTTTTGTAGTTCTCGCAAAAGATGCCTGCTTGTAGGTGAAGGCGTGAGAGATGCCTTACATGAGGTGTGATCCAGCCCCACGCAGTCAACGACCAAATTACCAGTGATGAGAGACGAAGGGCAAAGCCCCTTGCGATTGAGACTGCAGGGGCAGGAAGGCGTTAGTGCCGAGGGCCGTTGCATCGGTGTTTTGGGGAGCAGTAGTAGTCCTGCGCCTCGCGTGGTGAAGTGCTGGTCTGGCACTGGACCAGAGCTGGTGTGCAGAGCGGCAGCTCTGCCCTGCTCCGCGCTGCTGGCGTCGCCTGCTCCAGGACAAGGTCATACTTTGCGTTCCAGGAGGTGGTCTTGTTACTCGGGAAGAGGGTTCCAGCCTGTTTGATATTTGGGGTTATACTTTGTCCCTTCCTGCATGTTAAGAAAAATGGCTTCGTTAATGTGAATTTTAAGCAGGATTAGTGCGATCTGGGGGGAGCACGTGCAAGGGAGGTTGTCTGTGGAGCAAAAACGTGTGAGGAGGAACCATCCATCCCTGCGGCTCCCAAACCGGACAGCTGGTGTGTCCCCCTGGGGAATCTGCTTGTGGCCCTGTGCCCAGCAGGACACCTGCTCTGAGCAGGAGCAGGGTCGAGTCTTCATGGCATGGTGGAAATTAGTTGCACAGGTGTCTTTGAGATGAATGTTTTAATTTCATATATCTTTCAAAATATATATATATGAAATACGGGGATCTGAGCGAGGAGGTACTGAAGCTGTTGAGTGTGGATGCCAGCAGTTTCTCCTCGTGCGGTGGTTGGGATTGGTAGTGCTTGTTTCTGGGGGGAGCGTGTTCTTCCACCCTGTTTTGAGGCAGCTTCCAGTAACTCCTCTCGAGCGTGCAATGCGCAAAGCTGTTGGGTTTCACCCTTCGCATTGGAGTTGTAACCCCTACCCCCCACCCCTTTGTTATCAATTATCTCTCTTTATTCAGAACAAAGTAGAATTAGTTACTACTCAGAACTGCTTAATTTTTATAAACTCAGTTAACTTGTTTGTTCATGAAATTGTGAGTTCAAAGCACCAAGCAAAGCTTTGAAAATTAACTAACTTCGTTATATTAGAATGGAAAATGCATTCCCTACTTACTAGTAGGGGTGCGGGCTATGGAAATACTTTCTGCGCGGGATGGTGTAGGAATGCTTTAGCCCTGGGGCACTGCACGGCGGAGCCTGTGTGGCGAATTACAGAAAATTCACAAACTGAGCCCAGGGGTCCCGAGCTTTATTCCCTACCAAGAAAAGTGGGTTGTGTTTCTGCTGTGTGTGTCTGTGTGTAAGGCAGGCTGTTTTGCTGCCGGCGTGATGCTCAACTTTTGACGAGGCAATAATAGAGTATAAAGAAACGAAATAATCAGCCAGATTAGGACGCTGCCTTGAATTGCCCGTTTACTTGAGTACCAGAACCCTGTAAAGACTTTTTGTGTGTCCCTCGCGGTTCTCCGGGCCACTCCTTTGGAAAGGGAAGAGAGATCTTCATGCGGTTTTTACTTGGATGTTCTGCACAGTAAAAGTTCAGGTGTTTAATTTTAGAACATGAAGTGCCTGCTGTTTGCGTTAACAAAATTGCATGTCTCACTCCAGTGGGTTTATTGGTCTCCCTCCCTCCCCCACCTTTCTCGCTACATGGCTTTTAATCATGTAAAGTGGAGACATTAGTTTTGCTGTGTTTTATTACAAAACCTTTGTTGCAATAAAGATGCTGCTAAATAGAATTAAATTAAATATTTTTTTTTCCCCCCCCCTATTTTCAGCTGTCTCTCTTCTTGATTTAGTAGAATTTGTGTATAATTAAATCTCTTCCCTCGTTGTGCTGTGGAAAGCAGCAATGATGGAAAATGCTTGCGTGCGTTTTATATACTTGCTGGTTGTTTAGCAGAAGCATCTGCGATTTTTCCTGTCCCTTGTGGTTAGGTAGATTGGTATAAACAGGAAAATGGGGCATTCGCTTGGCATCGCTACCTTCTCCCTCCTCGGTTTCTGTGTGAATGCTTTTAGTGGCCCTTGGCAGCCACCAGCCGGAGCTGTCGCACCGGGTACGGCTCATCCGCAGCTTCGCAGCTGAGATGGATCAAGTGCCACGGGGGAGGAGGTGGCCCTGGTGCCAAGGCAGAAGGACAGGGGCACCCGTGTGTAGTGGACGAGCTCTGCCAAGAGAAGAGATGTCTCTTCATGCAGTCACCTCATGTATGCCTTTGTGAGCAGCATGGGCTTTGCAGGCGTCCCCGTTCTGCTTAGTGCTGCCCCGAAAGGGCTGGGGGGGGCTCAGGGCAGTCACGATTCACATTTTTACTCATTTGTTTCATTCCTGATTTTTTTTCACCCATGGGGAAGCACCCCCTATTTTGGTGGCTTTCAGAAAATAGGGTGGGAACCAACTGTGTGTTGACACATCGCATCGTTTCTCCCTCTGGGGTTTGTGTAGGCCCTACCGTAACACGGCAGGGCTTCCCCCAGAGCCTTCAGGAGCCCTTGTGCAACACGAGCTGGGACACGAGTGTCACACCAGCAACCGGTCTTGGGTTGCGGCTGGTGGGGGAACCTGCCTTTGAGCTGGGTGTGCAGGTGTGTCTTCATCACTAGAGAGTAGGGAGGGAGGTTTCTCCATGTGCTGCTCTGCCTGGAGGATTATGGCAAAATATTTCTGTCCTCTTCCGGGTGCCCTGAGGCCTCGCCATGTCCTGCAGTTTGGGGTGGGATAAGCGGGGAGAGCTACAGCTGCCCTGCAGCCGCCCCTGCCGCGGTCATCAGGAACAGAGGAATCCAGGTGAGCTTTCAGCCGGTATCATTTAATACAAACTCTGGCAGCTCTTTGTGCTAGTTAGAAGCACCCGTAGGTCTTAACCTGGAAACGTTAATATTGTAAACTCATTTTCTGTCTGTGCTGTCCTGCTCGCTTATAAAATGTTCTGGCTCTACAAGGGCTCGTGCTGGAGGTGGGACAGGCCTGAAGCTGCGTGGTCTCACCCATGGGCTGTCCCGACTGGGAGCAGGTTCGGGAGCCAGCAGCTTTCCTGCAGAGGGGACGGCTCCGGCTCCTGCTCCTGCTCCTGCTCCTGCTCCCGCGCGGGCGCTGCGGGCAGGGGCACCTTCCTCGGGTTGGGCTTGACAAATTAGCAGCTTGCTGCACTTCCGCATCATGCTGACAAATGAGCGTTTGTGCCATCCCTCTAATTGTAAATTACTTTGGAAAACAAGTTTGTGGTCTTTTAAGTAGCCATTTATCAACCTGTGCTCATAGAAGGGGAGGAAACCAATTCCATGAGCCATTAGGCAATCCCACTTTCTGCCTTAACGCAGCCGCCCGTTTCTTAAGCTCTGGAGACTGGCGCAGGCTTCGCATCAGGTGAGGCACCCGAAGCCTTTTGCTACAGCTGAGTGTCCACATTTGGGTGGCAATTATTTTCCGATTATGATTCTGCCAAGCATGGGAGGCCGAGCCCCGTGTTGGATGCTGTCTGTGGGCAGTGCTGGATCCGCATGGGGGGGTGCAGCAGAGGAAGGAGCTGGGGCACACAGGCCATGAGAGAGCTGGGGGAGAGGTGACCCTGCCGGGAGGCATGACCTGAGCCTGGCCACCATGGCTTTGCCTGCCTCGACACCGTCGTTCTCTCCTGTTCCCAGGGCAATGATAAATCCCATTAATCCCCCCAGAAAATGTATTTCCCTGCCCAAGCTGCCCAAAGTATTTGGGCAGAGCTGCCTCCCCAGCGGACTCTGGGTTTGGGTCCTTGTTGGTGGGCTTTATGGAAAAGCCCGATGCCTGGGCGAGTTTACCCGCTCTCGGGGTATTTCAGCGGGTGGGTTGAACGGCTCCCGCTGAGCTCTGCATCTCCCTGTCTCTGTAGCCACCCCTTGTACAGGAACACACACACATTAAAACCCTCACACTTTGATTTTTTTAGAACAGGAAAGATCCCGGTTAGACCAAAAAGCAGTTGAGGTCTTCTAGGAAGGTGCGTGGTTTAGTACGCTTCTAATTAATTCTGCAGGGGGGACATGAAAGCCACTGTCACTCCCTGTCCCACACCAAGGGAGCCACCTGAGTGTCCTTCCCATGGTGTTTTCAATCCCACAGGAAGATGTTCGGCATCACTGGGAGCTCTTCGGTGTTTGCAAAAGGAGTTCAGTGGGGAAAAAAGCAAAAATCCCTTTGGATGTACCAGCTCAGGAGGTTTTAAGTTAAATTCCAGACTTTTCTGGCTGTGAGTTCTGCTTGTCCTGTCTTTGTCACCCTAAATACATACATAAACAACGGCAGTGCCCTGGTGCTTTGGTGTGGGACCTGCCAAGGGGCTGGTGTGGGGCAGCTGGGCACGATGGGTGCTCGTACCCACTTCATGTGCCTGCAGCTCTGATGTCGTGCTGGCATCGGCCATGGGAGGCGTCCCCACACTCCTGGACCCATCCTAGTTTCCATGGGCATCATTTTCAGGGTGCTTCGCTCGCCCACAACTCCCAAAATGCTCCGAGGGGCCTGCACGTGTGTGCAGGGGGTGTCACAGGGAAGGGCTTGTCCTGGCGTATTCTCGTGCTCTGGCTACAACAGCAACAGCCCTGCTGTGAACAGCGGGTTCAAGGACACCAGCAGAGCCTTTTCCTCGCTTCGTTTCTTTTCCTCTGACATTCTAGGAATTTTTTAAAAAATTTTCGTGTTTCTTGGAAGAGGGAAATCTGTTTCCTATCACCCTGGCAGGGTCCGTGCCCGGGGAGGCTGTGGGGGTGGCAGGATCCCTGTGCACCTCCATCCCCTGGCATCGATGTTGGCTGCGGGCAGGGAGCGGCAGGGCCCCCACTCGGACCCCGTCCCAGCCCCACCTCGGCCCCCAGGTGAGAAACCACAGGAGCCAACAGCCGTGGCGTCACAAGTCGCCCTTCAGCCGTGAAGCCCCTGCCACCCCATCAGGCGTTTTGGCGCTGGTTTCCCCCCGTCCCTGGTGAGATGTCACCTGTGGCACCTTACGAGGCCGCTCGCTCGCCTGTTCGAGGTGATGAGCGGTACAGTTCCCATGGAGACTCGTCCCTCCTGCCGCATCGGGGCAGCCGGAGCCCGAGCACTTCACAGCCTTTTCAGGCTGCAACAAAACGTGTTTCCCACCACGTTTTAAAAGAGGATTTTATTTGCAGTTTGGCGAGCTGGCAGGCATGCGTGCTTTCCGTGGCTCACTGCTGGAGGGAGCTAGAAAATTCCCTGGGCGTTGAGGAAAGCACTTGCTTCTGCTCTGGGAGCAGCGGGGCTTTCCCTGGGCTCCTGGTGAGCTTCACATGGCCGCGGCACAGCAGCAACCCCAAAATCCCGTACCAGGCAGCCGCGGCCGTGCTGCTGTCATGGCAGGCCTGTGAGGTGATGCTCAGAATTGGTCCTTGGTGCAAGAGGGCACCTTCACTCGCTCTGGCTGGCGCAAGTTGAATCCTCCTGCATCAGAGCGCAAAGGGTCCTGGTTTGGGGTTTGTGGTGCTGAGGTATTTGCTCTGGAAAAGCTGCTCCCCAGCTTTTGGCGTCGCACCCGGCGTGGTCCTGGCCAAGCTCCGTCACTGCACCTCGTGCAGCCTCGCGCACCTGATTCCTCCCCCCTCGCGCAAACCCCACAACCCTCCAGGGGCAAATCCTGCCCCGTGCAAGGCGCTGCTGGGGCTAATCTGTGCGTCTGGGGGTCTGGCAGGAGATGGGGGGGCTTCAAGCTGCCTGGTGCATCCTCAGTGAGGGACAGAGGCCAACCCCCCCGCCACCCCCCCCCGGCCTTGAACCAACACTTTGTGTTAGACTCGTCTCTCATCACTCCGCTCGGTGGTGGCTGTTTTCATCAAGGGCTGTTTTATTGGCGTGTCCAAGAGAAGCCCTTCCAGAAGCTGCAAGGAGCCGTTTATTAACTTTCAAGCTGCTTTTTGCTGAAAAATGTAACTTAAAAAAACCAAACAAAAGGCTGCGCAGATGTGAGAGCTGAGGAAGGTGCCCGGCTGGGGCAGGATGCGAAGCGCCGGCCTGGGAGGAGGCTTCATGCAGCAAACAAAGAGCAGCTGCGCCTTGGGATTTAAGAGGCAGGCTTTGCAGGGCATCGTCTTAACTGTGCGCCCCATCTTCCTGCGGGGAGGGAATTTGCGCTATTTGGGGGCAGTTTGGCAGCGGCAGAGCTCGGCTGAGCGGCTGTGGATGACCCCGAGCGAGGAGACGTCACCCCGTAACCCTTATCGCGGCCGGGCTGCCTGCGGCGGGGGTGAGGTGCCCTGGAGCGGCTCGGGGCGGGTTGTCCCACCCGTGTCCAAGGCGGGTGTTGAGCCCCAGGAAATTCCTCCCGCGTTTGTGGCCGGTTTGTGGCGCGTTGTGAAGCGGGTGGTTGGCACCACCTCGTCTGGAGCTGCGTTTGCCCTGGCCCCGCCATCCTCCCGGCCCCGGGGCAGCCAAAACTCCTCTTCCTCCCAACTTGCAAAAGCCCTTTCAGCCTGGGTTGGTTTTTTTTTTCCAATCTTCTTTTCCCACCACCAAAGCTGTGAGCACCGCGGGGCTCATCTAATAAGGAAAATCACCAGCAACCAAACGACGACCAGGAAGCGCTGAGTTGGGAGCGTGCAGGGGAACGGGCCGGGGCGCGGGGCCGGGGCAGCGTCCCGCTCGCTGGGCCCTCGCCGCTGCGCTGCTCTGTGTTCTGCGCCAGGTCTGCGCGCCAGAAAAAAAAAGCCCTTTTGCTTTTCTAACGAGGATGATTTTGACGATTTGCTTGCGCCGTGTCTCCCCCCCCCCCCCTTCCCTTTTGCTTTTGTATTGTGCTTTAAATTTCGTTAGAAATAGATGAGTAAATACCGTGTATGTTTGTGGGGGAGCAGCGGTGGCGTGTGGTTTTATGATTTTCCCCCCAGCTGTGATTCATTGCTTTTTACATTTTTTAATCTATTCCCCCTGCCCCCCCGCCCCTGCTTCTCCCTTTCTCCTGCGCAGCCCAGCAGCTGTCGTTATCAGTGAAATGACTTGACATTATTTTGCCGTACTTTGTTTCTATTCATTGATTTGTTGAATGAAAACTATTTATCCGGGACTGACACGCGAGATTGGAGCCTTTCAAGAAGAGGCAACTCTGCGGTATAATTTTGCTCCGAAATGAGCGGAGCCAGAGCTCCACATTAAAACAGCTCAGCCGAAATCCCTGGCCCTGGGGTTGTGCAGAAGCGGCGGCTGCAAAACCTACGGAGGCGTTTTATAGGAAAAACATCTTTCCTTTCCCCACCCGGCCCCATGGACAGCCCTGCTGGGTTTTCCCGGAGGCAAATTTGGGGTTTCTCTCGTGGGAGGGATGCCGGGAGGTGTGTGGGGGGAGGCAGGAGCTGGGCAGGAGGCATCTGGGTGTGGACGAGCCGTTGCCCTCCGCATGGTGAGCACATCCAGGCATGCTCCTTTGCCTCCCATCTTCTCCATCCCCTGCGAGCGCATCCCTACTTCAATATCCAGCAAAAATGACCCTCCGGATCCCCCCGAGACCCCACCAGCCTGGAGGGAGGGTTGCACGTCTCCAAAAATAGGTGCCTGCCCTGTCCCCGGTGAGAAGCGATGGGCAGCTGCAGGGAGCACATCGCACAGCCTGGCTGCTGGGTTTGTGCATGAATATTGAGGATGACGCTGGATGTCGAGGTTACAACGTCTGCGGTGGAGGCTGCAGCGGCTCTCGGGGCATTGATGCTCATCCCCGGGGGGAGCGGTGGGACGTGCAGGGTAAGAGGCTCTTTGCGTTGCTGTATGGACTGAAGCAGGGCTGGAAAATACGCCTGGGTTTTATATTGCTCACACTCAGGTCTCCACGTGTGGGTTTGTTGTTTTTTTTTTAAACTAAAATCGCAGCAGCTGCTGGCCACTGTGATTTTAGTTCAAAAAAAAGCAACCCCAGACCTGGGCACTGTCACCTAAAATGATAGAAGCTGGTTCCCTGCCAGCGCTGCTCAGAAAAATCCCACATCTTTCGCATCCCCACAGCTTGAAGGACAGGTTTTGCCTGGGGAGTACGCTCTTGTTTGAGGGATTCAGGATCCCTTTTTCCCACAGAGCCCTGGGTCCATTCTTCCCGGCACAATCAGCCCTCTCGCTGCTTTCCTTGCCTTTTCTTCCGCCGCTTTCCCACATTCTGTTCACACCTTCATGAATATTCAGAGGCCATTGGCCATATGAAGCTATTGAGAGCTCTTGTTAACACTCCTCCTAATGACATGCACCTTCAATAGAAAACAAAAACACAGATAAGAGCTTGTTAGCAGAGACCCTTGTTCCCCACCTAACAAGGTTTCCATTGACTCGGACACTTGTGGTGACACATTGCTTGCTCTCACTGTTGCCTCTTTTGATTTGCGACTGGCTTTTACGGAGGGTTTTTTTCTTTTTTCTTTTTTTCTTTCTCCTCACCCCCCCCCCTTTTTTTTTTTTTATTGTGCAGTTTTAAGCTAATTAAGAAAAAGGTCAGGTCTCCCTGAACAATGAGTTATGGTGCTACAATGAGCCCGGGGAGCAGCGCGCGCTGCAGCCCCGAATCGGTGGGCGACGGGCTCCGCCGCTGCGCGTGGGAAAGTTGTCCGGCGAGTGGCATCGCTCTGCCCGCGCCCCGCAGAAAGAGCCCTAGTTGGGTCAAGAGGTGATTAAAGCCCGACGAGAGGCTCTGAAAAGGGGCTGAGACCACCCGCCACGGTTCCCAAGGGCTCCCTGGGTCCCAGCCTGGCTGGACATCCCCATTGGCCAAAGCACCGGCCCCAAGGCCACGCTATGGGGTGACTCTTCCAAAACACAGAATCACAGAATCACAGAAACTTCAGAGTTGGAAGGGACCTCCAGAGATCATCTAGTCCAACTCCCCTACTAAAACAGGATTACCTAAACCACATCACTCAGGACTGCATCCAGGCAAGTCTTGAAAATCTCCAGAGAAGGGGACTCCACACCCTCCCTGGGCAGCCTGTTCCAGTGCTCTGTCACCCTCACTGTAAAGAAGTTTTTCCATGTATTTGAACGGAACTTCCTATGTTCTAGCTTGTGCCCATTGCCCCTCGTCCTGTCACTGGGAACCAATGAAAAGAGTCTGGCACCATCCTCCTTCAACCCACCCTTTAGATACTTGTATGCCATAATAAGGTCTCCCCTCAGCCTTCTCTTCTCCAGGCTAAAGAGTCCCAGCTCTCTCAGCCTTTCCTCATAAGGGAGGTGCTCCAGTCCCATAATCATCTTAGTTGCCCTACGCTGGACTCGCTCCAGTAGTTCCCTGTCCCTCTTGAACTGGGGAGCCCAAAACTGGACACAGTACTCCAGTTGTGGCCTCACCAGTGCAGAGTAGAGGGGAAGAATGACCTCCCTCGACCTACTGGCCACACTCTTCCTTATGCAGACCAGGCTCTTGTGCCAGCGTTGCCGCACTCCTGAGATGCTCCCGGTGATGTTGCTCCCGATTTATGGCTGTATGCAGAGAGCAGAGCCCCGTAGCCGCCACCTCAATAGCACCATCTGAGGTGGGGCTTTTCCCCAGGACAGAAAATCCCATCCAACTTCGGTGACTCTTTTTTTTTCTGTCATCTGGTTGTGCTTCACCTTCCTCCAGCCGTCACCGTTATCTGCTTTCATTAGGCTGGGCTCACCCACTCGATGCCGCGAGATGCCTCGCTTGTTGTTGTTGGGATTTTTGGCCACACCTCGTTATTTCTGCTGTTATTAGGCTCTCACAGCGTTGTTTGTCATCTTGTCAAGGCCCCTGAGTTTCTATGGATACTGCTCCCCTAAGTGGCCACGCTATCAATTAAGACAGCTTGGTGTCTGAACTCTTCCAGAGGACTTTGCGAAGATCCGGAGATAATTTCCCTGCAATGCTCCCTTCGTTACTGAGCTACCTTTTCCGTAACGGCTGCTCGGTCAGAGCTCAGGGTATTTGGGTTTTCTAAGTGTTACCAGCCTCAAAGGCAGGATCACCTGCTTGGCAAATAGGATTCGATAGCGGGTGATAGAGGTTAATAATAAAACATATATATAGTGGGCTGTAATATATAAGCAATGAGATAACCATCATAGTGATGGAAGTAAAAGGCGCCAGCAAAAACACCTGCCATGGAATAAAAGGACATTGGCTTTATTGTGCTCTTTTGTGACTCTCTGGGAGGAGGGAAAACGTCTTTTTGTCCTTTCTGTCCAGCTTGAGGACAGACTCACGTACAAAGCCAAGAGGATGATGAGTATTTCTTCTGAAAATGAGACTGCTTGAAAGTTTCCAAATGTAAAACTTGTTTTCCTTATGGAAAGCAGCACAAACAAGCACAATGAAAGGCGTATCGTCTTCAGTGGGAAAAGCAGGCAGGGGAAGGGTTTATTGGGACTTTGCTGGGAACAGGCCGAGCGCAAGGAGCGGTTTTGCCCATCGCCCGGCAGTTTCTCACTCTCTTCTCAACAATTCTTGCACACCCAATATGTTTCCACGGACAGATTTACTTCACCTACTGAATTTCTTTTGCAGCCGATTTGGCATCTAACGGTCCTGCGAGGGCCGGCGTCGTCCCAATGCCTGCACCAGTTAATTCTTGCCCTCCCTGCAGGGAGGAGCAGGACGGGGACACGGAGGGATGCCGGAGGGATGCGAACTGCTGCCCAGAGAGCACCCCGTCCTGCTCCCCAGCTCTCTGACAGCCGCTTCATTTTTCTGTGTGCTTCTGCAACCGTAAAATGTTGATATTTAATGATTTCTCGGAACTCTCAGGAGGCTTACAGCCTTCTGGCCGGACAGAGAGCCTGAGCGGTGTTTGCATTTACTCTCTGGTGAGAATCAGTATCTGGGGGCAGGAGACAGCAGAGAAAAAGGCTTTGATTGGGATTTGAGTTTTGCCTGATGATTACAATTCTTCATATGCTTTAAACCAGTTTATCTATCCCTAGGTGGATGTGTGCTGCCAGCAGTGCTATAACATCCATTGAGGGCCGCCCAGAGGTACAAGGAATAAACTCACATGTTATTAGCTAATACAGGAAAGTGATTCGATATGGGTCTCAGAAGCTGCAGCAGATAAATAGGATGATAAATGTTGGCATTAGCAGACGTGATTGACTCCTCTGTCTCTGTGATTTGGTAGTGCCCAGTAATTAAATAGTTGGGAGTCTAATGTATTTTAAACTAGAGCCGCAGCCTGTAAATCACGGAGATTATGCTCTTCCCCGCTGTGCGCTCTCCGGGTCAGGAGGAATTTCCACTCCCGTGCCGCAGCTGTCCGCGGGCCCGGCTGGGTATTGCATCAGTCAGGACTGGGAAAGGCAGCAGCGGCCCCACTGCTGGTCCCGGGCTGTAAACCCATTCCCGGAGTCTTGTCATCCCAGCAGGGCATCGTCTCCAGCCCCGGAAGGGTTCCAGCTCCGTGTCCTTTGCGTCTTGGGTTGTCTCCTCTCTTCTGGCTGGAGCGGCTTCGTGCCCACGTGCAAATGCACCTCGGATTGCTGCAGCCCCTAAACCTCAGGCTGCAAAGCATCCCCGGGGCGGGTTTGCTCCCCAAACCTGTGCTGTGTCGCCGTGAGAGCATCGGCCCCTCGGGCTGCCTTTGCTTCAGACATGATTTGAATGATTATGGTTTTTGATGATCCCAATTTCATCATTGTATTTGCACCGAGGTTTAGTTTTCTTTGCAGCCAGACTACTGCCTCGCACTAAATAAAAATGTTTTCTCTTTTGTTTTTTAATGTAAGTCTAAGAAGGAAACCCAGCCATTTCCAATGCAGCTTGAAGCTGCACTGACCTAAAAGTTACTTTTTCTCTTTGTACGAAACTAGTTTTCATTTCTAATCCTTTTATTGGCCAGACCTGATTCTTCTGCCGGAGGTTGGTTCTATTACGCAGAGTTTCTCCATTAACATTTAGCAAAGGACAGATTTAGACATTTCCGTGCCATGCAGCCATTTTACACCTTTTAACACTGTTCCTGGATTAGCTCAGGCTTTCATTTGAAAATTTCTCTGCGATAACTCGCCACACATTCAGCAGACGTCGCTTTACAAGAGACCTGCCATAATGACCCTGCCCACATGCAGAAATGCTGCCTGGAACCACAGCTGTGATAAAACCTATCCCCGCTCTTCCTGGATATAATTATTTTTAATAAAATCTATTTGTGCCTCAAATTCTTTCCTCTTCCAGCTCATGCATGTTTAAATAAAAGAAGTAATTCTGCCATACTGTTGCAAATGATGGTCGCTGAGGCTTGCCTGCTGTTCTGCACACAGCGTCCACGAGAAACTTTCCTCCGGTGGGAAGGATAAAGATGAGTTCTCCTGTTTTAGCTGAAAGAAATGTTCCTTCTACTCATTTTATTGGCAGAAGCTGGTGATCTTCAACCCACAGCCTGAAGCAACAACTAATATTGCTCGCAGCAAGATTAGCAGCAGATTAACGACTGGTGAGCAGGAATTATTGGAGAGGAGTTTGCGTTTTGGAAAGCGTAAGGTATAACCCTCCCCGCCGGGCTTTGCGGGGAGTTTGCTCATCTGTAAATCATCCTCTGGCTTATTTTTTCCAAACCCTGTTGCTGTTTTGCCTTCCAACTTATTTTTAGCCTGTTCCAGGTACCGCTGTGATATACAACCCGCACAAACCCGAGGGACTTCGCCCTGAGCACGGTCGTGCTGGGCTGCCCTTGGCCAACGGGAAGCCGATGGGCAGGGGGACCTTCGGACTTGCCTGGCTCCGTGGTGGGCTGTGGTAGAGTTAAGGATCAACCCCTTTTCCCAAGTCCCACAGTAGCCCCCTGCTTTCCACGCCGTCGTGCTGCTCTGTGCCCTGTCCTTTGAACGGAGGCTGCTCCGGGGCCGTGTGGGCGGGATACGCCGCAGGGTTGTGCACGGACCAAAGGGTTAAAGTTGTACAAGTCGCTGCTGAGGGTTTGAAGGAAGGAAGACGTGAGCTCAGAGCTACCTCTGGAGACACGCCGTTGGACCAGAGAGGTTTCAGTACAAGCAGGGGGCTGCTAAAAAAGACGTTGGTAAGTGGTGGTACGGAGCTGGCAGAGCTGTCGAACAGCAGTTGTACAAAGAAACCAGGGGAAGTTTTTCCCGTGATGAAGCATCTCTGGAAGGAATGAATTCCCAGCCCTGGATGACCTACAGTCCTGAGCTTTGAAGAGGAATGAAAATGCTCAAATCCTGTCCCCCTTGGAGCTGGAAGTTTGGGTTTCCTCCTCTCTGGTTCTCTCCTAACCAGAGTCCCCCCCTCCTTCAGCTAACGGTGCCTTTGATTCCTAAATGCTTTTCTTTTTTGGCATAAATATAAATAACTCAAATGAGAGTGGTATGTGGAAAGTGGTAGAAGCCACCTGATCTGATACAAAAGGGATCAGGCTGTTTTAGCCGAATGAGCTGGTAAATGGAAAACGCAGCTGAATGTAGATGAACGCAAAACGATAACTGGGGGCAGTGAAGGGAAAGAGGGTGTGTAATAGCGGGGGCACGTAGGAAGAGTAACAGCCACGGAAGGGAGGCAGGGGTTACTGCAAAAAATCCTTGGAGTGATCCACCTAACGCTGGGTGGAATGGAATAAAGCACCCCCAGACCCTGCTGTACACCAGCAAAGGGGGCGGTGGGGCTTGCAGGAGTTTCCCAGGGAAGCGTCCAGCCCACGGCTTCGCAGCGGGAATAGCAAATGAGGCCGTGGCCGATAAACTGCTCCTTCCAGCACCTTTCCTCTGGCACCGCCTTTAAAACAGCGAAGATGGGTCATTTCTCCAGGCATGTTACAAACGTCGCCGAGTTAATTCATTGGCTTTTGTGTGTGTGCAGTGGTGAATGGGAAAGCAAAGGGGTTCAGGTTTGCCTGCAGCCGCCTTTTATGGTCCAATCAGCCAATTTTTTGTGTAACTGTAATAAATCATGGCGACAGACACACAGGATGGCATTGTCTTTATGTAATTATTCCATAAATTGCCCCATTTTCTCCTCCAGAAAGCCCTCCCAGTTCCTTCCCTTTTCTTTGCCAGAGAAGGTTGTTATCCTGAACACAATAGGAGAAACGCGTTTGAAGAACTTATTTTGTAAGCAAAGGGTGAAGAGATGGAGCCTGCTCCTTTTTCCAACGCGCGGCTCTCGCGTGGCTGTTTGCTGCGAGGGGGGATTTGCAAAGCAAGGGAAACAATCTTACAGCTCGGGAAATCGAGCGTGAAGTCCAGGACTGAAGCAAAAGCATCTCGCTGAAAAGCCCGTCAACACAGAGCTGAGCTGCCAAGGGCGATGGTGGGGAGAGCAGCCGGAGGGCTGGGGGACGGGGAACGGTCGGGGCAAGCATGGCTCTCCCTCCTCCTTTCCATTCGCTCCGCATTTCCTTTCACCTGGGCTGTGGATTAGAGGCGTCTCCTGTACTCTGTAATTAGCTTCATCGTGGCATTTGGCTTCTCTGCAGAAACCCACTTTTTTTTAATATTTATTTTTTCTTTTCCCCCCTCTCCAATAAATTTTGAAACCCCACACCGCGGTGGCAAAGGGTAGCTTCTGCATCTTTAAGTTGTCCCCGTGCAAGCGACATTTTCGGGCGCTTGGGCTTTTCCAGCCGCTGCAGATGGCACCCATCGCTCAGCCCGACAAAGTCACCTTGCCGAGCAGCACGAAGCGCTTTCCAAACCCGCCCAGCCCCTTCCTGCAAACGGCACGCTCCGCTGCAGATTCACTTCTGAGAAGCTTTTAATTCTCTTATTCCTTTTCCATTCCCATCCCTTGGCTAACTGCTCTTTCAGACTGCTTAACAGTAGGCATGCAGACCAGGGCAGGTTCCGCCTGCAAGAAGCCAGATAAACTGTTCTCCTGTGGGCACTTGCAGTTATAAAACCCACACAATTTGTGTGCAGCAAGGCTTTGGGGACCTCTTGGCTTGGCTAGTGTTTTGATAACTGAGCTTGTGTTGTTTCTCCTTCCCCTGGCCTTGGAGAAGATACTTTTTAAAAATACAGCAAGTGGGAAGGGAAAAAAAAAAAACAACCAAAAAAGACCTTTTCCCAACAAGGATATAAAACTTCCATCAAATCGGCCACATCACTAGAGACCCAAAGCTAATAAGTTGATCTTACATCTGTATAATAAACTCATTTATTAGGTTTTTATTTTAAGAGTTGGTGATATTAATTAGATTGATATGGCCCATAAATCACTTGATTTGGCTGAGCCCTCAGATACTTGTAATTTAAATTAACACAAGTGCAGCTTAATTAATCTGATTAAAGCCTGGGACAAGCAATGTGCTGTTTGCAGCACCCAGGAGGGCATTACAGGGGAAAGGAGTATTTTAAGGTAACGCAGCTTCTTCCTCGGAGGGTCAGATCTGTTCAGGTGGTGAATCAAGCTGCAAGAGTGGAGCTGCAGCCCAAAAACCGGTACAATGCACAGGGTGAGAAGCTGGATGCGCAAAGCCAGGTGTCTCTCAAATATCATAAATACCGGCCACTTGCTGGGGCTCAGTGCCAGACGCAGCTTCTCTCCGGTTCTGCCCTGAGACCCGGCAGCCAGGCAAACTCATTGCAGCTTCAGGGCCAGGCAAGGGGCTGAACTTCACAAACTCCCAGCAACTGCTCTGGTTTTGAGGACTCCTGATCTTCTTTCATCCTTTGGCACCAACAAATGAATACTTCAGAAGGTGAGTTTAAGTCATTAGTGAGCATAAGCCACGGCCTGATCTCCTTTGCTGTCACTATCTTGATTTTTTTTTTTCTCCCTTCGGTGCTGCTGAGAGGAGATAACGTTTCTTTCCAGGAGTGAATAATCAGTTAATCGCTTCTTCCCTGCCCACGGGATTAGGTCCCTGCCAGGCACGAGCTGCCTTGTTCCCCAGGACGAGCAAACAGAGCGGGCTGATGCGGAGCTAGGTTGATGTGCCCCATTCGAGACATACCCGCTCCACGATTCCCTTCCCAGCAAGAGTATTTCTCCTCTGATGATGTTGCTGGATACTGGATGTGTTAGTGGGGATTTTACTGCGCTTGCCTGTGTAGAGGGCCGAATACACCCTCCTGTGGGATATACACTGCAGTGTTCTTGCAGGGATGCACCCTCCGCTTCTCGGAGTTGGAGGTTACTAAACCTTTACCAGACGAATAACACCAGATACTTGCCTGGTGTTTCCATCTAGTTTTTTCCAGAATGCTCTGAGCTGACAGCTCTCAAGATTGATGTTCCCTGTCTGTACAGCCCAGACAGCTGCCATGCAGCCTTCTCCCTGTGCTCCTGCTAATTTGCCTTAATCCCGAGTTTAAGCGAGCTCCCCCACGGAGAAGAGTGGAAGTCAGACCCCGTGGTCCACCCCAGCCTTGCTTTCTCTATTGTCCATGTGGGATGGTGGCACAAGTCTGGTATCTACACCAATTCCCCAGAATTCTCCAGATGAAAACCACTTCCAAGGAGACTGCAGCACGTTAGCAGCAGAGCACCAGCCCAGGGCTTGTGCAGCCACAGGTTGTTTCTGTTAGAGTACGGACGCCATAAAATATATTTTCTTTAAAAGCAGGATATAATGCTATTATAGCAGTTGGATTAATCTAATATCCTCCTTCATCGTCAAAAGCGAATTGCGTAAATAGCCAGAGAGAGACACGTTTTATGAGTCCTTCTTAAGGGCTATCAATCAAACCTTCCAAGAAAGGCATTGATGCCCTTTTTGCTCACGAGAGGGAAATCAGATTCCCCACGGCTTTGCTTTCAGCCTGCTGTAGCCTTGCAGTGTAATAGCTGCATCGCAAATGGTCTGCACAACCTTTTCTTCCACTGGTCCGGAGAAAAAAACCCACACGGAGGAAAGCTGTAAGAAAAGAGGGAAAACAGCCCAATTAGAGGCAATGATCTCTTAGCTCTCTGCCCTCTCTCCCCCCCCCCGGATAAAGCAGATGTAAAACAATAGCTTTATTTGTGAAAAATTTAATTGGGTAGTTCAAAGGAAGCAGCGGAGGCTCTTTTGATCTCTTGGCGTGTTTGAATGCCACGTTGCAACGGTGCCTGCTGGCCACGGCGCTGACCTCTTGTGTTAATTAGTGTTTATCTGAAATCGAATTAGCTCACAACTGGGAGAAAGCAGAGTGAAAATCAGAGGATAATCATAGATTTGTGTGATTCTCAATTAGAGGTAAAAGCAGGTCTTTGGCTGCAGAAGTTGACGTTAAAATAACTCTGAGAACATTACATTTTTGCTTTGTTTTTCTAATACTCTTCATCAGATGGTACTATTTCTCTTACTAATACCCCGTGCTGCCTTCATCTTTGCTGAGTCTGCTGGTCCGCGATGCTCATTGGAACTTAAACCATAAACCAACACCGAACAATGATGCATTATTTATAGCAGACCGAATGCTGTAAGGTTGACAATAGTGCAAAGCTTCTCTTTCTTGTGGTCAGTAATCCATAAATAAATACATCATCTATTTAGGTTTGCAGAACTGTCTGACGGATGGGAATAGCCTGCATTATACAACCAGGGCGCTGAGGACGCTGTGAAAGCCAGCACCTGCTTTTGGGGCAAACTGGCCATTTCTGAGTAGCAGCATTAAAACTCTTTATGTAGATGGGGGTGCGAGAGCTGCCCAGCCACCTTCCCAGTGCCCATCTGTGGGGCTGTCTGGAAGGTAAAGGACAACAAGGGCTCCTGATGCAGGAATAGACATGCATAAAAGCATCAGGTTCTCTGTCTCTGTGTGAAACATTAGCAAAGGACAGAATTTTATAGCTAAAACTATCTCAAGAGGCACGTATATGGTCACAGTTTCCGAGTAGAGACTAGCCAGGGACGTAGATGTCAAACATCTGTCCACCATGAACATCTGCAGACCTTCAGTGTGTTGGACTGGAACGGAAACCCATTTTTCAGATCAGCTCCAGATCTCAAAGTTTCCAAAGTGCAGGAATGGTTTTATTCCAGCCTTGCTTTTTGCTCCTAAGCCGGCTTCAACTTACACCAAGCTAAAAGGTGGACCTTGCTACTTGGACGCGCGCTGTGCTCATCAGTGTGGAACAAGGCACTCCGAAAATAAGCCGGTGGCATTTATGCCGTGTCCTTGGGCACACGCCACTATATTTTCTGGGGTTAGCCACAAGAGGGTGGCATGATGATGTGCACCAGGCAGCCTCCCTGCTTCAGCTGCTTCACTTCTAGCATGGCATTTTATAGCCAGCTCTAGAGATCTAATAAAACTTCGGAACAGATCCTTATTTTTGGCACATGAACACATTTCCCACTACAAAGGAGCTTGACGGGTGTTTCTGAAGGCAGCCCCAACTGTGCAGTGTTCCTTGATGTTACACGTGTTCTTTATGCCTAAAACCATCCTTAGTTAGTAGGTACCATAGCAGCATATAAAATTTAGACTATTTAGGGATCAAAACTTTTATTGGTACTCGGTAACTGCTGTAGGGAAAAGTCCACAGATGTTGTTTATGAGCAAATATTATTTTTCATAGTCAGGCATGTTTACAAGACAGTGATGTTCCATGCCACTGCTTATAACACATTGGGATGTTTCTAGCAGGTCTTTATTTGATTATAGCTGACAATGAGCAAGCTGGTTAACAAATATGCACAAAAAAGACTCGCATGACAGCAAGGGAGACTAACTTAAATGAAACAGGTTCGTTTCACCTAAAATCTACCGAATTTCAGGTTTTTCTAAAGCAGGCCATTAGTAACCCGAGGCACCCGTTGATGCCTTGCGCAGCCCATGTGTCTCTGTGTAAGGCAAGTTAGCGTTTGATTCTGTAAAGCCTCACGTGGGTGACAAGATCCAGTAAGAGAAAGGAACAGGGCACAGGGTGTGTCCAGGGAGCGATACAAATTGAAGAGCAAAAAAACCCCGAAACGCTCCAAGTTTTATGTGCTTTATAAATGCTAGAATTTTTTTACCCTACTTTAACATGATTGCTTCCCATGCGTAGACAGCCAGATGATGTTGATACCCAGAATACACCTTAGCCTCACTGCTGCTTCATCGCCTGGCACTCATCTAAATCGAAATTCCCCCATCCCGGGTCTGTGCAGGTTTCCGCAGGCTGCGGGAGTCTCCGCTCACTCGTGGCTCTGGCTGTAGGGCCAGGGCCCTTGTTTGCAGAAATCCCTTTTGCCGTGAACATATTTTAAATACAAGCTTCCGAACCTCATTTCTTGCTGTCTTTTCATCTTCCATTCATTTTTCTCCTAACAATGCACCTGCCAATATCTGCCCCTGAGCCCCGCTTTAAGTAGCATTTTCCATGGTTAATGTCACACTCTTGCTCCCTATCTATCTTTGGCAACTGCCGACCGCCTGCAGCAGGACCAGAGGAAGAGGGAAAGCCCTCCTTGGGTATAACAATAACACAACACCCATTCCTGGAAGAATGATGAGATAGGCTGTGTAATAAATATTTATAAGAGCAAGCGTAATGAAATGAATGCGTAGTATACCGAGGCTCCCTTAGGGTTTGGTCATCACATGTTTTTTTCCTCTTTTCTTTCTTCTCTGTTACACAGAATTGTCCTGATGTCCCTGGGTTGTCGAGCAAATTGCTTATTGTGTTGCTCACTTACACAATGCATGTTATTATGTGCAACCAGCTGCTCCTGTTTGGCATTGCTCGCACATACGGAACAGGAGGCTACCGTCACTTTTCTCATCTGGAAGTCAACGTTCCCTCTAGTGCCAAAGTTCCTGCCAGACCAGAAGAAGTCTGGCAACGACGCGAGTCCTGGTGGTAAAGGTCCCTGAGAGACTCCGCTTCTGGGAAGAGCGAGGTTGTGGTTTTGCAATGAGTTTGAGCTGATCCAGCTTTATGCTGCCATTGAAAGCTTCCTCGTTCCTCAGCCTGTATATTCCCATCGCTTTCCTTGTGCTGGCACTAACACTCGGCTGATTGCACAGCGATCTGGAGCGGGGGACTGATTTTGTTGTTATTGTTGTTGCCAATTAAGTTTTCAGCACCATCCTTTCCTCTGTCCAGCTCCGGGCCCATTCAAGCACTAATGCCGGCACAAAGGAAAGAGCGGCCAACTCGTCTGGTAATTAGAGCAGTTTACATCCACCAAAAACTGTCAGCCTCAGTGTCGCAGACCTGTCTGGAGTCAGAGGTGGTCAGAAACCAGAGCAAGGCTGTATTTGAGGCTGGGAGGTTTAATCCTGCTTGGGAGAGAAAGAACCTAAGGATGGTCCCAAACACGTCTCAGGCACTGACCCCTGCGAGATGGGGGCTGAGTAGCTGTGGGCAGCACTTCATACCTGCCAAACTGGAGGGCACTAACCCCGGGGGGGGTGCTTTCACTGAGAAGGAAAGCGCTTTTGAACCAGTGCACCACAATGGCTCAACGTGCTCTAAGTTCAGAGCTCTAGGGTTCGGCAACGTGGGGATTTGTGCCTGATCAGTGGTCGGGCTGGGGGGGCACGCTCAGTCTGCAAAGAAAGTGCCTGCTCCAAATTTAAACAGTCCATTTGGTGTGCAGTGGATTAAACTAAAAGAATATAAAGCAGCCTTCACCTGGAATAAGAACATCCTTATCGTGATTTTTAAAATAATAATAATACTGTGCTGCCTATTTAACACAAACATGCAGCGTGCTGTGAATCTTCCTGATGCTCAGTGCTTCCTCTGTGAAATGGATTTTCCCTGTTCTTTGGGTTTCTTTTGTTGATTTTTTTTTTTTGGGGGGGGGGGGAGCAGGAGTTGTTCTTTACCTGCACTTGTTTAGTATCTTGCACAGCTGGATCCTGGTAGTCTGAATCCTACAGCTGCCAGCTGGAAGTGGACATAGGCTGCTGAGCGTGGGTTTGGATTTGGAGCCTGGAGAAATTCTGATTCCGATACCTCTGGAACACGTGCTGCTGTGCTTCGAGGCCTCTTGCATCTCTACCAACCTTTCAGAAGCGTGGATCCTCTCTCAGCTACAGGCTGGCTGTATGGGAATAGCTCCTGTGAGCTAGATAAATTCATAGCAGCTTCTGCTGGATTTCCCTAACGAGCTCGTCTTTGCTGGGATCTTAAACAAACCAAGAGATGTGTATGATATACTGCCCATATATCCGACTCACTAAAGATTTTTCTCAGAGCACAGAAATAACGTCTCCTGAAGGGGGAACAAAAGGCTGAACTACAAACACTTGCCCCTTGCTGCTGCTCCTCTTTGCCATTCACACTTTCTCAGCTCAAAGTACCTGAGGTTTGTAGCTATTGAAGGGTATAAAGAAACTCCCCGATGACAGGGACGGGAACACTGGGGAGTCTGTAGCACATAAATGGGGGCTTTTGCTTGCCATAAGTATCGGGGCAGAAATGCCATTATTTAGGGAAGGAATGTCCCTTCTGTTGGCACAGGCCTGTCACTTTGTTCTTTATCGACTTACAGCCAGGGAGTTAACCGGTCCTTTCCCAACGTACAAAGTGGCGCTTTCTCCAGGTTCTCCTTCCTCTGTAAGCGCTGCAAGAAGTCGGTTCGGGCAGCGCAGGGCATCCCTGTGGGCGGCTGAAGCAGCTGATGCCCACCCGGGCGGTGTGACAGCAGGAAGGCCTCCCTGCAGCCACAGGACCAGCTCCTGCGAATGCGCGCGTCAACCAGCATTAGCTGAAGTTGTGAAGGAGTCACCCTGCAGAAACGCTGTTGTCACCAGTTTGGTTTGTCTGTGCCGATGCGGGCGAGAGAGGTGGGCAGCGGGAACTTGGTGTTGCTCTCGCAGAGTACGTGTGTTGTCAGTGTGAAAGGAGCTGGTGCTCTGGGTCACGTTACTGGTGCTTTCACAGTTCAGGGGCTGTTTGTTAAGTATTTTCTTTTTTCCTTTTCTTTTTTTTTTTTTTTTTTTCCCAGGGACAGATATTCAGGGAATATATGTGTTGAAAGCTTGGGTTTGTCAAAATGCTGGTTTAATTCCTGTTCCCGCTGACATGTAGGAAGACAGAGAGGTGCCACGGAGGAATCAAGTAACACTGTAAGGTCAGGCGGGGAGCAAAGACAAGACTTAGACCTGCGTCTTTTGGTTTCTAGGCCAGTGCCTGGTTCCAACCCTGACCTGTTGGCAGGGACCTGGGTCAGTGCCTTAACACAGGCAGGTGCCATTAGCCCGAGTGTGCAGTATTTTGCAGACCACTAGCAGTTTTCATTATTTATATTATGCCAGACTTTCCTGACTTTTAGGTAAAGGTTTCCTTGCTTCAAGGGAGGGAGAAATGTCTGGGATTTGAGGAAAAAAGGGCAGGAGGTGTGTCTAAAAGCAAACCACTGGCAGACACAATGAAGAGATGTTCTTCTCCAGCCTGGTTAAAGCAATTTGACAGCACCTTTAAAACCACCTGACGCAGAAAGGAGCAGGTGGGAAAGGCCCAGAGAGAAAGGAGAGTTTGCAGAGGTTGTTAATTTTTAGCTCCGTGCTGGAAAAAGGAGCGTGGCTGTTACCATCCCCTTTTCTTCCTGCAGAGAGGTAAGTGTATGGATGGTGCAGGAATAGGGTCGGTGGATTTGCTGTGGCCTTATTGCCCCCTCCCTGCCCGTCCCCACCCAGGGCAGGGGGCTGATGGATCCCAGGGCTTGTCTGTGCTAACAGTGTCAAGCGCTGACTTAAGATCGCACATCTCATACACATGGGAAACCTGTTTCCCACCACACTGCCCTTCTGGTATCATTTAAGCTTTTATAGTTCATTAAACAAGCTAATAAATAGGAGGGTCTGGATTAAAAAGGTTTCTTTCTTTTTTTTTTTTTTTTTTTTTTTTCCATATTCTGCATATTCTGGAGCCCTCTCTGCGTTCCACACTGCTGCGATAAAACATCCCGGTGTGCCGGGTAGCCTCTTCCCCTTTGGGAGGCCAGAGCAGACCCCTGCTCGGGATGGGCTTGCCTTCTGCTCGGTACCAGCCGCCACTGCCCAGAGAAGGGCTTGGTGTCATTTGTCCTTAGGACCAAACCTGCACCTGTGGCTTTATTGGCAGCTTTGTGACTTTGTGCCTGGGACCCAGCCAAGCCAGGGAGGCAGTGGCCTGGGTCTCCCATCGTTCAGCACCTTCATTGCCCTCCCTCATTCCCACCGCACGGCTTGGCCGGCCGATGGCTCCTGTGTCTCTCTGCAGTGACGGGGTGTGGACGGGCTGCGCCATGTATGTTATGTGCTTTATTTTTAAAGGCAGATGAGAACCATAGGCTGGACTCTGACGCCCGGAAAGCCCAATGAACGATATACACCTGAAGGAGTTGTGCTTCGAAACGGGCCCCGTGGCAGGCCGACGGCACCGTGGTCGCTGGCGCCGCTTTGTCGCCACAGCCCGGGTGGGCCGTGTGGGGCGGCAGCCTCACCTCCTCCCCACAGACACGGGCCTGAGGGAGGCTGGCCATCAGCCCTCGGGCGGTCGCCAGCCCTGGGAGGGCTATGGCTGTTGGACAGCCTTGTGGCTGTCCGCCGACAGCGGCCACGGGTGGACGCCGCAGCGGGCTCCCGCCGCCCTGAGGGGACCGCGGGGGCTGGCAGAGGGGTCCCCTCCCGGCAGCGCCGTGAGGGGGAAGCCGACGGCTGGTGGCAGCGCGGTGTCCTCCGCGCTCACCTGCGGCAATGTAAAAATTAAAAAAGCGCATTGAATGTTTCTACCCCCCCCGTTTGCCGGCCTGGGGAGCTGCCGTCCCGCCGGAGGAGCCCCGCACCTGCCGCGGCTGCCCGTCCCCGCTTCCCCCCCCTCAGGAAACGGGGCCGCTCCCCCCGCGGCGGGCTGGCGGCAACCTGTTGGTCCCGCCGCTGTGGAGGAGGGCGGGAGGAGCCCCCCTCGGCTCGGCGGCGAACCCGCTGACAAAGGCGGAGCAGCGGCAGGCCAGGGCCGCCCCCGGCAGCGGGGCCCGGCGGCGCCGGCGGGCAGCGGCGGGGCTGGGGCTGGGGCGCTCGCACAAGATGGCGGTGGGGCGGCGGGAGAGCGCGCTCCCCTCTTAGATGCCGCCGCGGCGGCCCCTGCTCCCGGCGCCCGGCGGGGCTTACATGGCGCTGGAGGACCTGCTTTGTCTCTGCTTCTCCGCCCTCGCCGTCCTCGCCGTGCAAGGTGGGTGAGGAAAGAAGGGGGGGTGGTGGTGGTGTCGGTGCCCCCCAGCCCACGGACGGTCGCGGTCACTCGTGGGGCCGCGGTGCCACCTGCCCTTACACCGCTCGGCCACGGGCAGCGACCGGCTCCCCACCCGGGACCCTCTCCCCCGCCGTTTCTCGCCCACCCGTAGCCACCTTTTTTCCCCCTTAGTGGTCGTTCCCCTCCTAGTCACTCTCTCCCTGCCTCAGTAGCCACCACCAGCCCCGTGGCCATTTTTCACACCCCTCTCTCCATCCCCTTCTCTCCCCCGGACACTTTGTCCATCTGAGTTAGGCGATGGCACACTCGTGGTCTTGCCCCCTGTCTGGACAGTGCCTCCTTTGGGGTCAACTTTTGGGGGTGACACAGGGCGTCCCCTGCAGGGAGCCCCCCTCAGGGGCCGGGCTGGGGGGGAGTGGGCCAGCAGCAGCGACTCTGGGGCCTGTGGCAAGTTTCCTGTGGAGGGATGGCCTCTGTGCCAGGCTGGCTGGCGGCCAAAGTGTTTGTCCAGCACAGGGCTGGCCTGGAGCAGGCCCAGGTGTCTGTCGGGGGGGGGACCCTCACCTCGCCCTGCTGGTGCAGGACGCTGGGGTGGGCAGACGTCCCGTTGGTCAAGGAGGCGACCCAGGAGTAGCCACGCTCCTCGTGCCCTCTGTTTTGCAACGGTTACGCAAACGGCTCTGTGCGCGGCTACACGTACGCCTGTCGCGCTGGCCGACAGGCTGCGTTTGCCGTCGAAGTTTGCACCAAGGGTCGTTGGAGCTGCGGACCGTGGGGCTGCCTGGTTCGTTCCCTGTGCGTGCACGGACCCGCAAAAGCTTTTGTCTGCATCCCCGAGAAGGGGTTGGAAAGGTGGAGGCTGGCAGAGCTGCACCGAAAAATGTGAGCTGTGTGTTTGCCCTGGAGTTGCCGTCGTTTAAAAGAGCCTCCTTAAACAGGGGATTGCGGTGGCAGAGCCATCCCTTTATCATTGTATGTTTTTATTCCTTTTTGTGATGCATTCAGGTTCGTCAGAACATAATAACAGCACAAAGGATATTTAGTCTTTATGGCTTCGAAAATAGCCTTTTTGGGGAGAAAACAGTGTGCTGGGTGGCTGCGGGGTTGTTTTTCATCTTTTTGTCAGAATGTTGTGAGCTCCCGTAAGGGGTGGTTAACATTTGCTATAGGTGCAGTGTGTAGAAATAAATAACGGTCCATGTAAATGGCCCATTGTCACCAGTGAGTGTGGGTTTTTCTAGATGGATGTCAGTCTGTGACCCCACCAGCAGATGAACGGGTGGGAGCTGCGTCTTCTGTGTGTTTGAGCAAACAACTAAGTGGGTCCCGAGGCTCGTAATGGAGAGCAATGATTTAAAAAAAGGAGAAGAAAAAAGGGGGATGGTGGAGTAGATGCTGTTTTTCAAACCCACTTCAACAAGAAAACTTCAAATGCTTTGCGGGAATTTGCAGATGTAGCTTCACTACTTTTTTTGCAAGCAATTAGGCAACTAGTGAAAATTGTTTGTTTTCTAACAATGGGCTGCGTATCGCGTAGAGGTAATGAGTGTGTCTGTGCAGTCTGTGGATGTGCCGCTCGGTACATGCAGATGTGCTTTCCGACAGGTGGGTTTGATTCTGAAAAGAAAAACATGGACTTGTTTCAATCTGAAATTAATTTGGCAGAGGGTTGAAATGGTTTTGGGAAAGTCTGCATTTGATCCTGAAGCCCATGTGTTTTGATCCAAAGTTCGAGCCTCGCTGGGTATGAAATACTTAGGAGAGAAGTAGGCTGGAAAACCTTCCCCCCTCTGTGGACTTGATGGAAGCCGTGCCAGTTTACACTAGCTGGGGATGTGATCCAGTGTTTTGAAAGCCTTCTGCCTGTCCTACTTTGAGACTATTTTCCCTGCAGTAGCAGTAAAGGGCTTAAGAAAAAAATAAAATCCAAAACAACCCCTCTTCAGTTGACTCTGGCAGGGGGGGTTGTGCTGGTTGCTTTCCTTGGGGCTCTCTATGGGGGATGTGTTGGTGGGAAGTGGGCTGAGCTTTCCATCCGAGGGACCGGCTGAAATCCATCTGGGTTTATGTCATTTGGATTTGTGGTCAAGTCCTCTTGCTGCAGAACAGATTTCCTTTTTCGACATCACCCAGCTTTGGTTCTGATTTGTTTTATCCTTCCTGTTGCATTCGTCTTGGCGGCGTAACCCTGCAGGCTGCTGTGTGCAGTTAGTGCCTTTGCCTGGGGAAGTCAGTGTTGCTATTGTTCGTGGCTCGCGTATCGCTGCTGCTGTGGTTGCCTGCGCTTCGCAGGACGTCACCTGCATGCGGATCCGCTTGCCCTGCTGGCTGTGGTGTTGCAGTGTTGCCCATCCCTGGACTGGGTTGTGAGGAGGCAGGGTGAGCGGCGCAGGGAAGGGGTATTTCTTACAGTCCCCAAGAAACGGGGGGTACCTACGGTGCCAAACACTCGTGCGCACCACGTCAGCGAGGTTTTGCCTGTATCATGTTTCCAGGGGCAGGTTTCTCGCATGGGAGCTTACTGCTGTTTTGCTCTGGCCGTCATGACAGCCAGTCTCCCAGCCCTGAGGCTGCTCGAGAGTGGGGAATGTTTCTTCTGGTGTTTCCCAGTTTCTCCGCTGCTGCGTGAGGCTGAAGGAGATACCGCTCAGGCTTGGTTGTGTTTTTGTTTTCCCTAGCTTTTTCCTTTTCTTTTTCTTTCTTTGTGCCCTCTCCCTTCACTACCTTGAAGTCCCAAGTGAAGCAGAACCCACTAATTTTCTGATGTCTCCCCGCTTTCTGCAGCGGACTTTCTCCTGGCAGCTGCAGCAAGTTTGATCTGCTGCAGGGGGCCCCACGCGGGGTGGGTGTATGGCTGATGGGACACAAGCCGTTTCAGAGTGGTGCGAGTCATAATTTAAAAAGAAAATGTTTGGCAATCTGCCGTTCCCTGAGGAAGAAGGGAGACGATCCTCCCCGCGTGTGTGCTCACAGCCTGGTTTGGAGCTGGGAGTAGCTTCTGTGGTACAGCACAGGTCTCTGTGCACCAGGGGCACCAGAGCCACCTGCGTTTGGGAGCTGCTGGGGTGGGCTGGGTGTTGCTGTGGCATATGGGACATCTCGCTTGAGTGCCTGCTGTGATCCTGGGCCAGTTGCGTCATCTGCTTTGGTATCCTCAGGGCCCATCTTTAGACAAAAGTAGAGATGCTGCATGCTTCTGTTGAACGCGTTGAGAGGATAAAATCCATCGATGAAGATGAAATCCATCAGTAAGCATTCAGCATGTATATGATTTTCGTCACTATAGTGTACACCTATCCCGAGGGCAGGGTGCTGCATTGTCACATGTTGGCTCATGAATTCCTGACTCCTGATACCGTATTGCTTGCTGGGTGATTTGAACTCTACCTCCCTTGGAGCTGGCTGTTCTCCCAGGCAAAAATCCAGGTGCTTGTGAACCAGTTTGGGCATTTGCAGCGTAAGAGATGCTGCCTGCAGGATTTACACGCTCCTCTCCTGTTTAAATGGCTGCCTGGCCATTAAACCTAGTCATGGTTATATAATTAAGATGGGAATTAATATTTAATCTGATTGTAATTTGTTGCTGGAATGCATCCCAAACTCTGTCTCTGCATGAGGTGAGTGAGTACCTGAGGGAAAATTGAGGCCAGTGTTACGCATAGGAGGTTTTCTGCTTGGACATTGAAAATTGTAGTCCTGCCTTGGGTGATGGCAGAAACCCTAACCTTTACAAACCTGGAGCGATCATACTCATTTTGTTATCTGTAGGAAGCAAACGTTTGCTTTATAGCCAGCTGTAATACTAGAGGGGATATGGTAAATCCTTGTTATCAGTATTTGCCAAGTGCATGTTGGGCCAAAATCGGCTCTGGTGCAATTTTGTTACTTTCTGGAGGAGAACTGGACCTGCTTGTCTACAGTATTTTTAGCCTGGTTTTCTAAGGAAAAGATACTTATATAGTCTTGTTGTCTCTCCATCTCCCTTTCCTTTTCCAAATAATTCATGGACCTGCTGGTCAGTCATAGCTAGGGTGGATATGGAGAATTCAGAGTTTTTGAAAATAAGCAATGAAGTAGAGAAGAGAGATGCAGTTTCTGCAAGGGCTGAAGGAGAGGCACTGGAAAACCCACCTGGGGAGGAACCTGAAGTGCCTGAATTGCAGGAAGAGCTTTGAACAGAGCTCGCACCTTGTTTGGGTAGGACAGGGGAATCAGTCACAATACACAAAGCTGCAGGAAATCACAATCTCAAGTCCTTGTATCCACTTGTTTTGGATTTTTATTTTTGAAGTCTTTTATGCTTTAAAGCATGCTGTTGTTTTATGGTTACGGCAGCATTCATGTCACAGGGCTTAGTAGCTGTTTTGCATCCCTCTGTTATTGAGAAGGCATTTTCTGGACACAGGACTTGGAGCTGCTGTGACATTAGCTCTTTCTGTTGTCTTTGTCTTGGTCACTTGCTGTCTCTGCCTCAGTTTCTCTGTTTGCTCCAGCTGGGCAGAAGATGCTGTTGCACACTGTAAACATATGAAGAACACCGTCACTCTAAGTATTCTTCTTGGATTTATTAAAATCCCATGACTAAGTGATCTCCAAGTGCTGCTTATGCTTTTCAGACTTAACAGCTTTTTGGTGAGAGGATCCAATGAATCTGCCGTCTTAATAAAAAATAGAATTGAGCAGAATTTTCATGAGCCCTTCTAAAGATGCTAAGCCCCACCCCAGTCGTGGAGGGAAGGACACAAGACCTTCTTCTAGTTTGTCTGACTTTCACTGATGTGTTGAAGTCATCCTTGAAACACCTCTGAATTTCCTAATTCTGAAGAGTAACAGAGCCTTCATAGGGAGGGGAAGAGCTGGTTAGTGTTTACTTCCAGGCAGGTAGATACCTGCTGGAGTTGACGCTGCTGAGAAGAGAAGTGCCCTGGGAGAACCTAAACACTTGTCATCAGCCTTGTTTGAGCATATCTAACACTTTTCTGCTTGCAGGTATCAAGACACTTTTCTCGTGTGTAGGTCATGGTGCTTCTCCCTTGGACGTGTTTTCTTTCATGTCGCTGATGCCTTTTGGTGTCTCTGTTTGAGTCAGATCCTGCTCTGCTCTTAATCCATGGAATCCTGCTGTTATGGTATGGGCCTGCTTTATCTGAGACATCCAGCAGGTGCAGTGTGTTATCTCTGTAGGCAATAAACATACTTTGTGGTGGTTATGATAAGCAATTACTGTATTCCACTGAAACTTTCATATCAGATGTTCTGAAATTATTTTAAAATCAGTATTTGCATTTTGAAGGCAATTGCCTATTACTGCTATCTTAAATTCAGCTAAGCTATTGAATATTATTATTATTATTTATTATTATTATGCTTTCTTGCTTTTTATTATGCTTTCTTGTTTTCTAAGTTTTTTTTTTTTTTCAAGATCTCTTGTGTGGATTTCTTGGGGACAGGTCGTTAATATTAAAGGTGTGTTAATGAAATGTGAGCATCCCCAGGGGTTGCTCTCAGCCCAAGCTGGTGGGAGAATTAAAATCTAGTGTGTGAAGCTATTGCACCTGTGCTCAATCTGCCCTTTCCCTTATTCTGACTGACTTCCCTGCTCTCATTTCCTGCTTGGGTCTTTGAACCGCATTCCCCTTGGCGTTGGGATGGCTTAGCACCTTGTTAAATGTAAGAAATTAAACGGTGAAAATGGAACTCCCAGGAAAGGTGCTAGCAGAACCTGGAGCAGAGGTGGAGCAAACCTGGGATGCAGAAGCAATGCTAGACTGGCAGTGGGTTGGGGGGATTTGATAAGGTCCTGCTTTATGTTTTACTGTCTGTACTGGGAAATGTGCATCCTTGATAATTTCTAAATTGACTGTCAATAGATGATCAAGTTAATTGGTGTGACCAAAAAGGTCATTATTTTATGGGATGGATTTCCTGTGCTGTGTTGTGTGAATACACTGAGGGTTTTGACAAAACCTGGCTGTTTGTGCACTCAGGGCTTTGATAAATCTTCTTTTTCAAAAGCATCAGCAGTGCTTACAGGTTCTAAAATTACTTGCAGTTTTGCACTTAATGCAAGACTGTCATCTCTGTGTCTCTTGGCTGGCTAGTTTGATCCCGTTTGCAGAACGGGTATTTTCTGTACAGAAGTGGAACTGTGCCTGATAGTAAAAGAAAACTAGTCTTTCAGGTGTTCAGTGATGGCTTTTTTTTCTGTTTGTTTGTTTGTTATTAGAACTGAGAAGGCTTTTGTGTTCTTTGGAAATCTTTGTCCCTTTATTGCCTCTTTCTTTGGAGATGGTCTAGTGAAAAACTCCAGTGTGCTCCTTGTAGTGCTGATGTGATGTGCTCTTGCCTTTCTGGAAATATCAGTGCTGCTTTAAAAGATGCATAGTCCTCTTAATCATGTCGACCCAGAGGACTGGTCCAGTTGCAGCCCATTTCTGTGCCATCCCAGTCCCGTTTGCCCGTTTCACTCCTGACGAAGCCTTGAGAGAGCTTGTAAGAAGGAGATGTGGGGATTTTTGTGACCAAACAAAAAAAGACAATGGCTGGGGAGGGCAGAGAATCAGCAGATGTTCAGGCTGATGTTCAGGGGGTTTAGCCCATGGTGTTGGGATGGGACCTGTCACTGTGTGGGAGATAAGGCTTGCGTAGAGATGCTGGGGCTTGTTATCTTCAGCAGTGGCTTAAGAAGTATGGCTGGGGGTGGAGGATCTGGGGCTGCCAGCTCGACTCCATTGTTTCCTGCTTGACAGGTATTTTCCCCTGCCATAGAGGCTCAAGCAGCCCTGCTGTTAGAGAATTCAGGTTGTCATAGGAGAGTGATCGTGTGCTCCACAGGTTGGTGTGTGCTTGCGAAGGCAAGTGTTTCTGCATAGCAAGGCATCTTGGCAAAATGCACGTAGAAGTTAAAAGGGGAAAAGAAACCCAGCATCTGATCCATTACCAGCTCCTTTGCTGGCTTGGCAAAAATTGTTTAGATCCTCCTTCCCAAGAATGATTTTGTGAACATAATACTGCCTATTAGCCATGTAAATTACTGTCATTGGTGGCAATTGTTGTGATGGAAAGACAAGTGTCTTGAAACTCTGGTTTGATTTACCCCTCCTGCCCCCCCAGGCTTGCTAACCAGTTGTTTATGTCAGCGCTGATTGCGTCTTTTGTCGGAGAAATCAAAATATTGATCAAAATTATTTAGCTCTGTTTTTCCTAGGTCACAGTAAATGCAACTTTTCTTTCTTTTCCTTTGTGCTCTTTTCTCTGCACTGAAAACAAAGCGGACCTTTCCTCGAGCAGATGAGCTGCCGTACGTTCCCAAAGTCAAATGTCATCCGCTTGAAGAGGGTCCTTGGGAGCAGACTTCATATCTGGAGGCTTTCCTCAAGAGTCTGTCAGTTGAAAATCTGGCTAGCAGCATTACCTCAAGTACTGTTGTGGGGTTTTCTTTACGTGCAAAGTGGGGAGAAAAGGAAGTTTCTCCCAGCTACTAGCAGACAATAGCTTCCCATTTACTTCACGCTTGTGGCTGCTGCCAGGATTTTCTGTTTAGCAGCAGAGGGAGTTAAGTGTGGGTGAAAGGCTTTATTAACATTTCAGCATCCGGGCACGAGGCTGAGCCATCAAATAATTCTTCTCGCTCTTTGTTTTTTATACTAGCCAAGGTGCTTGAGTAGTTTTGTAGGTTTAAGGCTAGCAAGGTTGTGCTGCCTTCACGTGTACTGTGGGAAGCTGAGAACATTTCTTGTTTCAGGTTTAATGGTTGTGCTTGAACAAGAGCATCTTTTAAAGAGCAACACCCACTTCTGACTTAAAAATGTCCTGTGGGTGCTTGTCTATCCCAGCCCCTAAGAGAGCTGGTTTGAAGTCCTTGCTCACTGACCTCATTGCCCTCTACAACTACCTGAAAGTAGGTTGTAGAGAGGTGGGTGTTGGCCTCTTCTCCCAAGTGAATAATGACAGGACCAGAGGAAATGGTCTGAAGTTGCGGCAGGGGAGGTTTAGATTAGATATTAGGAAGAATTACTTTACGAAAGAGTGGTCAGGCACTGGAGCAGCCTGCCCAGGGAGGGGCTTGAGTCACCATCCCTAGAGGTATTTAAGAAACGCCTGGATTTGGCACTTCAGGGTATGCTCTAGTGGCAGAGATCGTAGGTTGTTTGGTTGGACTCGATGATCTCAAAGGTCCTTTCCAACTATGAAGATTCTATGATTCTATGTGCACTTTCATTTAGTCTGAATTTACCTAGCTGTGGTTTGTAGGTGTACGTGAAGACAGGTACTTGTATGTGAAGCCTTCCTGTGAGTATGTGTACACTGATCGAATTTCCTGGTAACCCGCTCTTTACTAAGCTGAATATGTGCAAGTCCTTGAGTCTTTCACCTGTTTTCCATCCCTTAATCTCAACCTTCTGTAGCTAACAGTAGTGTAAGTGAAAGCTCTGCTTTTCTCATAGTTAGGTGTTTGCTCAGCTGTGGAAATTTCTTAGCTACTTTGACTCAGAGCCCAACTTTTTGGATCTGGAGCCTGCGAGTCCCTCGGGGCACCTGTTCCCCTGCAGCTCAGTGCAGAGCCGCCGTTCAGCTCGGACAGCCAGCACTGGATGCGGCTTTCCAGATGTGATGGGATCGGAGCCAAGCAGAGGGAAATGTAAAGAAACCTTCACCTCTGAGAGCACCTCTTCGGTGAGCAGCCGAGCTGTTGCCGAGGCAGATTTTGGGTTTTGCAGCGGGACACTCACACACAGGAAGGCAGAGGAAGAATCGGTATGGGGCACATATGTGCAGCTTCCATATAGCTTTTAAAGAGAAAGGCTGCTGTCTAAGCTGGAATCCCACCACATGGTTACACTTGGCATGGAAATACACTATCTTAGTCTTAGGCAGCTCTCACCAAGTAACACCTCTGCCACATCCTCCGTCAGCATTTCAGGTACAGGTGGAATGTATGGAGCTTTGCCTTCTCCCACTCATAAAGATGCCTCTACCCTTTTCCACGTCACCTACACAACACACTCTGTTTTCTTGTGTAAATGTCTCCAGCCTCTGCCCAGCTGTGTCCATGAAGCAGCAGTGAGCCTCTGGAAGTAGGAAACCAATACTAGGACTTCTCAGGCTTTAGCAAGGAGACATTTGGTTCCCTGCTGCGTGACACGCTTATGAATGGCTTCAGGCAAGCCTCTGTCAGCATCATAGTTTTTAATTTGTAAAATGAGGTATTAAAATTTTTCTCGGAGGGCCTGAGCATGAATATGTTCGGGGTGGAGGTGTCCAGATGCTGCAGGGCAGTGTGCTGCAGGCATGTGTTTCAGATGCGGAGGCGAGGGAATAGGTACTGTACAAAATATATCTGTGTATGTGGCTGAGCAGACGTGGTTGTGCCTACCTGTCTGTGGTGCGTCAACACCACGTGTGTGCAGGTGCGGTGTGATGGTAGAGATGTGTATGTGGTATGCGCCGGCTTGTAAATGAAAATTCCTGATGACTTGTTTATATATTTTAAAGTTTGTGGGTTTAAAAAAATGCTGCCCTTGTAGGGAATATTTTCTTCTCACCAGAAACTTGTTAGACTGGAAATTTCACAGTATTAATTTTTATGGCATTTCCTAAGCTGAACTAATTGGGTATTTTGGAAGGGGGAAGGCAAGGGTGTGGATGTGGGTTTTTATGTAGATTTCTTTAAAAATGTGACTTGGATTATCCTGCTAGCTATCTGAGCGATGTGAAGGTCTGTACTGGAAAATGCAAGTGATTATAGGCTGGTGACTAACAAATAATCCTTGGCTAATACAGGGTGGGCTCAATTAATGTTAATCCCTGCTCAGTAGTAGTAAAAGTTGGATAAAGTCAAGGAGATTTTGCAAGGCTGTTACTGACCTGAACATGAGAATGATCACACAGCATTTCCTAAAATAAAATGGTTCTTTGAAGAGGCATCATTCTCATAATTTCCTTCTTACAGTAGAGAAGGAGCTATTCAAAGTGGCCCAAAATTGCCTGGTTGTGAAGATGAGGATTTCTCCTGTGCTGATGTTATGTGAGGAGGCACACAGGACCTCATTAAAAGAGGAGCAACAGTAATTAATCTAGATTAATGGAAATAAATCTGTTTTTACTAACAAATGAGGTTGTGTTCCTCGGTCCAGAGCAGCCACCATCTCTAGTGCTCATCTAACAGTCTGATGCACAGAGGCAAAATCTCTCCTCACCGTGGAAAAAAATGTGTGATTTGGGTTTTTTTGCTGAAATTTCAGTATAACTCCAGGTGTTGTTTTTAGATGTGTTCTGGTGAAATAAGCAGAAGCCCAGAGACAGCAGGGAGAAGCATGACATCCGAGCCTGGACCCCATTGGTACAGGAGGGCCCAGAGTGGTATGATGGCCCCAAAGGCATTCTTCTCCTTGGATACTGTAGCGTTGAAAGCGTGTCCGTCACCATTTGGAAGCAGACCCAGTCCTTTTACTACTTTGTCCTCAAACTGTCAGGTTTCAGCTGGCTGGAGCTTTGGAAAAAGGAAAGATTTATGTGCTCTGAAGAGAAACTTGTGCTGACAGTGGGTAAATGCACTGTAGATGTTCGAAAGTTAAACAGCCAAGTAGGTGTGAGGGATTTTGGAACACAGGTTATGAAATATATTTTCCTCCTGTTGCTATGATAGAGATAAGTTTAAATTTGGAAATGGGAGAGCAATTTCCCACCCCTTCTGTCCTTTGGTTCTTACCGTCTTCAAAAGGTGGTACTGCTCCTTGTTTTCCATGGATGTGAGTATTATCTTGCTGTTTCTCCCAACGCAATCCCTGAGCTGTAAGGGCTCACTTTGCATTTTCAATGATCACTCAGTTTCCAGATCACAATCAAATCCAGTCTTTTAAAACTGGTCTAGGTGAGAAGTTATGCCAGGAGAACACAAAGTCCTGAGATGGTCTAATCCTTGGTAAGAACATTGCATTGTCCACCTGTGGGCAATCCTTTGACCTAACAGTTTAGTATCTCCTGTTTTGTTATTTTCAGTGTTTCATTCTCAAACCTACCATCTTACCTGCTATAGTCCAAGTAAGGCTGGTTGGCTAGCTGTACTGATAACATACCTTTGTGGGTTAAGTGATAACAAAAAGGAGCAGAGGGTGGCTAGATAAAGCCAAGGGTAGTCTACACCCATGGAGGGAGCCAGTGTCAGACACCGCACCGTATAGCGAGGCAGTGAAGCACAGAGGGGTTTTGTGACTTCTGGGGGCTGTGCGGTGGATGGTGACAAAGCTACGCCTGGACAGAGTCTGCCCATGCTCTCTGTTCTCTGCAGAATTAACTCCTGGTTGAAGCCCCTGTCACCTTTATCTTGTATTCCCCGTGCTGTGTGGGTGGTGGGTGCGCTCTGGAGTCCTTGTGTCCTCCCAGAGAAGTGAAACCTCTCAGGGAGCTATGCAGGCTTGCAGTGGCAGTTGTCTGCAGTCAGCTATTGAAACATACTTTCCCATTAGTTTTCTTTGTTGCTGTTCTGAATTGTCTTCTCTTCCCCTGTGTGCTGGCTCATTATTTCTCATTAATTCATGGTTTGTGCAATTACCTGGGAAATGCAGGAGAGCTGGCAGGAGTTTGATGAGCCTGACTTCTCCTCTCGGGGGTAGGTTCTTGGCTTCTTGGAGGGGCAGGTTGGGGCTTTATGGGACAAGTTCGCTGTTTTGGAGAGAGCTATAAAGCACAAGGAGCAGAGAGAGGGGCTACATATGCAGATTTCTTGGGTACTGGGTAGGACTGGAGGCAGAGCCATTCTTGACGTTTTGTATCTGCTGTGTATTACACCACTTTACACCCTGTCCAGAAGACACAGTCCAGATTTAAACTCCAGCCTATCAAGAAGATGTGAGCAAACAAGGGAGGCTCTTTGCTTAACTTTAAAAACCAAAAACATGCAATAAAAAGTTTGAAGTATATGCCAGAGGATTTTATTTGTTTGTTGTGAAAGCTTTCAGCTCAGTCTGAGGAGTGAACGTGTCTTGGGAGTTGTGTCAGACCAGTGTCACCCCTGCAAAAGGGTTCTTTGCCCTTTTTCTTTGCAGGCAGCATTTCAGGTAGGAATAGAGAAGTGATCTGGTCCCTTTTTGTGTGGAGAAAGCCGGCACACAGGAAGATAAAAGGACTGTCACTGATTAAAACATCACAGTTTCTCTTCTTGTAGCGTGTGTTTTACTGGCAAATGTCATGCCACTGGTTTCCCTGTATGGATGCTTCTCTTTTTTAAGGGTTGTATTCATACGTGGACTTGCCAGCTGCTAGGAAAGACCTCTTGGTGGAAGCTGGGCTAAGCCATTTGACAGATGGTTTCACAGTTAGAGTTCAGGCTGTTGGTGGAGAAGGGGCTTTACCTGCTCTCCTCCTTCCGTTTTTATTTTCAGGTGAACTGCAGAATCTCATTACCAACAGCAGTGGCAGGGCTTTGAAGATTTCTGCCTTAATTATCTCATTTGTGCTGTGAGTAGCAGTGAAATCCGTGTGCTGTCAGGGAGACTTAGCTATTGTGCCAGCTGTACAGGGGTGTGAGAAAAAGGCCTCATGGAAGGGCTTGTGCAGGCTGGCTTGGGCTGCTGGCACGTTCCCAGCTGTGCAGGTGCTGTGGGATTTCCTGCAAGACCTGGATGAGGTGAGCGAGGTGCAAGTGAGATGGTACCATGTTCTGGACTCCATCCGTGGCCCTGCAAATGCCTCTTTTGGGTAATGCTCACAAAGGTCCAGCTTGCAAGGTTGAGTTCTTTCTTTGTCAGGACTGTAAAAGCAGATGAACATCATGTAGAATCTGCCATTTGGCTAAACATCATCTACTGTCCCTGGGGAAGGTTCAGGCCCATTTTCTGTGTATGTGACTTCCTAATGGCTTCCTCTACAGGAAGTTTTAGGTACCTTCAGGTAACTACTGACAGTCCTATGTATGAAGGGTTTTGGCAAACTGGATTTTTCCCTCTTTTCTATTCAGCTCACTTCTAACAGGAGAGACATGCAGATCAAGACTGTAAACTTGAGGAAAAGTAGTGGCAGAAGGAGCTGTGTTGGCAGCAATGGTCTGTGGCAGCACATCAAGGGCTTACGAACTCTCTTAACCTAGCCAGAGGCTGTCTCTGGAAGTAACAACTGGACAGGGTACAGCTGATGGGTTGTGACAGGAGATGGCCAAAGATACCTGGGAAGAGGTAGCGTTTGCTGAGGCCGCATGAAGCAGTTTCACAAGCTAACATAAGGAGCCAAACCAAGATGGATGTTCCCAAAAGAATGCAGCTGTAACCCTCTTTTGGGGAGCTGAGGCAGGATCCTGGAGCCACGGAGGTGGGCAGCTCCGACCTTGCTTCAGAGGTAGATGTGTCTCTTCTGTGTCAAGGTGGGCCAAAGTGAGGTGGCAGCAGGGACTGAGCTGTGTCTTGCCTGGGGGCTTTCCCTCTGACTTGGGTAGAAAATACTGTGTGCTTCACTGGGGTCTTCCATGAACACGGGTGCCTAGCTGCTGCTATGGAGATGTGTCGCATTATCCCTCTCTCTATGGAGGGGCTGTTTTGTTGTCGCACAGTTTTGCGTGCTGTGACATATAATTAAAAAGGTGGTGGGTCAAATGTAGCAAGTTTGTGGTGTGTGTGTAAGGGCTGTGATAGAGTACATCATTTCCAAAATGCTGATAGAGCCACATCTCTGTATTTGTGCTTGGATACAAGGAATCTTCTGCTATTTCAGTGAAACAGGTCAATGTATTGTTAACGCTAGCTATTCCCATGCTGAAGTTTTAGCAAAGTGTTGCCACATCTCTTGTGTAGGCAAGGAACTTCTGAGGGAGATATGGTAAGCTCAATGTAGCAAGAAGGTAAGGAAAAGGAGTGCAGGAATATTTGATGCCTTGATCATCAGTTGAAGGCAGAGGGATGAGAAAGATCTTTGATGGTTAAGATCTTTGATCATTAACACGATGAAAAATTCAGAAACATTAGAATGTACTCCATCTTGGCATAATTTCTTGGATCTTCTTTGGGGTCAGTATCTCTGTGAAAGGGACGACCGTGGCCAAAAAGAATTGAGGGCAGCAGTTTCTTTTCAGATGCTACCAGTGACTTCTGGTCTGACTGACCAGTGTTTTCTCTGACCTTCTATCTTAGCTGTTGTGCAGGTTCAGGGTCATCGTCCAAATATACGTACAATTGTGGATGGGTGGAAGGCAATGGATCGGGTCCTGTGGCAAGCTGACTTGTCATAAAAGCTCGGCAAAATGCTTGTCCCACTTACATGGCTTAAGGGGTCCGAGTGAACCCTCCCCGTGCTGCTTTGTAGGTGAAGCCAACCAGTCTCTACAAGGCTCTTACTCCTAATAATGCTCCCTGTGGCTTTCATATCCAGAACACTGATTGCTGAGTAAAATAAGTGTGCAAAGTCAAGTAATCCTTGCACATCTTGACTATTGCTTTCCCTTTCTGTGGTTCCAGATAGCATCTGGGAGAAAGTTGGTTTGGAAAACAAAGCTGTTAGGAACTGTTTGTTTAGGCACAAGGCAAAATGAAAGTGGAAAACATAATCTGTCTGTTCCCCTCAGCCTCCCACCTTCTTTTTGTTTAAAATGTCCACATGCCATTTACTTTCAATAAACAAAAGATGTTTCTTATAAGCTGGTGTTTACTAGTAGGGGAATGTGATTTATTAGAGAACAGAAATGCCTGCTCGTGCCTATGTTTTCAAACTGGAGCAAGAGTTCATAATTTTATAGACCTTTCAAGAACGGATTTCCTAAAGCAAACAGTGAGGAACTGTTAAATTATAGCCATGTAAAACAACAGTGTAATAGCGTGATTGCTCAGTACTAATGGCTTTATTATTCGGTAACAAATAGGAGTGGTTTGGACTGTGGGAGATAACATGCCTTTCCTGAGATAGCTTTGGAGCTGATTCCGAGGAAAAGCAAATTTTAGATTCTTGGGCAACTTTTTTTCCTCGTAATGAGGGCGGTAAGGATTGTATGGGTGTTCTCTTACTCCAGCTTTCTTCCAGAATCACGGTCGAGGGAGGGAGCAGCTTCCAGAAAAGCAATGTACAGTTTGTCTCAACAGTGTGAGAGCCACCGAAGTCTCAGCTGCCTCTCTGAGTTAGACATGGTCTCAGCTTCCCCAGCGTTTGCTTGGGGTGTCTCTGTGACCTGTTTGCCCTTTAGAGGGAATAGGAGAGCGATGCAGGTCCCCCCAGAATGATGGGTGGTGGGGGCTGCGTCGGTGCCTCTCCTCAGCCCTGCAGGACTCCCAGGCAGTAGGAGCGCAGTGTTCAAGCCAGCGGCTTTGGGGCTGAGCTGCTCTGGGGCTTGCTGAATTCTTCAAATCCCTGGGCATGAGCAGAAATGACCTCGGAGTGCCTGGCACTGACATCTCTGGATCCCGTTGAGACCCAGGTTTGTACTCCCTGGGCTTTTCTTTCCACAGCTGCTCACATGGAGGTTAAGCAAGTTGAGGTGCCAGATGCCTGGTCTTGCCTCTGTCTCCCATGTGTCTGTCACCTCCAGGTGTTGGTGGCTCAGTGTTGTCCCGACCTGACTGTGAATGAAGCTCTGAAAATAGCGTCAGTTTGAGGAGGGTCTGTGCTCCCTTGTGCACCTCTGCCAGCTGTTACCTCCTTGGCTGTGCCAGGCAGTTTGTGGATGCAGGTAGAGAGCAGCCCAAGAGTATGGGTGGTCTCAGCTTGAGCTCCTGCTTCCTCTGGTCTTGCAGTTAGCATGTGTCTGAGGATGCCTGCCTGGAGCCTGGGTGGGATCTCTAACAGATGCGTGCATGGTGCCCTGGCCCTCCTCCAGCTCGAAGTCATTGCAGTGACCTCTGCTGAGACATGTGTGTTGAAGGGGACCGGTCTCCTGTGTTTCTTGGTTTCTTTCTCCTGGTTCTCAACTTTTACATGATATATTCGTCTCGCTTCCGGCTGCCCTACACATATGCATGCTGGAAAACCTTGTACCAGCTTAGTTGGGCTCTTGGAAGAAACTGTCGTTGCAAAGGGAGCTGTGGCTTGCAATGAAATAGCTTTGCAGTGACATCGTTTCTGTGCTGCAGTATCTCTGTGCTGGCTTTCAGGTGTTCCTAGGCTGAAAATATGGCCTATTAAGACTTCTGGAACAGGGTGTAACAATATTTTAAAGATACTTTATTCCTGATGCGTTATTGCTAAGTGATTTAACTGATACCGCATTTGAAGACCTACTTTGCAAGATCGCTTTGTCTGAAGTGGAAGCTGAGAAAGGAATCAAGTGTGTGTGTGTTTCTGGTGGTGAGGATGTGGTGCTGCCTTGGAGGGCAGGGAGCTGGGAGCCACACTGGTGCCTGGCGCTGACTGATCAGGGCCACTGGACCAGCTATTTCCATTTCTGATCTTCCCTGCCCCCAGATGACAAGAGATTCAGAATTGCATGGAAAAGATTAGCATTAGGAGTTTTACCACCTACTTCATTTGAAACTGGATGCGCTTGAGATATGTTGAACAAATGGACAGTGGCCTTTCTTCTCCCTGGGGACAGCTTTTACATGGATGGGAAGCTACAGATGGGGCCCAAGGCAGAAATGCAAATAGGCAGGGCTGTGATACGAAGCATTTGGCAGCATCACAGGCTTAAAAGCTCCCTCCCCATGGCTGCTTGATCCTGCTTTCTCGGTTGTGCTGACACAGCTGGTTGTGGGCTGCACTGTGAACTGTGCGAATGGAGCTTTGGCCTCAAAACTGTGGGATCAGGGTCTGTGCTGCTGGCACCGTCAAGCTGGCCAAGCCCAGTCCATCCCGGTGCTACTTGTAAGAAGCTCTCAGAGGTGTACTCACTTCAAAATGACCGCTGTGATTACAGCTTTGCAGAGAAGCGCGTTGGTGAGCACGAAGAGCTAATTAGTTTTTATAACCCTCTTTTGTTTGCTTTTGAAGACACGGGTCCCTTGCTTGCTTGCCTGGCTCCTGTTCGGTGTCGTGACAATGTCAGTGCGAGTGTGTGGAGCTCGTGTTACGCAGGGAGAGTTCAGACAGGTTTGGTTTCAGGTTTGGTTTCCCAGAGCTGTTCCAGCACTTTCCTGACAGGAGGCAGTCGGTGTCAGAACAGGTTTGGCCCCGAGACCGAGCAAAACAGTTCTGAGGGACAGATCTTCCACAGTAATGAGTTTAGTTGCGGGTTATACTGTTGGTTGGGTTTTTGGTTTGTTTTTTTTTTTTTTTTTTTTTTTTTTTTTTTTTTTTTTTAGATGAAAAGGTCATATCTGTTGCCTGGGTTATGTAGAAAGGTTTTGTTCTGGAACAGTCTGCTCCTGATCAGCTCCTGTCTCTGCTGAGCTAACAGGCAGTAGTCTAAACAGTGTTTTTCTTACATTTTCCTCATCAGTGAGTGTTGGAGAGTTTGCTTTTTAGGTATGTTCATTTAGGGCTGGGAAGTTTTGAGTTCAGATCAGCAACTTGAGCAGATTTAAAATGCCTGTGGTTTTGAGCCTGCCCTACTTGGAGTTTGATTTTAATCACAAGTTTTAACAAATTGAGTCTATTGAAAACATTCTCAGTGAAACACCCTCTTTTTTTTCCCTAGAAGCCGTTAGCTGTCTTCAAGAAACAATATTTTAATTGAAGCCATGATAAAAGAAGAGTGGCAGTGGTTGTTGTAAAGCTTAATTTATTAAACAGCCTTGTTTTTAATGCAAAAAAAAATCTGTAAAGAAAAAGAAAGCTATGTGCTTTAAAACTGTCAAAATAAAACCTACAACTTTGAAGTCTTAAAATACTTTGGGAAATGCTGAATGTTTTTGACTGGTTATATGGAACAGCTGAACTGACTTAACTGGAACAAAATTAGAGGGACAAAGAGGTTTTGTTTTCAGAGTGTATTCCTTGCCCTTTGACAGCGCTGTCTGGCTCACACTCCAAGTTAGATACCCGGAGCAGGTCACTGTCAGCTTCCCCCCTTTGGTTAGACTTTCCACATAACCAGTCCTCTGGAACAACAATAAGATGCTTACAAATGAGTAAAAATCACAGGAAGATTCAGGGGCAAGCGCAGAACTCGAACCCCTTGTAACTGTTGTGTTGTTTTTTTGAAGGAGTCCGAGTCTCATATTGATGGTTCCTCTTCCCCAGTGCCACATGTTAGTGCTGAGTTTGAGGATACCGCAGGGCTTTTCCTGGCTGGTGGTTGATATTGCATCCTGCACAGTTGGACCTTCTCAACATGGTCTTAAAGTAAGAGACTTGCCTCCCGTGGAAGGAACTCTGAAAGTCTCGCAGTGAACACTTACCATGTAGACAGCAGCTTCCATCAGGAAAATGGTGAGATGGTTTCTGTGCGCATGGGGTATCCTTAGCATGGTGGCTGGCACATGGGCTCTGGGAGGTGCTCACCTGGTCTCTTCTTCTGGAGCTGTCATTCAGGGCTATTTGCATAAAAACAGGCTCTCTGTAAAGTCTGTCTTCTGTTGGGGAAGGATAGACAGCAGGAGGAGATGAGCAGCTGAGAAACGGAGCTCTTGTTTCCATGCAAATATCCTATAAAGAACAAAAGAGGATGAGAAGCATGCCCAGGGATGGGATCTGCAAGGAGAAAGGCTTTGGAGTTGTTTTCCGTGAAGCAGCATCAGGTCCGTGTGAATGTAATTTTTACACTGTTGTCCGCTGTGGGTCTCATGGGTGAGTCACAGATGCTGCTTTTGTTTTGGGCTTCTCTAGGGCTAAATCCTCCGCTCCATCTGTGGGAATTTTGCTGCTGACTTCACTACACTAGAATTAGGGCTTTTAGGGTCTGCCACTGAAATGATGCAAGTTATCTGTTCTTCCCAAGTCCCAGCTTGTAGAGGAGGTAGGATGCAAAATAACACAAAAGTTGCCTCATCTGCCTCAGTGTGGCTGTCTCTGAGGATCCTGGGGCATATTTCACTGTCTTTAGGGACTGCCCTGTGATTTCTTTCCCAGTGCATTGGAAAGAATTTATTTCTCTTTCCTTATCACCTGATGGGAAGGTGTCAGAGGAGGGGAAGACCACTAGCAAAACAGTGTTGTGAACGGCAGCCTCACTGGAGTTGCCTTGGGCTTGCAGCACTGCCAAGCTTGAAGGTCTTTGAGAGGAGGGGGGACCGGAGATAGGGACAGCCTCACAGTGCACTTGAATTGATGTGGCAAAGAGCTCTTGGGGACTGATTGGCATTTACTGCAGCAGACAGCTGGGGTGGTTTGAGACTTGGCTGCTCAGAGCTGGCTGTCCCTGTGGTAGAGGGTACCAGCTTGATAATGCAGGTAGCAGGAGCAAATGCGTGTGTCTCTCTTCCATCACTGCCTCAAGCAAGGCACAAACCTCTGTTCATCAGCATTCACGTCCTTTTGACCTACAGGTATTGAGATAGTTGCAAGCCAGTGCACTGCCTGAGCACATGGATGCTGAATTTTGCAGCTTGCTTAGAAGTACGTATCAGCAAGATGTCAGAGAGGTTAGGCTCATTACTAGGTCTCATTAATTCTGTGGAATACCCTGTAGAGAATATATTAGTATTCTTATTCTGTTGACATATATTAACATATGTAATAGTTGTATAATTGTGACTAATAATTATGATAATAATAAGCTGCTTCTCATAGACAATAGTCAAAATGGATATTCAGAAGTCCCCGTAGGTACTCTTAAATCACAGCTGATGGACAGGAAGGTGCTGGTGTGCGTATACAACGTGTTGAGAAGTGCCAGTTTTCTGCCTGCTTCTGCCTGGGAGTAGTGTGAGCCTGGAGGCCAGATTTCACAGGTACAGCTGAGCGTGTTTATCTGTGCTACTTGGTTGGGTCAGGCGGTTTGGGTCAGGCAGTTCCTGTGCTTTTAGCTGGAAATTACTGTTCCCTACCCTGGCATTTGCTGCCATTCAGCAGAAGCACAGTAAATTGATGTGTGCATGCTCCTATTCTGTTGCAGTGATGCAAAAGTAAAAGACATTGCTTAAGTCACCTTCAGCCTAAAATGTCAGTTTGGAGAAATCCATTCTGCTTTGCCTTGCAAAAAGACCACTGTCAGTGATAGTCTTCTCTTAAAGCACTCTAACTCCAGGTTTTACAGGTCACTACCCTAGATGAGATAAAGCTCTTGGTTGTGTATGTTATGTTTGCCTAGATAATTACTACCCTACTAGGCCAAATCTTGCCATTAGATATAACAGAAAACCAGAGGGTGCCCTGATTTTTGGATCATCTAAAGAACTCTAAGACATGTGGAGCTTGAAAGGTTCTGGAATAAAATATGTTCTTTGGCTTTCTTAAATATAAACACGGCTAACGATCATGCGGAGACCCACAGCAATTCCAATACAAGGCTTGGCTCAAAGGGTTACAGCTCTTCTTGGATTATTGGAAAATAATAACCTGTGGTGTATCTGAAAGCCAGATACAGGGTGACAAACCAGCATGATGACGGCAAAGTAGTAATATTCAGGATTGCCCAAAGAAAGATTAACTTTTCAAGCCAGCTTTTACTGATGCAAATTGTCAACTGCTGTGTTGCAATAAAGAGTAGAATTAACTAAATATGAAATGCTGACTCGTAAAGGGGAGTCAGCTGAAGTGCTTTGTGTTGCAAGATTTCATGAAAATGGTTTTGAAATGTTCTGCTGCATTTACCTTACAGAGAGGCCGGTTCTGCCAGCTGGCAGGTGCTCTTGCAAGTGCATCATCCTGGAGATGTTTGGGGTGGAGCGTGTGCGCTAGAACATCCCGTCTGCCTCATAGGGGTCAAAACAGGGTTGTTCCCAGTGGTGCTTTAAATAAATAAATTTTAAAAAGGCTTTGTCCAGTGCAGGTGTAAAGGTCTCCAGCTTGGTTTTCAGGCTCTTTTTTCTGGGCAGCAGTTCCAAATCATTACCTTCCCTGGCAGGGGGATGGCTCTCAAAATATATCCTACGGTTCGTGGTCTGTAAGATCAATGTAAGTTGCATTCAGTGAATGTCTAAGTTCTTATTATACAATATAAAGGACATTTTTCTTCCTTCCTAGAGTGACCCCATATCTCTGGTTGTAGTTCCCTTGCACCTGGTGTCCAGTGTTACAGCTCCTGTTTCTTTTATGAATTGCTCTTTCTGCTGCTGCCATTATTATCCTTACCTGGTTTGGGTTTTTGTTGGTTTTTTTGTTTGGTTGGTTTTTTTGTTGTTGGTTTGGTTTTTTTTTTTAATAGCCTACATTAAAGTTGCACACTCTTTGCAGCAAGCATTTTGGGCTTCATTTTTATTTTGTGTTTGTGAAGCATCTAGTTTTCCCTTGATCTTTGAGCAAGACCACCCCAAGCAAAATAATGCAGCCTGCAGTCCTTATCCTGCTGAAGCTCAGAGGTTCTGATTTCCCTGGTTTTTGCCAAGACCCTGCTGGGCCAGGTCCAAAAGGTGAATTCAGACACCACCCAGCTTTTCCAGAACTTTGTTCCCAGCTTCAATCCTTGCATCCTTTTCCCTTAGTCTAATTAAAACCCGCTGTAACAAATGCTGCGAAGCCAGCTGCCGTGCTTTGGCAGGTAGCAAACGCAGGGTAGTGAAACCTTCAGCTAATCCATCCCTGCTATGAAGTCATAAGAATCTTGTTAATTTTTAAAAAGCCCTTGATGCCCACTAATCCAAATCAATTTTCATTTCTTTCGTAAAGTCGTGCTTCCATTTAGGCTTCAGCTAAGAATTACGGCTAATTTGTTCGATTTTATAACAGTGTAATTGAAAAAGTGATTTTAATGTCCTGGCAACCATATTCCCTTTCTTTGGTTGTTAATGAAAGAATCTATTAAAGTTAAATGATTTGGGCACAGATTCAAGTTGAATCGCCTGAATATTCTAGGGGAGTGTTTCTGACCATCTGCTGCTCTGTCATTGGCATTTGTGTTGTAAACGGGACCGAGAGAAGGACTTCACAGGTCTTGTTCGAACCATTAAGCGTAAAATATCATTTTAATTTTCTGATCTCAGTGTAAATAGTGGAAATACTCAGGAGAGTTGGGACCGTTCTGGTCTGCGGTATCCTGCGCTCATAAATATCACTGCTGAGCTGTACTTCCACATCCTTTTCAGGGGCTCTCATGGCTATTTGTATTGATTACAGTACATCATTCAGCGGCGTGTTGTAAGTTCCTTTTAATGACAGGCAAGACAACTGGAAGCGGAGCCTGTGAAGGGGAAAGTACACATGACGGAGAAGTTTCTCCCGCTGCCTCTGGTCACACTCGTCGTTTCTGTCTGGTTGCAAATGGAGCAGTGCGTCCTAGTGCAGGCTTGGTGAGCGCGAACAGAGATAACTAATAAATTAGAGCAGCTGCTGTCATCGCCTTCCTTCTTTGCATATTGCCAGGGTGGGTGATTTAGGGCTGTTGGGCCAAGCTGACACTTGGAAGCACAGGCTTTGTACGCCCAAGCAAGGGCAGAGTCAAAGGGCTCGTATCCTCCTTTCCCTGTTAACGTGGTCTTCCTCTTTCCTTTGCCAAGCTTTCTCCCTGTCCTTGGTGACACACGACATCGCTGACCTGCTGGGAAGCAGAATGGACAACAAACCAGGCCATGAAATCCCCTGGGGATAGCTGTGGCTCTCACTGGGATTGAGCCCCCTGCCTCGGAGGTGGAGGAGTCTTTGGGTCCTCCCTTAAAGCTGGAAGGCTGTCCTTCTTGTTAAGGACAGCTCAAGCAGCCGTCCCCGCCGTTCAGCCTCAGCCTGCTTATCACAGGGTTAATATTTACCCACTTGTTCAGGGTGGCTCTCCATCCCTATTTCAACGGCCTTGCAATGTAAAAAAAATAAGATAAAATTACGGGTGGTGTCTGTCTGTGGAAATGACAAAGTGTAGCCCATGTTTCTGGAGGCCTCTGAAATGAGAGGGATGTGCTCCGTCAGTTTGCTCCAGCGCTTTACGCTGTATTTTGTATGAAAAGTTTGAGTGGCAGAGAGTAAAGAATTGTCTGGTAGAGAGGATGGGATTGAATTGCTGGGAAGTTTGGCTGCCAGCTTCAGACCTGCAGTGGGGACACTGTTTGGTTCCTCTGTGCATTGACTTTTCCCAAGGTTTGAAATTGGGTATGATGCTTTTTTTGTTTTGTTTCTTTCTCTGTAAGGTGGTAAGAAATTGACAGATGAAATAGTCACTGTTGGAACTCAACATTTTTCAATGTAATGTGTTTATATTTGTATCTTTGGAATATACAGAGCCACTAACCAAGGGGAAAAGAGCTACAAAATAGAGTTTTTACTGTAGCCTAGAGGTGAAGGTTCTTTGTGTGTTTTATTTGGTAATATTAGTTTCTGGTTAAGTGACTATTCTCAAGAGGCACAATACTGAAGCTTGTATCATATTGCATACTTTTAGCTTTCTCAGGCATGGAGAGATGAAAGTATATCCTAAAAATATGCTAAACTTAAATAGTTCAAGTGCAAAAATAGGTAACATTGTAACAGGACATCTTGTTTCAGACTCCCCTGTGTTGTTTGCAGATCAAACATGTGTATATGATGCATGAAATAAAATCAGAAACTTCTGCATCTAACAAAAGCAAAATGGCTGGGTTTCCTTTTCAACAGCAGGGAAAAATGCAGGAAGTAGTTATGTGTTTAAATGTTGTCTGTGAAATCATGCAAATCTAAGCCAGTCATTTTAGCATGATGTGGTCCTGTGAAATGGCAAATATCAGGCTTATTCAGCTTGGACCGCTGCTCAGCAGCAAAATTATAGTCACCGCGGCAAATGGGCCTTCTAATGTTAACACCAGCAGATAACAAAAATAGCATTTAATAACTTTCATTAGAGTTACTGTTTCTAGGGCTTTGGGGCTTTGCTCTTTCAAATCATTTACATAATTTGCAGGTACAAGCTGCTGTGCCAGACTGTCCATCTGATTCTCTGTCTGATCAGAGCATATTAATGCACTTGTTTGATGGTCTGTTACCAATAATTACCTTGGATTGCATTAGGAGCATTTCCAACATTGCAGCTGGTCTGTATTTTTCACTAAGTGTATTTCAGGGCCCAATTACAGGACTCTGATGTGTTATTGTTCCAGTGCGCTTGTTGAGGCTTGTAATTTTAATATGCCTCTACACTGTAAATTTATGAATGCAAACCCAAGGCTCTGTCCTCAGTTCCCCATGCATCCCACTTCTGCAGAGATCGTCTCCGCTGTTCCTCATCTGCTTTTTAAGAAGGGAAAGATGACAGCTAGGAGGTGGAGGCTTCCTCAGAGACGTTTATAGAGCAGAGCCTGAAGTCCGGTGCGCTGTGTGTTTGGTGTGGAGCGGTGGGAAAGCGACAGAAAGAGCTCAGCCTTCCCTGGGTTGGGCAGCGTGGGGGATTGTGAAGGGGTTTTCAGCAATGTTTAGTATTCAACTCACTTTGGCACTGTAAATAAGCATCCTTCAATGCAAGGGGGGCTAGTGCTGATATTGCTGTACCCAGGGACAGCTCTCCCTGTTCTGCTGTCAGTAGTGTGAGACGCGCTGGGGAGAGGAGCTGAAAAAGGCAGAGTTTAACGAGCCTGGGTTTTGGCCTGCTCCAGACTTCAGCTGCTGTTTCAGAAGCCTTTCTGAGGTCAGAGAGGAGAAAATACAAAGGCTTAACCTTCGTGAAAGAGTCAAGCACTTTACCGTTATGATTGCCGTTGACAATTCAACACAATGAATAAATTATTACTGCTATTGATTTGTCTCATCGTTCTGGCCTATTTGTTTGCAGGGGGTACATCAGAATAACACACATCTCAATGAAACTGAACTCAATCTTGAGAGCTGGTTTTGTGTTTATCCCTATCTGCTCGGCATCCTCTGGAGATGCAGATAAGATGTTTGGGCAAACCTGATGCTGCTACAGAAGCATGAGAGCATTTAGTCCTTACTGGAAGTCAGTTGATACTTTACTGGGTTGGGGTCTCCAGGGTTACAGGAGCCTTGGGTTGGTGGCTCTGATGGTCTTGGGTGGCTGAAATGAACAGTTTCAGTTGGCTTCAGCATTAGGAGCAGCAGAAGTATCTCTAAAAATACTTAAAGGAGACCTTTTTGGCTGTTTTATTTCCTTGATGCCTGGTATGTTGTATTTATACACAAAGATATTAATTTACCTAGGGCTTTGGCAGCCTTTGCTTTTATCTAAGTGAGTCTAGTCATTAACCTATTTACTTTAATTACAGCTTTAGATAATATCAAGCTTTTCAGGTATGGCCTATAAACAGTGATGTGGCACTGCAAGTGCTTTAAATAACGTTTCTTTCATGCCATCCCTGCTGCTCTCTTGTTTTTAACTGAGGGTTTGAACAGAACAAAGGCAAGAGGCTCTTGCCCAGCATCATTCTTCAGGGAGAGCTGAACTTGGAGCATGCTACAACAAATCGATAAATTATGATTAATTTAACTCTTAAATGGAAGGGCTTTGTGTACATGTGAAAATATAATAATGGACCGCTATGAAGTGAATGGTTTGGATCGATGTCCCAAAGCCACAAAGCCTCGTAAAGATTTGTTAGATGCAAAGATCTTTATATAATTAAGTGAAGTAGAGCTGTAGGAAGAGGGTATTTTTGTGTTGGCAGCATACTCCTCCACTGGTTTTGTTGCAATAACTGGGCTCCCTTTTAACCTTTCCAGGGACGCCCAGCTCACCTGCTTGCACAGATGCAGTTGGGAGGGCTCAACTGTATTTGCTCCCGTGTGATGCTTTGCTCAAAGGGTGTTTGGAGTGTGACCCTCCTAAAGCTTTAGAGCAATGCGCATCATCCTGAGAGCAAAGTATTTCTGTCTAAAATGCAGTTCTAGAGCTGTCTGTAGCTGTAGAGACAGGCCTAGGTTATGGGATGGCCAAGCCTGTGCTCAGCAGCCAGCTCCGGGGCATTTCCAGTGGTCTATATGTGGCAAGAGCTGAGCTTGCCCTGCCAGTGCTCATCTTGTTGCCAATGCGTACTGGGACATGAGGGACACTACTGCGCTCCTGAGCCCAAGCTGGGTGACCATGACACTGCACACTCCTCCCCTCTATGCAGGGTGTGAGGGGATCGCCCCTGGCATGGCCTCGTACCCTACCCCTTGATGTGGGGATGGTGTGACAGTCTCTGAGTGCAGTCCTTTGCCACATGCGGTGCCGGTCTGGCACCCAGCTGCTCATGAAAGGCTGTGATCTGCTTAGTGACAGGGGATGATCTGAGAGTCCCTTGCTGCCAGCTGGATAAATATTCCTGCAGCAGTGGGAGATGCTGCATTATTAAATAAACCATCTAGCTTGCTTATATGCAGAATTAGGATAAGGCCTGCTTCCCACTGGCGAGCACTGCTCAGTACTGAAACAGCTCTGCTGTGCGTGGATATCAAGTGTTAATAAAATAGTCTTTCTGGCAGCCCCAGAGATAGTTTTAGGAGCCTTCTGTTCCAGAGAGGCTTAATGGAAGCTGAAGGTGTAACTTCCTTATTCTTAGCTTGTATGTATTACTGTTACAAGGTGGAAATTTCCAGTAACATCTGGTAAGTGGACGGGAATGTAGGGATATTGACCCCTCCATCTCACAGGCCTCATTACGGTTGAGTGGAAGAATGTCTTCTGTTTTATTGTCCTGTGGGGAGGCTCAAGACCTGATGCACAAGGGGGTTTAGGTGCCCAGCTCCTCTTTCAGCCTCCTGTTCTGTAGAGATCATGGGAGTCGAGTGCTCCAACCTCCAGTTCTGCTTTCAGTGCTGATGTTGCTGAGCACCCAGAATGCAGACCTCGTCAGAGACCTCCATCCAGATTTCTTTCTGGGTCACCACTTGCCAAGTGCAGTTGCCCTAAAAACAAGCTGAGACCAAGCTATTGACTTTTAATTGTCAACGCATAAAGTTTCCAAGAAGAAAGAGGGCTTTGTGTTGTTTTAATGGGGACACAGAAGTATAGTCGCTCTTTGAATTAGACAATGAGAATGTAAGGATTTTCTACAGCACTAAGAGTGTCTGAAGAGCATCGGCAGAAGGTTACATTGAGCAGAACAATGGCACAGTAGTTGGCTTGCTGAGAGGTAGGAAAACCCTTTGGAAGAACTAACTCCACTTTTCTTCAGTGCTGTTCACTCCCGATTAAATGAGATTAATTGTGCTGTTGAGTTCCACGAGTTCAGCATCCAAAATAAATACATAAATTAAGACAGGCGACAGTGCAGAGGCTCAACTGCAGTTTGAATTCCTGCCACCTCCTGTGGGATGTGGAGGGGAGAGAGGAGCCCTTTCCTCTTACCGTCTGATATCCCGCAGAACACACACGACGACCGAGCGCTCTGCGCTCCTCGCCTGAGCCGCTTTCCTTGCTCCCGGGAAGGTTTTCTTTGGCAGGAGTTCTGCAAGGTGCACAAGCCAGTTCCAAAGTGCCAGATGTGTGTGGAATAGGAAACGCGCTGGCCGGGCTCCAGGCTGTGGGACCTGCAGCACAACAGCGGCTCCCCAGGAAAATCTCCGGCTGCCAAGAACTAGAAGTGATGTCAGCTCTGGAAGTGTGTCAGATTAGAAACCCTTGTACTTTGCTCTCTGTGAAGTATTAATCTCCCAAGGCCTGTGCTGTAATGGGTCCTGTCTAGCTCGGCGCAACTTTATTTGTTTTGGGCTGGAAGTGTTAGAGGGTTTTTGCGTGAAGGCACTGGAAGCTGTCAGTGGTTTAGCGGCTTTGGGTTGGGTCCCGTCCTTGAGCTGATCCTGGGGCCTCACTCAGTTGTGCTAAAGATGGGCCTCCCCTGCCTTGAAGTGAAGGTCTAAGCCTTGTAATTGCTGGGCTGGGTGTTTGTAGGAATCATTGTGCCTTGGGATCTCGTATGTGCATAAATCTCTTTGACTTCCCCCAGCTGAATCAGTTTGTCGAAGAGAAAATAGTACATCTCCCCCAAATACTGCTTTTCTGTCTGTCTTTGGGACAGCCCCTTTGGGTGACGGCTTGCTTGGTGACAAGGTTGTGGCCATGATGGGGTGCTGTTGGTGTTGTCCTCACGCTAGCCACAGCGTGCTGGGCTGTACTGTGTAGCTGGGGTGGGTTTATCTGCTGAGTTTATGGCAGTGCTGCATTTGGAGCTGGGGCATAGGCTGGCTGGCTGAACCAGCATGACAGTACTGTGTGTCCTTGTGGTGACGTGCCATTCGGGAGCTGGCACTGAGCTTACTCATGGACCTCACTCAGGGGCTGTGGATCAGCTGATTCCAGCTGTGCTAGGTGCTGCGCAAAAAAAAGCAGCATAGGTACGCCAGTGCACAGAAATGCATGCCTTTTGGTTTATGCCTGTATGTTTTGTTTTTAAAGTAATTACTAAACCACAGCTCATCCTCCTCTGAACAAAGCCATTTGTCTCCTGTTGAACAGTAACCTTTTATTTGCTCGTGCTGTGTAACAGAGCTCAAGGACGTGTTTACTGTTGATAGCCAAAATTTCACCAACAACCATCTCTCTTGTCTAGGTCTTTCCTCCTCGATTTAGGTAGTTAAATCCCAGGGAAGGGAAATAACCCTATGTACAAGGAGACAAGTGGGGTTTTGTGGTGTTCTCAGCCATGGAGTGCAAGCTCCCAACAGATCTATGGGCTTGGAGTATTGCGTGGCTTGGATGTGAAAACACTGCTCTGAGGGTCTTGCCTCTGACCAAGTAATTGCGTTGTCAGCAATCTGCCAAACCTCGCTGTGTTGCTAGCTCACACTTCACCCGGTTATTTATAGTTTTGAAATTAGAAAAACTAGAGAATTGAGGCGTTTTCCCCTTTGCTCAGTGGTAAGTTGTGCTGTTCCTGCCTCCATTTGATGTAGGGGAGTGGAGATCATAGGAGTGGGTTTTGGCTGTATGTGGACATGTGCCATTTGGGAAGGGAGACGTTGGCTGGTTTAAAGTGGATTTTCAGATGCCTGCTTTGGATCTGGAATCAAGCCTGATGCCGGCAGGGGCTGTGCTCCTGTGGAGGGCAGAGGACAGCTCTGTGCCTTGAAGATTTTACAGTCTTTGTTCACCCTAAATGCCTTGGGTTTTATGCCACTCAACAGGAGACTTTTTCATTTACTTCACCGGGCCTGGACACTGGAGGTGGATAGCTGGCTGATGGAAGTGAGGAAATAGATGGGAGAAAAAGAACATTTTTCTCCTGGGCTGCTTTTGTGCGTTACATAGCCTAGCGGTTAGCAACACGGGAGAGAGTAAAGATCACCTGCAGAGCCTGGGTCAGAAAATGTAATTTTCATGGAAACAAAGTGCTTTTAACTTGCTGCATCAAAGACCTTCCATTTCGGGCCATGCTGTATGTTTCAATACCTCTGTGTTTCACCATATCGCTGTGTGTGCATGTACATATATGTGGTATGTATCTATATGTAAGGATGTATTTGCACATACATTTATAATCTTGAATCTACCATCTGTCTTGGGATAGCGCAGCAGTTTGCTGGGCTTAGTGGAGTTTAGTATGAAGCCTGCTGGTTACCTGGGACTGGGTGGGCACAGACTGCTCTGTTCTTTCCTCACAACCCACCGCTCTGCTTTTGGACCCTTTTCCCTCAGAGAAGTATTTTGAGATGTTCTCAGTTGCGTTGGGTTGTTTCTGGGTAATTGGTAGACAAGCAGGTTTGTGTGCTGTGATGTAAAAGACTGCATTGCATATACATGTGATGTTGCCCGCCATAGGGCAATGTTGTACAGTGTTCCCTGGCCTCAATTCGGAGATCCATGAGCTGAAAACCTCCAGTTCCACCAGGCTTTGACGCTTGAAGCTATATCCAGGAGGAGCCAAAGGCAAAAAGCTCTCCAGGTCCCAAGCACAGATCTATAGCTGCAACACCTGCCTTGAACTGCTATGTGGAAAGACCTTCTGGCTTCTGACTTGGAAGCTCATCTCTGTGTTATTATCGATATCCGTGGGAGTAGCTGTATTTGCTGTGTGAGGCAAGTGGCTGTTCTGGGTAGGCTTCACTGCATTCACTACAGCTTTACCTCCAGCAGGTAAGAGGGTGAAGGTGAGCAGAAGGCTGCGCGAATGTGTGCCTCTATGTTTAAACAGGATCGTATCCATTTCTGTCACTATATGATGAAGAATGGAGGTTGGAAAGAGTCAGCAGCTTCTGTAAGCACTTAACATTCCTGATTTCATTTGTCTTTGATCTCACTTGGAGTAATTTTACTCTCTTCTGATCCTTTCCCTTGAAGGGGCTTTTATCTCATTGTCAGGCTTGCTAATTTAGTGCGGTGTTTTGAACCAGACCTCCTCCTACGTTTCCAGAGCCTGGAAGGTATTTTTTCCTTATTCAGGGAGTCTTTATACAGTTCTTTGAACATCTTAGGACGAGAGTCAATTGTGGGGCTTTTTGCAATGCTAATAGGTCCTGGTCCCTGCTGCCCCAACCTCTGTATGTGCAAAGGGCCTGTCCCCCAGAATTTGCAATATTTTGGGGCCAAAGGGGCAGGAAAGAGGGCTGAGTGATTCGGGGTAGGTCTGTGCTTACCTACGAGAGCAGCTTGGTATCAGTCGAGGGGTGTGTATGCCCAGCTGGAAGCCTCCCCGGGCTGCTTTAAGTGACAGACAGCGAAGGGTTGTCACATGTATTTGACCTTGTCACGGTCTTCTACCAGGTGCTTAGTTTGAGCCCTGAGGATTGTGAGTACCTCTGGGTTTTTATTTGGCTTTTTGGTCTAGAAATATTTTTGGAGCTCCTGGAATAAAGGGCAGCGGTTGGAGTATGGTCACGAGCTCTCAGCATCGCGTGGAGCCTGCATTGCTTGATGACGCAGTAGATGCTTGCAAGTAGAAACATATTGATACCCTGGAGGTCGGTTGCGTATAAATGGTTTCTGCTGTTACTGGGTGGATTATGTGGTAGGAACAGGTTTCTGGGAAAGAAGCGACTATTGCTTTTTAAAGGTATTGTGCAATCATGTGTTTATTGGTGTGAAGGCATGAAAGAAAGCACTTCCTCCTGTCAATAGCCAGTGAGGTGGTATTGTCATGACCAGCACAGCAAGTGCACAGAATATTAATGACAGAAACAGACCACTCTGAGTGCTTGTGAAGGATCCTCTGCTCCTGGTGTTAGTATGTTCCATGGTGACTGTGCTCCTGGGCTGTGGCAGAACAGTCACCTCTGAAGTTCAGTTTCAAATGCATTTTCCTCCAGTGGTCATTTCTCCTCTCTTGGTATGGCAGAGAGAGATCTGAACCGGGCCATCAGGCTTGGCATGGGTGAGCTCTGCAGTCTGGCGCTGAGTTTTGTAACTGGCCCTTTTTTCTGTAACATACCAACCAGAAGCTTGGATCCAGGTAGTCTTTGACTTTGGGAAGAAGAGCTGGGCGATATTTCAGAATATAGAAACATCATCGTATGTTTTTAAAAAGCAAATAAATCTTCTACTGTGGGTGCAAAGTATGGAGCTGTCTGTTCATACTCTGCTGCAGACAGGTTTGATTTTTAAGAAATTGAAGGTTGAGAGGCAGATAATTGCTTCTTACCGACCTGTGCTGGCGTGGGAAGCTGCACTGCAGATCTCTGCTCTATTCCTGGCTGCCTGAGCCAGCCAGCTGTCCCCTCGCGCTTCACCTTTCGAAGAGGAGGAGTATTTTCAGCAAAGTACCATTTTAATTGCTGTCAGAAGAAAATAGAAAATAGGACAGATATACGGGCTGTTTCCCCAAATGATGAACAAGAGCGTCTGGCATGGAGCAGGAGCCCGAGGAGAATCTGGAGGCAGGAGGACAGCCCATGTGTGCGGTGGCAGGGGCCATGTGGGGTGCCCGGCACACAGAGCCAGCTGATTCCAAGTGGCTATGCCCACCCAGGCCCTGCTGCGTTACAGGAGGGTCGGTGTTGAAGGAAGGTAAGAGTAGGCACGGGCAGTGATGGTGCCCATAATGCTGATGCTGCACAAGAACTGTCCGAGATGCGTTGATGTGTTGTTGCTGGCAGTGATGTGTAAAGGAGGAGTCAAGGGGAAAGATGTGAAGAGAAAGCTGGAGACATCGGTTAAGGGGACTGACTTGTGACCTGAGTTAATTCCTTGTTTCCTCAGTCTCTACTTGTGCTTCTAAAGACAACAAATTTAAGGAAAGGCGGAGGATTAAGACTTTAGCCAACAAAGTTTCAATATCTTTTGAAATAAGCTCCACATCACATGCCTCAGCCTTTGCCTTAGGAGCCCTACCTCCGTGGAGGTGGTGTATACAGGCTGACTAAGCCCCATGTGACATGGTGCCAGGAGCAGCTGCTATGGAGAGATCCCTTCAGAGAAGTGTGGGATGCTGCTCCTCCATGGATGGGGGTTCTCACAGCAGCGACACTGATGTGGCTCCAAGTGTGCCTCCTGTCCTTAGCTCAGCTGAGTTTTCCCCAGTCTCAGACTGTTAAGTCTCTCCTGTGTTTGGTCATGTCACCTTCTGCATATGTGTTTGCTGGTAACTTGCTCTGTGCTTTATTTCTCCCAGTTTCATACAGTTTGGGGTTTTTTTTTGTACTGGCTGTCTTGGATGGAAGGTTTCCAGTGGCAGTGTCTTTCCAGAGCATTTGGGGCAGCTTTTCAGCTTCATGTTTCCCTACTTTTAGTCTCTTGTGGAGCCAGTGAGTGAGTTTTGTAGCTTGCTGTGATCCTCAAAGAACTAGTCTTTCCTAGGAGACACAAATGGGCAGAATTGCTCTTACAGGAGGGCATTTGGTGACAGAGTGGCATTTCTCAGCTTTCTCCCCGGCCTGAGGGGGCCAGGCAGCAAGGAACCTACCAAGGCTGTGCTGGCTGACAAATCCATCAATTACATTGCGGTGGGTTCACATTGGGAGCAAAATGGCATCTGCTGCTCCTCGCTGTGTCCCTTCCTGTAGACTGTGAGTTTGCAGCACAGTGGAAGCATCTGTGCAGGGAAACTTCAAATCCAGGGACTTGCAGGTGGCTCTGCGTCGGCTGTAGCTGCCCCTTTGTCATGGCTGTGTAGCATGGTGTGAAATGGGCATCTCTGTGTCCTGCTGGGGTTTGGCTTTGGGGACTGGGAGATGTCCTCTGGATGTCCTAGTGAAGATGAAGGTGCTCAGGGCAGGATTTGTTTGGTCCTGTAACGATGGCAATCAACAGGCAGCAGATGGGTAGGATTCTCGTGTAGCCTCCTCGTTACTGAAGGGACATAGGTGGCCAAAATCAAGTTCCTGGCGGTCGTTCTGCAAACCAGCAATGAGGGCAAACCTGACAAGTTCCCATTGCCATGGGCTTGGTGGGCACCGAATCACCTCCGCGCAGGGGCAGGGTTAGGCCCTTCCTTTCAGGGGCACCTGCGGTTTCCGGCACACGCCTTGAAATAATTCCATTTCCCTGCGTGTGTAATTTTGTGTGTCATTGCCCCTAATTGCATACTTAACACACACTCTTAAAATGCAGCCCTTTTATCAGCAGTAGGTAGTAGCAGGTTTAATAGAGTGTTTGAATTCCTATAAAATTAATCTGTAGCCTTCTGCGATAGGAGATGGGCAGGGAGCCATGTGGTTCATATCCAGTGTTGATAAACTTGTTATAGAGGCAGGAAACATTTCTGATTGGAGCAGTGACAAAATAATTTGGAGCGGAGCCATAAAAAGAGTGGATGGTGATGGTTTGAGCGCAGCAGAGATTGAAATTGCTGGTGTGTGGAAGCAGCGCTGCCAGCTAACATTGACTTAGTGTCTCTGGAGAACTCTAACGGCAAATGCATTTTATTAATGGCAATATTCTTTTAGGAAATGCTGAGCCTTGTTTCAGAGGTGGAGCTCTCCTACAAGTACGTGGGTTTGGAAATCAGCCAGACCAAGACCTGTTCAGCTTAGCTTGCTGCTGGTCACTGCTCTGGCCTCCGGCTGCAGCAGGCAGGTTGCCTTACGGGCATATTCTGGGTACTGTCCACTTGCAGCTGGAATATCCTTTTTTAGTGGGGAGAATGCATCCATGCATTCTCATTCTGGATTCACCTATATGGGATGAAATGCTCGGAGACAGCAGGTCACACTTTTGGCCTTTTTTTTGTTGTCTTTCCTTTGAAATGAGTTTCCCACTATATGAACATCAGTGGGAGACGCTGTCTTTCTAGATTCCCGGCTGGGTTTGAGCTTTTACTGCCAGATCCCCCTGAGGGGGAACTGCTCCAACTAAGTTGCGGTCATTGGCATTGGGGTACCAAGCTGGGCTTGAATACCTGTGCTCGCACTTAGTTGTCTTGTGGGGGTTGATCAGCCTTGGAGGAGGCTCCGGAATGCAGGCAGGGGAGGGGGAGCCCTCCCCTGTCACGGGCAGCAGTTGCAGGTTGGGGCCCTTGCTGGATCTTCTGTGTTTGCTCTTGCTGTTGCCATCACTTCATCTTCTTCCAGTTGTTCTCTGCTTGAATTCATCATGGAAAAAGCAAGTGTGGGCAGAAGGGGTGGCTGCTGGGCGCAGCGTGGGGTGGCAGAAATGATGCAGGTGGTGTGGCCCTAGGGATGTGTGGTGGAGAATGCAGTGCACAAGTGTCATGGGAGGTGCTGGTCATCTAACAGGGCTTAATTTCACCCATTATCTCCAACCACACTCATGGATAACCGTGCTTCCATTGCTGTGTAAAACTGGGTTGTGATTAAGCAAGGAAAGCAACTCCCACTGCAACGCTGTCTTTTCTTTGCAGGGAGGCTGCTGGAAGGGGATTCTCTGGAGCTGAGCTGTAGTGCTGGTCCTGCGAAGGTGATATTGGAGCCAAACCAAGGTGTGGTTTTGGACTGTAACCTGGCCCCTGCTGAGCAGGTGATCAATATCACGTGGAAGAAGAATGGATTTCCATTAGTGGAGCAGGAACATCTCCACATGCTTCCAAATGGATCGCTCTTCATCTCATCCCAGGCTGTGGTAAAGGACAGTAAATATCCTGAGAAGGCTGGCGCTGAGGGTAATTACTCCTGCGTGTCTCACAGCTCCCTAGGGGCTGTCACCAGTCAAACGGCTGCAGTCAGATTTTCAAGTAAGTGTTGAGAGTCTTTTGTTAACTTTCTTTTTTTCCCCTCCTGGTGTTTATACAGACCATCTGCCTCCCAGAGAGTTTGAGATAATGTGTATATGAAGTGAAATTCTATTAATGATGTGTAGGTGGGATCTGGGATTTAGTCCACAAATAAGCACGGGTCTCTTCCTGTTATCCCACTGTTAACATCCTGTTTAACTCTCCCAGGTAAGTGCCATCAGCCATGAATTAAAAACAGGACTCTCCTAGCTATCCAAAAGACAGTGCTTGTTTTTGCAGAGAGCTCGACGCTTCACAGCCCTGTGCCTGGGGAGGTGGCTGTGGGGGTCTGGCTATGACAGCACTGGCTCTCCTAGCCAAGCTTATGATGGGCTTGTTGTCCCAGTGACATAGATAAGGAGCACTGCGCTAAATCTGTGAGCCTCGGCTCAAGCTGAAGGGCTGGGTGATGGGGAAGTGGTTGGGAGAAAGCACACACTTCCTTTCTACTGCGTGAGTCACCTCTGGATGGCACGTGCAAGAATGCACCTGCATTACTTGCGTGGGGACAGCTGGAAGAACTGGCTGTGTTTGGGACAGGGCTGCTTGGATTGGTGTGCTGTGTGCTCCCAGCTCAACTGTGCTGAGCTCTTTATCCCATCCACACTCCAGAGGTGGCAGTGGGTGGCCTGCAGTTCCGTCCAGATCAGGATCTGCCCTGAGTGAAGAGTTACACTGATAAAAAGAGTCAATTACTGAGAGACCGCCAGGTGGATGTGGGTGACCACTGGAGGGGCAAAAAGCACTGGAAACAAGCCAGGCTGTTCTGAGGTGGTCCAAGTTCCCTTTTGTCCCTGCTCTCAGTAGCTGGCTTAGATCATAACAGGCTTCTAGGGGCACCTACTGTTCTCCTCATTTGGAATGTCTGGTGACTTTGACGGCTTCAGTGTATCTGAATATGGCCTTATGAAAATGATACAGGCTGTGAATATAGCTGGGAACTGGTGCATCAAGGGATGTCTTGGGATCTTTCATCTTCTGTGCTGTGAGGTCCTGAGGGACAGGATGTTGGACATCTCCCCTTCTGATGGCTTTTGTTTGTGAAGGCTTGGCTCTGCCTTTAGCGCAGTGAGTAGCGGAAGAGCAGGAGCCTAATCTTTGGCAAAGCCAAGCTCTCTGATGGCAGCCCAGGCTGGTGACTGTAGTGAGCAGGAGTGTTAAGGCTCTGTGTGTGTCTGGTGAAGCCGAGGGGAGTATCAGGGTCCCAGTGGGGACAGATGCCCTGAATTTCAGTTCCCAAACATGCTCTCTTAAAGCACAGTGTTGCTAATTTCAGGTATGGGAGGAAAGCAGGTAAGCCGAAACAGTTTTACAATGCTTTGGTGCTAGTGAGCATGTCCCAGCATGGAAGGATGTGTCCAGCACCCTGCTCTTCAACTGCATTGTGCTGTGGGAGAAAGCAGTGTGCTCGGGGCTTCCGGATAAGGAAATCTTTGTGCATCAGCATGGTCTGAAATGCCTGTAATGAGATCCTCCCCTCCCACAGAGACCAAACTGTACTGTGGTGTTGAACTTGTGCTTCCAGGCAGCCTTCTACCATCATCTCTCTCTGTTCCTGACAAATCTTGCCAGACGCCATGGCTGGGCAAGACCCAGAGCTCCTGACCCCATGGCTGCCTCTCCTCTCCTCTCTGACGCAGGTTACTGGGCTCTTCTTGTCCTTGAGTTTCTAATGGTGTGTTTGAGTGGTGTTGGCAATGCCAGAACTGCAAAAGGAGGAGCTTGAACTGAAATGGGCAGGCAGGGCAGGGTAACCTTTTCTGACACCTTTATACTAATCTGAATGTTCCCCTCCTGCAGTCCCAGTTCTTGGTGCTGGGCGCAATGCAAATGAGGAGGTCAGCAAATACTTTCCAGCCTGTCCTGCTGTGACAGGGTGGTCTGGTCCTGTAAGGACTTGGAAAAGCTCTTCTGTAAGGAACTGTGAGCAAGTTCAACTGGAGAGCTGCAGGGAGGAGGTCATAGCCCTGAGCAGGGAGGATGTCAGCACTGGGAATATGCTCTGGGTTTCACACACTGGATTTGGCTATGCACGTTGGCTCAGCTGCCTCCAGGTCACTGTTGGTCTCTTCTGGGTTCCCTGGTGAACAGTCAACACAGTTTTGGGAGGAGCGTGGATGGGGCTTGTGGAGTTTGATGCTGAGCAAGGAATGTTGACGCCAGGGCAGAGCCAGGCAGCTGTAGCTCCCTCAGGAGCTGGAGAATGCAGCAGTAGGTGCCACTGGTTTTGCTCAGATGTTCCCAACAGGCAGAATTTACCCCATCTCAGCATGGTGCAAATCTCAACTCCAGGGGAAACTTCAGACAATGAAGAGCAGTGTGGAGGTGGTCTACATGACAAAGTCTGTGGCTCCGCTTGGTGTCGGGACTGTTTTGTGGGGTGAATATCTCTTTATAATGGAAAAGATGAAAGAAAGGGCTCTGCAGGCTGTTTTTCATTTCGACCTCTGAGAACAACATTCCAAGATCTGAACCACTGAATCTTTGTGCAGCATTCAAGAATAAAATTCTTTTGTATTCAGAAATGGCTCCTGGAAATATTTTAAGTGTGAGAGTTCCAATAAACGATGCCTTGACCTCCAAACAGGTGAGGTTAGAAATTAATGCAAATACAGTAACACTTCTGTCTTGGAAGACACAGAGAAGGCAGAGTTACTGAATGCCTTCTTTTCCTCGGTCTTCACTGATAAAGCCGTCCCTCACACATCCCATACCCTGGAGGCAAGGGGGAAGGTCTGGAGAGAGGAAGATTTTCCCTTAGTTGAGTAGGACCGGGTCAGAGACCACTTGGCCAAGCTGGACATTCATAAATCCATGGGCCCTGATGGGATGCACCCGCGAGTGCTGAGAGAGCTGGCAGATGTTATCGCTAGACCACTCTCCATCGTCTTTGAGAAGTCATGGGGAACAGGAGAGGTGCCTGAGGACTGGAGGAAGGCTAACGTCACTCCAATCTTCAAAAAAGGCAAGAAGGAGGACCCAGGGAACTACAGGCCGGTTAGTCTCACCTCTGTCCCTGGGAAGGTAATGGAGCGACTCATTCTGGATGTCGTCTCCAAACACATAGAGGAACAGGAAGTTATTGGAAGTGGTCAGCATGGATTTACCAAGGGCAAATCATGCCTGACCAATCTGATAGCTTTCTATGATGTTATAACGGGTTGGCTGGATGAGGGGAGAGCCGTAGATGTCATCTACCTTGACCTTAGCAAGGCTTTTGACACTGTCTCCCATAACATCCTCATTAGGAAGCTGAGGAAGTATGGGCTAGACGAGGTGACAGTGAGGTGGATCGAGAGCTGGCTGAGTGACAGAACCCAGAGGGTTGTGATCAGCGGCACAGAGTCCAGTTGGAGGCCTGTAACGAGTGGTGTCCCTCAGGGGTCAATACTTGGACCAATTTTGTTCAATATATTCATTAATGACCTAGGTGAGGGGACAGAGTGTATCCTCAGCAAGTTTGCTGATGATACCAAGCTGGGAGGGGTGGCCGACACTCCAGAGGGCCGTGCTGCCATCCAGCGTGACCTGGACAGGCTGGAGAGCTGGGCAGAGAAGAACCTAATGAGGTTCAACAAAAGCAAGTGTAGGGTCCTGCACCTGGGAAGGAAGAATGCCAAACACCAGTATATGTTAGGGGCGGACATGCTGGGAAGCAGCTCTGAGGAGAAGGACCTGGGGTTCCTGGTAGACAGCAAATTATCCATGAGCCAGCAGTGTGCCCTTGTCGCCAAGAAGGCCAATGGCATCCTGGGCTGCGTAGGGAAGACTGTGGCCAGTAGGTCGAGGGAGGTCATTCTCCCCCTCTACTCTGCACTGGTGAGGCCACAACTGGAGTACTGTGTCCAGTTTTGGGCTCCCCAGTTCAAGAGGGACAGGGAACTACTGGAGCGAGTCCAGCGAAGGGCAACCAAGATGATTATGGGACTGGAGCACCTCCCTTATGAGGAAAGGCTGAAAGAGCTGGGACTCTTTAGCCTGGAGAAGAGAAGGTTGAGGGGGGACCTGATTAATGTTTACAAGTATCTAAAGGGTGGGTTGAAGGAGGACGGAGCCAGGCTCTTTTCAATGGTTCCCAGCGACAGGACAAGGGGCAATGGGCACAAGCTAGAACATAGGAAGTTCCGTTCAAATACACGGAAAAACTTCTTTACAGTGAGGGTGACAGAGCACTGGAACAGGCTGCCCAGGGAGGTTGTGGAGTCCCCTTCTCTGGAGATTTTCAAGACTCGCCTGGATGCGGCCCTGAGGGATGTGGTTTAGGCAATCCTGTTTTAGTAGGGGAGTTGGACTAGATGATCTCTAGAGGTCCCTTCCAACTCTGAAGATTCCATGATTCCATGATTCCATGATTCTCTCTAATACAGTGACTTATGTAAATATGGATGAATGAGCTGCATAGCGCACCACCGGGGCCGAGGTGCTTTGGCACTTGCTCAGAGCTGTGGTAGATGAAGATGCAGAGTGGATGTCCTAACACCCACTTTACACTGGGATGTATTTAGCCTCTGGTACCCCAGGCAGGGCGGTCCAGGTTTTGCCAAGTGTGTGTTTCAATCTGTGAGCGTTGTGCTGTGGAAACCAGCACTCCTGATGGCTTTTGTCAGATCAGGGGAAAATCTTTGACCTTTGCAACATGTCCTTTTCTGCTCAGAAAACGTTTAGCATGCAGCACCCACAGATTGCTGGTCACCCATCCCTCCTCGTCGCTCCTTTCAGTGATTTGTAGTGCCAGACAAATAGCTGGTTCCGGTATTTCATTAAGTGAAGGAATCCCTGAAGGCTGTGAAGATGGAGTCGGGGATCCCGCACGCAGATGCTGTCTGGGGAGATGGGAGACCTGGAGCAGAAGAGGTGTCATTAATCCAGGAGGATTTATTCAACTGCTCCTGCCCCCATCCCAGCCACCCTGAATTAGGATATATTCCGTTTTAGAGGTGACTCATGTTGAAGTTTGCACCACGCCTCTTGCCCAGTAGCAATGGCTTGTGCCTCTGTTACGGACCTGGGTTTATTGTTTGGTGTCTCATGAGCGAAAATAGCGGAGATATCTCAAAACCAGGAGACTGACTTAAACTGCCCTTCGTTCCCCCCGGGTTTTTCCAGAGGAGCAACATAGGTGACACATCTCTCCATCCCATTCTGGGTTTCTCCAAGAAAAAGGGAATTTCAGGTGAACTCTCTCCTTGTGTGTACTCATATGTCTCCTTTTATTACCATCTGCATGGACATTCATAAATCCTCCTGTGGCACACACACGCACCTAACATAACGTATTCATTTCTGAATGGAGAGCAGTGAGGGAATTGATTAATGAAATGCATCTCTCCCTTCCATTTGTTTTGTGGGTTGGGCAGAAGCGCTTGCTACATTAGCATTCAGCTGGTGCAAAGGAGGATTGTAAAGGCCTTTTTTTGTAATCCCTGCTGCTGAATACAGTAGTCTATCTAAGGCTGTTTACGTGTAGATGGAGTTACTCTTTGTGCCGATTGCCCTGGGCACTGCTCGTCAGTATGGGGCAGTAGAAGAAAACCTGTTCAGCAGGCGGGATGTATTAACTCTGCCATCAGCCTGGGCTTCTAACCAGCAGTTTCCTTCCCTGAGCTGGGGATGAGTCTGCAGTCAGTCCCCCATGCTCACCTCGTGGTGGTGGTGGCTGTGGCAAATGAGAAGGAGCGAGTCTGTGACAGCTCTTGGTGTGAGGGTTTCTGTGAATCGAACAGCTTCTCAGGCTGATGAATTATGTTTGCAGGGTTCTCCAAGCCCTGTGTGCTCCCACATGGAAATACCGGGGGCGTTATTTTAGTTGTGGGAAGGTGTAGCTTTCTACCTGTTAATAACTACATTTGTGAAGATTTGTTAAAGCTGTTAATTTAGCTTAAACATTTTGTGCGAGGGAGGTTCTAGAAAATTACAGTAATTGTGACTGTCAGATGAAGACGTTTGCTGTGCCCGGAGGGAATGGCCCTGCGTTGCGTGGCTGCTGACAGCGAGTGCAGGAGAGGTTTGGTGCACCTGGAGGGACAGGCCACAGCAGGAATCAGCGCACACAGGCTCCCGTGATCCGCTCTCTACAAGGGCGGCGTCTCTTCTCTGTGATGCATGGTGCGTCTGGGATTTGAGGAATGGCAGACTGAGATTTACTCTTATTTTAAGGATATATTTTACGCTATTTATTTTGTGCATTCGGTGCCTAGGTGAGTGAAGGCCAGTGGCTGTAGGCAGAGCCAGGCTGGGCAGGGAAACCTCTAGCAGATGAATGCCCAGGCTCTGGATGATCCGCAAATGTGACTTTCAGATGCAGTTTCGAGTAGGTGGGGAACTGGCATCTGTGAAGACGCAGGAGCCAGCCCCGTACGCGTTAGCTGGGCAGCACAGGTCCTGTGCCGCCATATGGCCCTGCAGACCCAGCGCTCTTCTGGCTCTGCTTCCACCGCCCTGTGGGGCCGTGGCAAATTGCTCTCATGACTTTCTCTGCGTGTTTCCCTTCCACCCCCCCAGCCCGTTCAGAGGTGAACTGTTCAGAGATGGGTCGTCTGGGCGGTGTACGTGATCTCAGTGGGGGCCGTAGTTGCCCCCATCTTAGAAAAACCTACTAATAATTGTAAAAGATACAAAGGGGACGAGCATGTGGAGAGTCTGGGGGCAAAGCGCTGTGGGAGAGAGCAGCAAGCCCGTTTCAGAAGGCTGAATTCCTCGCATAGACTGCATTTTCTGCCTGGGGTGTAGTGTTGCTGGCTGGCAATCTTTCCAAGCTCGCAGCCTCCTGCACCGACCAGGCTGCTGGGAGAGGGGGAGGGTGCTGGGTTTCACCATACTGCCATCACCCCTGGGCTTGGGGCTAAAAGCCTTGGCACACACGGCTTTTCTCCAGCTGGGTTTAACATGTCAGCGGGGAGGGAGCTGCTTGCTCCATTCCTGAAGGCGCAGAGCCTGGTGCTTTGGCATGTCGCTGAGGGCAATTTGCTGTAATGTTCTTCACCTTCTCACCTGCAGTGGGTAATTTTTACTGAGTGGGCTATTAAAGCGTTCAGTGTAATCAGTGCAATGGGTCTGGGAGGTGTTTTGTGGCTCGGGATGGCTTTGCAAAGCTAAACCCTAGCTGAGGAGTTGAAAATAATGTCAAGTATGTACCTGTCGTCTTTGTTTCCCTTTTGCCCTCAAGCATCTTCTTTCCCTGCCTCCCTATGTGAAAACCTCTCACTTTGCAGTAGTCCCTTCCATCAGAACGTGCTTCTTGGAAGAAGAACAGCCCCCCCTAAGGATTCCTAGGGCGAGCAGTGTGTTAGAGCCTGTCTTGCGCTCACTGTGACCAGCACGCACATCTGTTCAGTGCATCAGAGTGTCAGGACCTGCTTTCTAGTCCTCTCCTTCCACAGTAGGCTTGCCTTGCTCTGTCTGATTCTCTTCTTTCCTCCCAGCACCAGCTGCTTGCAGCACAGCTCTGAGCCCAGGTTGGGTTGTGCTGTAGGTGCTGAACAAGTTGTTCTTCCTCTGTTCCACCCTGATACCCCTTGGGATGAGAGGGGAGGAACACAAGGGATGGCAGTATGCTGTGGTCTTGACCCCAAGTTTGTGCAGAGGATGCTTCTGGAGCAGGGATGAGCCTGGCCAGCAAGTCTGTCTTGGAGCCTTGCCCGTGCTGAGATCCAGGGTTCTTGTTTGGTCCTGCATCAAAGAAACCTTTTGACCGTTCTTGTCTCATTTTGGTGTTGCTTTCTGTGCGCAAAAGATCCCTGTTCGTGTTCCCTGTCCTCTCCTTGACTGCTGAGGCTGCAGGCTGCTTTCAGAGCTTGCGGAGGTGACTGTCCTCAGCGATTCCCACTATTCCTATCCTGATCCTCTAAAAGGAAGATGACTGAGCTGCTCAGCCTCTGAATCCCACCCCAAGAGTTATCATGAGAAAGCATGAACAGACAAAACAAGGTTTGGTCTGCATTGCCAGAGTTGAACCTTCGGCACCCAGTGAGCCTCTGCTCAGCTGTGACTGAGTCCCAGGGAGCTGTGACTCTGCTTTGGAAGCCTGGCTGTTCCTGCATGCCACTCGGAGCAGGAGGGACGCTGAGCTTCCTAATCAGGGTCGCTGTTTAGTCACGCTTCTCCACATCCTAATGAGAAATCTGTCACGGGTGCATTTCTTAGCTCTTTGCTTTTGAAGAGCCGTTCTGGAGCCCGGCGCAGCAGGTAGATGGGTCTGGGTGGAGGTGAAGGGCAGGATCCAGTTCTCAGCAGGGAATTCCAAGCTTGCAGATGCAGGTGTGTCAGGCGATGGGGAGGAATAGCTGGCAGCCCCTTGCTTTGGAACAGGTTATTGTCTGGTTAACCCTGGGGAGCCCAGGAGGCACTGTCACCTTTTGTACTGCTTTGAGTTTCATGTGAAAATGTGCAGAGGTAAGCCTGCCTCACTAAACGTCCTGCATCTCTTGCCAAACTGTACAAAATATACAGGCATGCAGCCGTAAGGGAAAGCAAAGAGAGTGGGGAGCTGCCTGCTGGGGTTTATGGAGCCTTTTCACCACTATTGGTGACAGTGGCAGTGCTGTTCACGTACACCATGTGGTACTTAAGTTCTCCAGTCTCTGCAGACTGGTCTAAAGCTGCTGTAAACTTCGGGACCTCATCGTATCAGCTTAGATGATGCCACTTCATAATGAACAGAAGAGAGACAGGTGACCTGACGTGAAGCAGAGATACCCATGGACTTTTGTCTTTTTAGAAGGATTCCTGCCTCCTATCATGGCCTTTCCGGGTACATGGCCCTTCGGAGCCTGCCAAAGTATTCTCATTTACACTTATAGGATGAAAAGGGAATAACGCGAAAAAGCATTAAGGATATCTGCTGCCAGGAGAAGGTTGTTTTGATGGTGCCATCCTGAACGTGCGCTGGCATATGATAGATTTTCTTTTAAACTCTTGGGTTCAGCAAGTTTTACTAACATGAGCTTAAAAGATCTTGTATTCCATAGAAATTGTGTTAAAGTGGTCTGCAGTGTATATTTGAAAATACTAAAGCAGTTGACTGAATTGGGGTCTTACATATTAATGTCTTTGTCAAATTTTTCCAGGAAAACATTTTTCATTGCCATTTGTATTGAATTGAAAAACCAGACTTGGCGGACAGCTGGTGGGAGAATTCAGTCTGTAGCTGCTGTGGTGAGCAATGAGTTGCTTTAAACATGTGATAACTATTTAAATTAAAGAAAAACACTAATGACAGCTGAGAATACGCTGAGGTTGAAATGGGTCATGTAAAAGCATTTGGTTTTTCAAAACTGCACATACTTTCTCAAGCTAACAGTGCAATAAGGTATGTTTGTGTGTGCGATGCGATGCAAAGAAAACTTCAGTTTTGGAATCCTATAAAATTGAAAGCATTGATGGATGTTCTTGGGAAGAGGTGGTGGGACAAGCATGTGATTGTGTTGGAGGACCAGGAGGTCACTTGGGGTCCTTATAAGCACAGCGCTGTGCTTGGCCCAGCAGTCAAGCCTGTTTTCTGGCTTAAATTTATGTTTATTGTGCCATGTTCAGGATTTCTGGCACTTGTGTTGTAGCATTGCTGGATGAATTTGTACAGCAGGGTGGGTTTAACAGCAAAGGCGGTTTAACAGAGACTTATTGAAAACAGGAGCCAGTTCTTCTGGTAGAGAAGAATACAAGCTTTCTGCCCCCATCCAGGAGGCTGCATGCATATTCAAAACTCCACTGTGTGACTGAGATGCCTTCGGGTTATGGTGTTGATAGGGCAGATGCTGACAGCCCCAGGGGGAGGGTTTCTGCTCCGCTGAAGTCAGCGGGGTTTTGCTGCTTGCGTGGAAGGGGAGGAAGATCAGGCAGCTGTGTATGAATGATGGGAAGGGTGCGGTCCAAGAGTAATCACAAAAGTTAGTGCTTTGTCTCCGAAGCGAGTTCAGCTTCTCTAGTATAGAAAGAAGCATATAGACAGGGGTGAGCCTTGGAGAGCAAACAAGTGTCCTGGCATGGATGAAATCTGCCCTCCTCCTCTTAGCAAGGCTGTGTCTGTATCCCCTTGGTTGCATCTCACCTGTTTCAGTAGGATGAAGTTGGTTTCTGCAGGCAAAGCTGGTCACTATGGAGAAGGAGGATCATAACTCTTACAGTCTCTCGCCCTAGTCTCCAGCATTGCCAGCCTGCGGGCAGCTGTTTTGTGTAAGTAACTTGACATCTGGCTTTGTTCTTCCTCTTGCCTTGTTTTAATTTCCTGTGGCTGCGGGAATGCCACAAGGCAAGGGGAAACTCTCGTTTCTCAGGGTTGTGGCATTTCCCCTCTCTTTCTCATTCTACATGTCCTTCCCAAATGGAGCAAGTGAATTTAGGAGGGCAGCTGCTGAAACCAGCTAATTGCCTCTCTTTTCTCTTGCACTGTTGCCTTAAAGGAGAAAATGAGGCAAGAAGCTAATTTGCACACTGAAACCTTTCACTTCCTGTTGTTAGGACTGCTGAGGATCTGTAGGCATGGGAAAGTGAGAAATTACATTTCTGACTAAGTTTAGGAGAGGAAAGCCTTCCTCTTAACTCATGCATCATAACAGGTTTGCATTTCTTGGCAGAAACACAGAGTTATTAACTTCCCTTACCTTCTTCTTTCCCCAGCCTTGTCACGCTTTTTCCAACAGCCAGAGTCACAGACAGTGGAAGAAAATGGTATGGCCCGGTTCGAGTGTCGGATTGAAGGACTGCCCTCCCCTGTCATCACGTGGGAGAAGGACCATGAAGCTGTTCCAGCAGAACCCAGGTGATTCCCTGATTGCTTTCCTGGCTTAGCTTGACAAAAACCAAAACAAACCCTGAACATTTATGATGTGGAAATGCTCCATAAAAAGGTAGAATGAAGAGAGAGATCATAGAAACAGCTAAATAAAATTATCCTTTCCCCAAACATCATTCAACCCACCAAAAAAAAAAAAAAAAAGACAAACCGAGCTCTTTTTAGTACTGTTCTCTTGTTATGGAATCTTTGCCGCGATGGACCAATGGCTCAGGACTAATGATTCTTCTGGGGTGCTGTGTGTGCTCAGTGACCTGGGTGGTCTTTCCATTTGTTTTATTCCTGTGTTTAGAGATCACCTAGTAGAAGACCCTGGATTTTCTTTTTTTTTTTTTTTTTGGAAAAGATGGGAATCTTGCAGCATGATACCTTTTCCTTAATGAAAGTCAGTTGCAGGCATGAGAAGAGGATAAACCCTTAGTTGGCTCTTAGTTGGTCTGTAGATGTCACTGATCCCCTGCAGGAGTGACTGCATTGTCCTTTAGTTCTTAAAAACTAATTTTGTGTTCTGCAGAAGGAGCCGTTTCCTCGCAGGGAAGTTAAGCTAAGAGGCAGGAGGAGAGGAAGGAAGAAGGTGTGGGGTAAGGTTTAGGTATAATTTTGCAGCAATGACTGTTTCTGTAAGAATAACCTCTTATATTGTTGAGTCTGAAGTGTGGCATCTACAGGTTTATAGGAGGCTGTTGCTTTGTAATGTGAAGAAAATTAATTAATAAAAAAAGAAAGAAAAAAAAAAACCAAAACAAAAAAGAAGGGATTGCAGAGGAAAGCGTGCCATAGATAAGGCAATAGCTTTTTAATGAGACAGCTCGATGGATGTTGTGAAATTACTTGCTCGGAGATTGCTTTCAACATGGGCAGCCTGAAAATTGTCTCCCTTGTAAAAGGCAGACCATAATCTCTAGCTGCAGATCTTGCTTTTTAAATCATGTTTTAGCTAATATGCTTTTTCAGAAGGATTTGCTTTTTCGTTCTTGTCTAGTTGTTGTTGTTGGACTTAATATAACCAACTTTCGAAGGAATTAAGTGAATTCCAGGAAACATTGGCTGCCAACCAGAGCTCTGTTATCCTTACCCCATCATCCTTAAGGACCAGATCTCAGGCCAGCCTCTGATTGCTGTGGACTCCCTCCTGTGCACACATCTGATGAGCCTGTGAAAATGCAATCATTTGGATAGGTAGGCGTCAGGATGATGATTTCATATTCCAGAATAGCATGATTAGGTGTATGTACAAAATCAGACTCTGGGGCTGTAGATACAGCAGTTGAGGTACCGCTACTACATCAGTATTTATGATTTCTTTTAAGAGGGATAGAGTAATCATGGCGAATTGATGTTGCTTTTTTTTTGCTTTTTTTTTTTTGCTTTTTTGTGTTGATCTTGCCTTTGGGCACTCTCTTTGGCTTTTGCCCTTGGGTGCAGGTTCTAGCGTGGTGCCACCTCAAAGGTGTTGAAGTTTGAGCTTAAAAAATACGTAGGCAACCCAAAGGGTAGACAATGGCTTAATGATGTTTTCAGAATACCTTTCGGGCCTTGCTGAAGGTCAGGACAAAATCTAACTTTCATATGTGACTAAGGCACAGAAGTATTTTGCAGTTCTGGCTCTGAAGTACTTAAAAAAAAAAAAAAAAACCATGGTCTTAAATCTGTAGCAGCTGCTGAGAGGTGGCTTGCAGGATTTCTCTAGATTGCAGTTTCTTTGGGGTGTGTGCAACATCTCTTGGTGTAATTTCTTCTGTGTTTCAGGTGCTGGCTGGGTTTCACACCAGGCTCCAAACTGCTGTTTATTTTCTCTAGAGCCAAGATGAGAACTTCTTAAGAACTGCAGGTCTTTGGAGGTCTGCACACAAATGCATACCCTGCAGATCATGTGGTCTGCAATCACAATATCTTTTTCCACGTTTTGGCTAAGTGAGGGTTTTATCTGTGCGGAAAGTTTACTTCTGTCATGTGTCAGGAGTGCCTTGATATGGCTCAGGCTCATGTACAGGGCTCTTGAGCTGTGAGGGCTTGCAGACTTTGAGTCCACAGCAAAGCTGTGGGTTCCTAACTTGTCCTGAGGACTGGTGCTTCAGTCTGTTTTGTATACCTTCAAAGGCTGCCAGGAAGGATGTGCCAGCAGTTTGTCAGAGAGAATGTAAGAAAGGGAATAAGACTGTTAAAGCTGGAATGTTCTCCGCTATGCACACAGTGTAGCACACTGAGCTGTAGAGTTGCAGGGTTTGGGCACAAGGCAGCGGTGCTTGATTTCAGTTCTTGAGTTCTTGATGATTACTGTCTTTGTAATCGTCACTGAAGAGGTGAGCAGCCGTCGGCCCCCCAGTGCTCTCTTCTCTGCCCCTGCTCCCCTGTACAAGTCTGCGCGGGGAGGAACAGAGAGGGGAACAGCTATGCGTTTGTGCCCTGTTGCTCTTGCAGTTTGCTGCCTTCTGTGCCCGTGGGAGCTGGGCCCTGGTCCGAGTGCGCTGTTCTTTAACCAGCGACCTGCTGCAAGGGTGGGGGCCTTGTATTTTGCCCCCATTCAAACAGCCTCCTGTAAGATCCTGGCACTGTAGCTGTCAACGGCAAAACTCCTGAGACTGCTGAGGTGCCCGTATTTCTGTTTCTCCCAGGGCCTTTGTCTGTCTCTTTGTCTTTTGTTTTCTGCTTAATCCATAGGGAAGGTGAGCAGACAAAAAGACCTTCCCTTTGTGTGGAAGAAAAGCTGGTGCCAACTGTCTGCTCTGAGTTACCAGGCAAACTCAGCTTCCTCACAGAGAGCCTGGGGATGGAGCAAAATGCTCTTGCAGGCTGCTTGGAGTCTTCCAGTTCAGGGCAGCCAGGAGCCTGAAGAGCTGGAGGCTTTGTGAACAGCTGGGAGAAATTGTGGATAGAGAAAGAAATCCTGCCTTTCTTCCCTCCTTGCTTCCCTGGGAGAGCAATACTCACCTCTCTGCTTTCCCAACAGTACATACTGCATTTAGTAGAGCTCTCTGCTGCTGGCCTCACCAGAGGGGACCATCTGAGCTATATGTTGATTGAGTCTCCCCACTCACTCCCCCTTGCCTCCAGCTCCTGCTCTCTTTAGAAGCACAGTGGCTTGTTTTCTACCCTCAAGAGAAACTGGGCGTGTTGGATGAACGCGACACGATCCTGAACAACCTGGTGTAGCTGACCCTGCTCTGAGAGGGGAAAAATCATAGAGAATTTTCAGAGATCCTTCCCAGACTCAAGGAATCCATGATACATAATTGGAGTGTTCTTTTTGTGGCTGGGAGATGCCTTGCCTGGTGTTTGAAATATGTTGATATTAATTACAGACTCAAATAGCAGATGCACGACAAAAATAAATATTATCGCAGTGGGAGGCTTTCCCTCCGCAGAGCTGAGAGGATGCAAATATTTGTCGTCTTTCTCCTGAGTCCTGACGAGGCATCCTGATGAGAGCTTTCTGGGTACCACCACTTCTGAGGTCTCTGGAGCTTGATCTGAGGAAAGTGTCTTTGTAAGTAGTGGGAGCATGGCTTTAGGGATGCGGGGCAGTTGCCCTTGTGTACATGGGAAGCTTCAGTAAGTCTCTGTCCGTGAATCAGGCTGTAGGATTGTGCCACTAGAGACAGTATGGTCACTGGAGGAGCTCTCTTAGCTCTTCTGTTTCTTCATCAGCTGTGAAGAGGACAAGAAGTGATGAGCTCAGATTGCAGCAACTGAGGTCCAGGATAGATGCTAGACTTGCAGCAGGGATATTTGTCTCTGAAACAGACTGCTTAGGGCAACGGAGGTGTTTCCATGGCGGGAGATTTAGGATAAATGTTTGCTACAGCAGGTGTGCTGTTGGTGCCCATGGCTTGAACACAGGATGGGTATCTCTTAAGGTCCTCCTGGTTCCATGGCACTTAACTCATGGCACTCTATCTGTCTCAGCACCTGGAAAACCACAGTTTTACTTACCAGATTTACTTACTGGGATCTTTGTGGATGGAAGGACTGGCACTCATGTTTATAACTTGTCTTTGTGCTGTTCCTGTGGAATAGCAGCTATCCCTCCCCTTAGCAATTGCCTTTGAATGTGTCCTCTTCATAATGAAGACTGATAACCCAGAGCTGCCTGTCAAAGCTCAGCAGCTCTGTTTATAGAGGCTTGCAATTAAAAATGGATCTCATATATAATTAAAAAGGATCACGTAGGCTTTGCGCCTTGCATTCAAGAATAAAGAGGCTGCCATCTAGGAATCCAGGCAGAAAATGGAGATGCTGACAGCCAGCTCCCACTTTTATGCTAATTGCTAATCATCTGCTTTGTTCAGTATAATGCAGCAAGGATTGTGTTCATGTTGTGAGCCGTGTAGCCATTTCACTCCACAGAAGTGTTGCCCAGTAGCACCCCACGGGCAAATGGGGGGATGCTGAATTGCCCGACTGTAAGTTTGTCAGCTTATGAAAGCCAGAAACTCTTGGAAGAACAAGAGCAATCAACACAACCCCGGAATGGTGCAGCTTCAGGTGACCATGTCCCGGCTGCTTTGGACCATGAAGGTGCATCTGTGTGTCAGTTGGTCCCTTCATGTACTTGAGATGCAGCAGGAAAAAGATGATGTTCAGACTTGCTTGTGATGTTTTTTTTTCCTCTGACTACCAAACCTTTGTGAAAAGCAAGTGGGGAAACTGGCCATAGTGTGTGCAAAGGCACTTGTATGCTTGGAGACGTCTACAAATCTGTATGTAGAAATGTGCATGTGTGCGTGTGCAGGGCGATGGATAGGCCTGTACCTGCTGCATTTTAAGAACCACCAGTTGGGTTGCTCTAAGGTTTCTCGGTCCCATTCTGCTGTCATTACCAGGACCTGCATGTGATACATTTGCAGGAGAAAAGGAAGGGATAAAAGGGCTTGGAGTTGGTGAATAGCTCAGGTAAGGCGTAGCCTGTCTCACACTCTTCCTTTTGGTCACTCAGGTTTATAACTCTTCCAAATGGTGTCCTCCAAATTGTGGATGTGCAGGAGAGTGATGCTGGGGCTTACCACTGCGTGGCAACCAACGCCGCCCGAAAACGCTACAGCAATGATGCCATCCTCAGTGTCTTAAAAGGTAAGGTGCAGGCAGGAGTGTGTTGGCCTGGGCACGTCTGCCTCATAGCCGTTGCGTGTGTTGGCAAGCTGGGCTGCAATGTTGGTGATGATCTCTCCTGCTGGTATGGCTCTGCACGTGGCAGGGTTTGGCCCAAACTTGTAGAGAAAGCATTTTAATAAAAATTTCTCTTAATTTTATAAGCAGGATAAGCAAGCTGGGTTGGGAGGTATTGCCACCTGGGGGTCACAGCTGGCTGCTCTGCCAAGCCCTAGGACTAGGCAGCCAACAATAATAATGGGGTTGTTTCTCTCTGCACCAAGGGATTTTCTTTTGCAGGTGGATTGTAACAGCAGGTGGATTTTAGTAGCCCTAGACTGCTTTATGGTGTGGGGCTCTTAGAAGGGGTCTGGGACCCTGCTTGCACCTTGGGGAAGTGCAGTGTTGTTGTGATCTTATCTCCAGTGGCCTTAGATGGCAAGATGAACGAAGGCTGGCATGGACAGAGGAAGATGCTTGCCTAAGCTAGCAAGAGAAATAGTTGGAGGCTGGAGCAGTTGGCAGGGCTGTGTCTCCCCCGGGTTGCCTAGCAGAGTCTAGAGGAGGTTAAGCACAGTGACATCTGACTTGTATTCTGCGTCCATATTGCTGGCCCTTTGCTGAGCTGTTGGGTGGGCTTCAGAGATCTTTTTTGTGGTATTTGGGAACAGCCTCAGCTGGGATTTCTTCTGGTGACACAGAGTGTTGGAGCAAGGCTTTGGGTGTGAGCTGTCCTTCGCCTCCCGATCTGGGCCTCAGTCTCCGAGTGCATTTTTCTCTGTAAACCAAGAGTGCAGTGGGCAAGTCTGAACATGAGAAGGTAGCCGAGAGCACGAGTGCCACGGGGGTCTCCAGACTCCAGCATCTTCCCAGCATGCCTGGCTGCCTCCCCAGTATTGTATAATCCCCATCCTGCAAGTGGGCAAATTCACCAGGGCTGGGAGTCTGGCTGAGCTGTCCCTTCTCTCAGGACAGTGCCCCCTGCCATGTCTGTCTCCTGTTCTTGCTGACCCCAGTGTATTTTATAGGCAGCTTTAACCTTGAAAGCTCTGAAATCCTTCCCAGCCCCTTTTGTCTTTGTTTAGGATTGCGTTGCTTGGCATTCTGCTACCAGTGTATTTTCACAGAGATGGCTTTGCTGTTCATCCATCAGCAGGGAGTGTAATTAACTGTGGAGCCTGAGAATACACCTCTGATCAATGGATTGTGTCGTGGAGGTAATCTGTGTGGAATCTGCAGAGAATTTGTGAGGGGTTTTGAATGCTTTGTATCTAATTGCCAGCTCCTGCCAGATCCTCTGTGTGCTTAATGAAGCATGGAGGCGAGGGTAGCACTTGCTATGGGCAGTTCCACGCTCCAGAGACAGCTCCCGTGTTGGGTCTGGTTCGCTATTGATAAGTAATATTGATCAAGCTACAAAGGTGAATATGCTGTCCTTGGCATCATAACTCGTTCTGCATAACTGTATCTTGTAACTCTGCAATGTTTAATCTGCTTTGCAAATGGAGGCAATGGAAGAGGTTAAATGGGAAGCGTTCCTTCTGGAGCACCAGCCGGCCTGAGCAGATTTCTGCCTGGAGTTCTCACCCAAGTCTCGCTTCTGCAGCACCACACCACCCGCTGGCTGCAAAAACAAATATGTGAGGTTGAGTTTTTCACCAGATTGAGCTGATAGTGATGAAAAACATGCCTGTTTAAATCTCTGGGATTTTTATAATTGGGGAGAAGTATCTCTGAGACAGATGGGAAACTGCAGTGACCTGTGCAGGCTGCAGACTCCTCCATGAGTGACTGGCATGGTGTTGATCCTTTTTTTTGTTTCAGCACTTCACCATCAGAAGCACATTTTTGGATGCCTGGGCTGACTTGAGGAGTTTTGCCTCCCTGTTCAGAAGCAGCTGACGGTAGTTGGAGTGACCTGATCAGGCAGAAATCCTTCGCTAGTTGTAAAAAAATGAAACTAAAACAAAAGAAAGAAAAAATCTCAGGAAAAAACAAAACAGCAACAAAAGAACAATAGCCTGAAATACAGCTATTGAGTTGCTTGTTTGGAAATTTTAGGGACCAAACTCTTATGTGTCTGCAGGCAGGAGCAACTAAACTAAGTCTTCCCTCCCTGCTGATGGCTAGTGAGTCGTTTGTGGTGGGGTAAGATGGGAATCCAGCCTTTGAGTCCCACTGCTCTGCCAAGGCCCCTGGGAACGGTTTGTGCAGTGGTACCTAGTTCTCATTTACCAGCTGTGCCTGCAGCTTTGGTGTCCCAGTGACAGCACTGGGCAGTGCCAGGTGATGATGACCGAGTCTGTGTGCTTGTCATGGATTTTTGGGGCCATGCTGGTTATAATGCAAACACTTTCATTTGCACTGGGTTGCTGGCCCTCAGGCCTGGGATTGTCTGCTGTTCATGCCTCTGGCCCTGCCAGACAGCGCTGGATGTGAACTAGCTGTGCATAGCAAAAGAATCTGTTTCCCTGTAGCCCTTCTGCCCAGTTGTCCGTTTCCTCCTCCCTCTCCCCCTTGTTCCCAAAATGATGGCTGGGAATTGTTCCATCTCCCTTATTAAAGGCCTTTTCCCAGTAGAGGCAGCAATTAGCACGACCCCCTTCTGTCATATTTGCATGGCCTAAAAACCCTAAAAGTGTCGCTTCTCTTGACAGTGTGACTTCCCCATCACACAGGGAAGGCTGTATTGTGTGTCAGTGGCTAAACACATGCTGGCCTTGCAGAGGCAGGGCAGAGAGCGACGGTGCATGGTGGTGCTGTAAGTGCTGCAGATGTTTCAGCTGTGCAGACTTCATGGTGCAAATTTCCAGACGTTCCCTGGGGAAGCAGTGTTTTGAGCTGGAAGGGAAGAGAGCAGACAGAGAGCGGGATACAGTCATGCATCCCTGAAACAGAGCCTGCTGTCCAAATAGAGATAACGTGGATTTTCCCCTTGGATCTCCACTGCTCCCCAGCGGACGGAGCGCCAAACACATGTGGCAGCTCTGTCCCTTCACCCCTCACCTGGACAGATGATGAATGAACACTGCAGCCCTGCTGCGCTCTCTGCCAAAAAGAGCATTAGGAGCTGGCTGCTGGATGCTTTTCCCAGGCGCTTCATCTGTGCGTGCTGGCTCTGCTTGGGGTCAGGTCTCCCCGGGGCTGTGTCTTCTTTCTTGTAGCTCCTTTTTCTGGAAGCAGGCTCTGGAGCTCCACTCTGAGCTTGTACATAAAGCGTTAATTCTCAGTGTGTCCTGGTTGTGTTCCCAGGTCCTTGGCATACACAAGAAAGTGCTGCCATGCTTCGTAAAGCAGCTCTCAAAGAAGAGTAGCGGAAGGGCTTGAGGAACATGATGTTGTGTGGTCTCAGCAGGTCACTTTGCACATCACTTCACTTTTCCCCTCCATGTCATGCACATGCTTGCTCTTATGTATTTTCTTGGGGATAGGGACTATCTCTTGCTCTGTGTTTGCCCCACATCTGGTACTTGGTGACTTGCATTCCCAAGTAACCATCAGAGTCAACAAAGCGTGGTCCTGGGAGCTAGGACTCTTGGGTTTTCCTTTCCTCTCTGTTATCCAGGCTACAGAGGAAAATTACTTCTTCAACGCATAATTTCTGCCTCTGTAAGTGGGGATAATGTAATAGGCTTGGAGTTGCCCTCTTAGAAGCGATGGGTCAGTCTGCAGAGTGGTTATGGGCATTTCATGCTGGAGGTCTGTCTGGTCAGGTGAGCTGGGCATCAAGGTGCACTTGCAGAGGAAAAGGGGTTTTTCTTCCTTGTGTCCTCTGCACCTGACTCCTGGTCTGTGCGTGCAGAGTAGCTGTGATTACTGTGACACGTCACTCTGGTATATGGGTAAAAAGCTTTGCCTCAGACCAGGATGGAAAGAATCAGAATGTGCAACAGCCTTCCCCCAGCACCAACAAAGCACCTATGCAGCGATGTTCGCACAGTGGTCTCAGCAGTCGTGTTCCACGTGATCCTGTGCTGCAATAAATGCAGGAGTGGGAAGAACAGACCGGGGCGATGGGCGTAGGTACAGCAGGGCTGAGGTCTGGGCCGAGCACGCCACTGAAGAGTCTTCCAGCAGATGAGCGCATCCCCTGTGAGTTGGGATTTAGTAGCGTGTTATTAGAGATGACACTGTGAGATTGCCGTTGGCAGAACATCATTTACGTTGACAGTTGTAGCAGCTTGCTGCAGCAGTGTCCCAGGAAATGTATTTTTCAGCCAAATATTTGTATGAAATATGATAACAGGGACAGAGCTTGGAGGCAGCCGAAACACCTTCACGGTTTTTGTTCTTTTGGGGTTTGTATTGCAGTGACTTGCAGGTACCAAGGAAGAGCCTGGCTCTGGGTGCTGGGACCTGGGTGGTTCCTTCTCCAAAGGGCTGTAGGAGAATACAGCTATTGAATGGGATGAGCTTTGGGGATAGAAGGGAAGGTGGTGATGAAGTGAGCAGCACTCGCAGTTGGCCACCACCTCACAGAAACAGACGTGCTGTTACCACAAGTGGATTTTCAGTCCCTGCATGTGCGAATGACGTGCTGGATGCTGGGTTGGCTCTCAGCCTGAGCCCTGACGACACGTACTGTGCTCCCTTTGCAGCTTTGAACATGGGTACCATGCAATCTAGGGACAGGGAAGTTGGGATTCGGGTTAGTGGTGCTCTGGTGTGACCTCCCTGACCGCAGCCTGGTGTTGATCCCATTGTGGCTGCTGCCATTGGTGGCAAAGAGCAGCATTAACTAAAGTGGGGTGATGGTCCCACCTGGTCAGGGGTGGTCTACCTCCAGTAGGAACCCATGTGGCAGAGGCAGCAGGGCCCTGCTGTGTTGTGGGGGAGAGTTTCCACAGCTGTGTTTGTGGACAGAAGAGGCTGCTAAAGGCTGTGCTTCCAGGAGGCGAGAGAGTCACGGAAATGCATAGAGAGAGAAAACATGGGGTGGGTAAAGGCAGCTGTATTTTTCCTGTGAGTTGTTGATTTAACCAGCAAATGATGCTTCACCTCTGGAGAAGGGGACATCCCAGTTCCAGCCTGCAACTGCTGTGTACCTCTTCTGCTGGGCACGGACCTCTGTTGCTTTTCCCTTTCTTCTTTTAGCATCGTGTTTTTCTTTGTCCTCTACTCTCTTGCTTTACTAGCAGTTAGGCAGGGAACTGCTCTCCACTTGACATCGCAAAAGCTCAGCCATGAGGACTCTGTTTATGTGTTTTGAAGCTCTGGTTTCCTGGGCGGCAGGTATCTGAACCTGTTTGCATAATGCATCTGCTGGATTCTGTAAAATGCTCTTGATCCTTATTTATGGCAGAGGGTGCTAAGTGTGAATTCAGAGGATGGCAAGATCAAGGAGGAGATACACAGCATTTCTAGCTTAATAAATAGATCTTTAAAGCTAGAAGTGACCTTCTGCGTAACACGAGCTGTAAACTTTCACTCTGTCTCCCTTTTACTGAGCCTAGCAATGCTAGTGATTTCAAGCACGCATGGAACAGGACTGAGACCACAGATATTGGCTGAAACTTGTGAAGGGTTGGTGCAGACATGCATCAGGCACCCACCCAAATACACAGCTCTCTCCTTGGCTGGAGTTCGTACGGGGCCAGCATGCATCACACCACTCGTATCACCAAGGGAAAGCTTCTCGTAGCTCAAGTGTCAGCAGCCTGTTCCCAGGAGCCGGAGGGGGAGTTTCAGCTCAGCTGCCTGTGAAGTTCGGTGGGGCTATGATATGCCATGCTCCTGACAGCTCTAGCAGCCTGTGGTGACAGAGGGTTTGATACAAAATTCAGAGCCCTCACTTCCCATTAAGCAGAACAGCTAAGCCCGGGATTGGCACCGAAGTGAGAGGCAGCAGAGGTGTCAAGGATAATAGAGCAGAACAAGGGATGTACAGCTGGGAATAGGTGAGCTGTTTCCAGGTCCTGAGGGGGAACTGGTCTCTTCCACACGCAGCGTTGGCTATGCATGATGTTTGGAGCTGTCAGATACGGCCAGGCTTGCGTGTTACAGGCAGCTCTGTCTCTGACTCCTGAAGACTAGGGATGGCGGGATTCAGGGATGGTTTGCAATCCTCCAGTGTTCTCCATGCGCATCTCTTATTAATCCAGATCTGCTGTGCTTTTGAGCCTTCCTGAAATAAAAGCTTGTGTTTGGTAAGGCTCGGACTGAAGCAGGGTTTAAGCAGTAGGATCCATTCAGCCCTTCCCTAAGAGTCTTTTGGTGGTGGTGTAACCCTGTGGTGCATCAGCACATCTGCACTGCAGGGATCACACCTGGCCTCTCCTGGAGGCTATAGAAGAGGCTGTGCCTGCACTGTGAGCCTGGAAGGGAGCTAAGAATAGAGATCCTAATTAGGTCAGCAGCTTGCAGTGGGCTGTGGGACGGGAAGGTTGATGTTGTTGGGTTCCTGATGGCACTTGTTAATTATTAATCGTCCGTGTTACAGCAGAGCCTCAGTAGCTCTCTGAGGTCGAGGGCTAGCCATGCCCTATGGCAACTTACAGCATCCTAACAGCTGGAGTGAAGATGTTGCAAGTGTCCAGAGACATAGCAAAGCTCACGGTCCTGTTGCTTTAGCTGGGAGACAGACATATGGAGAAGGCTTTTCCTGGTCCCTGAGACCCACTATGTCAAGAGGCCCGGTGGTGCTAAGGGAAAAAAAAATGGGGTGAGTCGGCCCAGATCACAAGGGAGGCTGAATCAGGAGCTGAGCCGTGCTGCTCTGAGCCCACGCTTGGATATCTCGGATGCCAGGGATTGCTCAGGACACAGCTGGGAGTTTGCCTTCAGTAACTGAGAGATGCTCTTGCCCAGCTCTGTTCCCAGTGCAGCCGAGGGGCAATGCCACATGGATTGTGGATGAGAGCGAGAAGCAGGAAAAGAGAAGGGGGATGGGATAAGGAAGGGCGGGTGGTGTTACCAAACACCATGTCTTCAGGCACAGTCTTAGACAGATCAGGGCTCTCTGCAGCACTCAGCAAGCATCCAACCAAAGGGCTTTGACAGAATCTGTGGATATCACTAATGATCCTTCCCTGTGGAAAGCCAGCTTTCCTTCCAGACTTTTCCTAGAAAAACAGATTTGCATTGTCCTCAGTTAATGCAGATGCATCCATCTGCTTTTAGTTCTTCCTTCCAAGTTGGCAGTCTTTGTTTGCTGCCAGACTGTGTTACTGTAGGCGCTCAGCATGTTGTGTGTTTGAAGTGTAGCTTGGAGGAAGCGTTCTGCATACCTGGCATCAGGGAGGCCACGCTACGAGGTGGCTTCCCATAATGTTTCACTTTTCAAAGCTGTGCATGACAGTGCTGTGACCGGCCATTGCTGGCAGATGGAATGGGGCAGAGCACGAGCCCAGGTCTAAAAGAAGGGTTGTATCCTTCTGCACAGCCCAGGGCCTCCAGCCTGTTCCCTCTCTGCTGTCGTGAATTGCAAATAGGTCTGATGTTGCAAATAAATCTGAATTGCAAATAAATGTGATGAAATAGGTGTCAGCCCCTGGGAAATGAAACATCAGCTTCTGAGCACTAGGAGGAAGTCACTGGAGTGGAATGGCTCCAGTCACTAAGACGAGGTGAGGTGACTGAGTAGGGAGGGGTTTCAGGGCTTGTCACCTGTGAGCCAGAAAGGTCTTCTGTTGACCATATCGCTGTCGCAAGAGGTAAAGACTATCTCTGCTTGTCTTGCAGCTTTTTTTCTTGGTGACTTCTCCTGCCTCATCCTGGGAGGTGATGCACTATCCTAGGAAAATGACAAAGAGAGCTGGTATAATGGTGGTTAAAGAAGTGTGGGAATGCTTCCTCTGAATCCGGAGACTGGCAAGCTCAGGTCTGCAGGGCCATTTGGTGTTTACTGATTTGGAGGGATGTCTATATTTAAATCTCTGATACGGTGACTCTTGTTAAGGGTCTTCTGATGCTTTCTGGCTATTACTTTTGCACCTTCGCTTCTGTGAATTAGCAATGTTGTGAACTGTGAGCCGATGGAGTCACAGAGATGCTGAGAGATGTGCCCACAGCAGCACAGTAAGTTAGTGACAGAGACCAGGGGAGACTCTTTCTCTTGAACCACTGGACCAGAGCCTGGCCCTGCTGGGAAGCTGAGAGATCGTCTGGGCTGGTCAGAGCTGAGGCACTGTGCTGGCGCTGTGTGGAGGATTGGTGCCCACAGCAGCCAGGCAGGTTGAGGGACTGGACTGGAGCAGCACAGGCCACATCAAGGATGGGGTCTGGCTCTGCCCTCTGTGCTGCTGAGAATGGCGTGTTGCAGCAGCATCAGTGTTGTCAGCCATGGGACTTGCCTGGTGTAGCATGGTGGTTCCTGTTGTGGTGATAACTTTGCAAAGCATCCTCTTGCAGCCTCCGTCACTCTTGTCTGTGTTCCTGGCAGCTGCTGGGGAATGGCTGGGGCTTGCAGTGCTTTAAGGGCTCAGCGCGAGTAACGTAAGCTCTCTGGGTCTTAGGGTTAGGGCAGGGAGACTGCTCTGCCATTCCCCACACTGCTTCAGAGACACCAAGGTACCTCTGCTTCTTTCTTCACTTCTTTTTTTTGTTGGCTTCTCATCTGATCTAGAGGCTTAAATCCCACTGTACACTGAGCGACTTTCCTTCAAGGAGTTTGTTTGCGCTAAGATCTGTGAAAATGTGCTAAGAATGGTGAAAAGCTTATTAATGAATAGTTATTATCTAAAATGGTGACATTATCAATGATGCTCTAACATGGTGGTTCTGATAGGTCTCACCGTCCACTATTTGGGTTTCCTATTGCCTCTGCCAGATTCCAGCTTGTGGTCTGTTGCTTTTGCCTCCCAAAAACTCTGTGACGTGTCTTCAGGCTTCTTGAGGATTCAGCTGCAGGGCTTGAGGTCTCCAACCCTTTGGCTAGCTTGAGCCTGTGGCAGAAAACCAGAAGACCCCTAATTCTCATAAGAAGCAGCAGCTCTGTCTGTAGTGGGGCTACAGGGCTGCCTGGCTGCGGCTGTCGGCACGGCACCTCCTGTTTATTTTGCCTAGTTCCCGCTCGGAGCGGTACAAATGTAGGCGCTTCCAAGCGCTTGTTGGGGAAGCGAGCAGGAATTCCTCGTGCAGTCTGGCTGGCTCCCGTCCCTTTTGGCGTGATGAAGAGCAGTTCCAAATGCGTGTACACAAACAGAGAGCCAATGTTGACAGCTTTACAGGAGGTGGAGTGGTGGGCAAAGCATGCTCTGACTGCTTTGCAGCAGAACTAAACGTTCCCTGGACATGTAAAACTCCGTACCCTGAAGGATCAAGGGTTTGGGGTGGGGGAAGAGACCCCTAAAAATCCAAGGCAGTTCCTGGAAACCTGCCACTGCTCAGCCTCTTTCTGGGCTTCTAGTTACATATAGTTCAGGGTGTCAGCTTGTGGCTGAGCTCGTACATTAAAGGATTTCATTTCTGAGCTGAAATCTGTCAGCTGTATAAAGAAGTGAAGGGAAATGAAAGAGGACTGCCTGATGGCCCCCTCTGCCTGTCTGGACTGGGATCCGTGTGCTCTCCAGGCTTCCAGACACAGGATACAGAGCTGGGGAAAGTTTAACAGGCTGTTTCTTAAGCCAAGTGAAAAGCAGTTCCTAGAGCAGCTCCTCCTGCCACGCTCGACGTGTGACGTGCTCCGTGGAGAGACCCCAGAAGCTGTGGCAGATGTTGGTCTGAGGACTGTGTCCAGGTAGTAAATGAACACTCCTCATCCAAAGTCATTAATCTCTCTCCTTTTTTTAAAAAATTATTTTTATTTTTAAAATCACAGAAGTGCATTTCATCTATTAAATTCTCCATTTTGCACGTACGTACGTGCAGACATTAAAGGAGCTAGTTTTGTGCCTGCTAGTAGAAGTGTAAGTTGCACTGTGTATCTTGGCATCTGTTTGCCGACTTCTTTGTTGGGGATTTTGCTATAGTAGTTTGAGATACAAGTGGTGTATGTGGAGGTCTCTTAATAGCGCTAAGAAAGTGATCGAAATTCTGTGTTTTCATTGTTTATACATGTTTGTTTGTATGCTGCTTTAAAGATGACAAAGGATGTGTAGCTGCTTTGCTGCAGCACTAATTTACTAAGTGGGAAGAGAGACTCTGTCCCCATTCCAAAACGTGGGGATCAATTCTTCCCTGTTCAGCTTTTCAGTTAAACGTTTGCATTGACAAACGCATGGCTACTTACAAAATGTTTTGAGGATGTGAAGTAAAAAGACGATACAAAGCTGATTTACTGAGCCCATTTATATTACTGGGCAGAAAAAAAAGTGCTACGCCAATACAGTGTCACTTTTGCAATAAAAGCTGGGTTCGCTTTCAGCCTCCCTTCCAAGAAGACTCATGTGCTGACCCAGGCATGCTGCAGCTGCCTGAAAAGGGAAAGAAAGGAACATTTCTAATGACGGAGGCTATGGGCAATCTGGTGCTGCCAGATTGTACTGGGACAACTTTAGCAGTCCCAGTACGCGAGGGTTGTCAGTGCTGGAGTTTCTGCTGAGGTACACATCTGAATGCTGCTGCAAGGCTTGTGAACCAAAGCCTGATCCTCTGCAGAGGAGGAGTTTTCAGCACTGAGAACCATCAAAGCACTACCAAATGTTCGGTGAATTGAGCCCATAATCTTGTAACCAAAAGTCATCCCTCTCCAGCTTCAGTGATGGAGGAAAACAGAACTTGAATCCAAACTGCCACAGGGACTGGTATAGCAAAGGTGGAAGAAAAAACAAAAAAAATCAAATGGTAATTTTTGGAAAGGATGCGTGGTTGCAAGAGCTGTGTTTGGGGAGGAGGCACCACTTGGCTTGTGATACTTTGGGAGGCTGAATTGTAGGGTGTCAGAAGGGCAGCACGCAACATCTTATTCCGCCACTTCTGAAAATCACTGGTGCCCATCCTTTCTTGGCTGCTTTGCTTTCCTGTTTGCAAAGCTGTGCATTGCTGTGTTCAGATGGGAACTGTTACAAAAGAAGAAATGCTTGTTGCTCTAAGCATGCTCAGGTTTGAGATCTGACGTTGTTTATATTGCCCCCAAAGCAGATGTCACAAAGTGTTAGGATACAGTTAGGCAAGTGTCCTGCCTAGAGATTTTACATGCTAGTTATCTGCTGTCCTGGGTCTAGCCCAGAAGTAGAAATAAATTGTAGATAAATTTCCAGGAAAGCGTAAAGGGAGGAGGAAGGCAGGCGTGGAGGATGTTTTTTGTCCTCTGTGGTTGCTGTCAGCTTTCTCCCTGAACAGTCCAGGAGGTCTGTGAGTTGTCTGAGGAAAGGGTGAGAGCTGGGGAGTAAGAGCAGGACATGCTCTGCAAACACAGCGCCTGCATTTTTGAAGGTGTGTGCTTTTGCAATGGGTAATTTGCTCTTTTATTGTCTGCAGAATAACAGCAGTGACAGCATTGACTTTCTCTAATGAACAGCTGCTCAGTGCTAGAATCTATTCCCGGAGGAGGCTTGCAGGGATGAATAAGGTTTCATGCTCCTGCTCCAGAGAGGGTGAGAAAGTTCGCAGAACAGAAGATTGTTGCTGGGTTGTTGGATATCTCCAAATCTTGAACTGCTGAGAGCTGAATGTGTCACCATGCAAGTCATGTTTAACCTTCCAGCGCTTTGGCCGAGGCAGGGTGTTTATGGAGTCAGGAGAAAGATGTTAGTTCCTGTCCAAGTAGTCATCTTCTTGTCACTGCAAACGACCGTCACAAATTGGCTGAAAAAAAAACCATTTTCCTCCTGTTGCGCTGCCTGAAGCCTTTGCTGATACTCAGCACTAACAAGAGCAGGGAGAGGATAGCTGATGAATTTTGGATACATTAGAGGCAGACTCAAGTTGTAAACTCTTGGAGTTTGAAATAGCTCATTTATGCTGTAACTCAAGCTATAACTTCAAATAAACATACTGAGCTTTGTTCCAAGCAGCTCCCCGTGGTGCCTCCCTTCACATCCCTGCTTACAGTTCCCCTTCGCTTTGAAATGATACAGATTGGATTTTCAGAGGTTAGGCAGCCTGTGTGCTGAGATCTGGCGTGCCCACTTGCCGTCACGAGGTTCCCTGTGCTCCCCTCCCCACCTCTGTTTGATGTTTATACTGCACTTGATCGTACGTAATTTGTTGTATTTCCTCTGTGCCTGTCCACCACCTGGCTCCGAACCCAGCTCCAGACGCTGAGAGATGCCCGGGAGAGCAATGGTACAAAAAAAGTGGAGCACCCAAATTTGGCCTGACTTTCCTGTCTCATGAAAGTGGGAAAGCTCATAAGCTGAGAAGTCTGCTGTAGTGAGTCATTCATCAACAATAAAAGCTGGGGGGAATATTTTGAAATATTTCTGCAGATTATCAGCAAGTCTTGTCCCTTGCTCTGTGATGGCACCCTTACTGCCTCCCTGTGCAAACACAAGCACGTGCACAGGTTGATGAACTGCGTGGGAAAAGAGCCTTCATCTCTAGCTCTTTTTAGTGCCCAGAGGATTTCTCTCAGTCCCCGTGTGCTACTTCGAGTCACCCCAGAGCCATGTTTGGCACCCTACAGGTGTTTTTTTTCAGTAAAAGAGGGTAAAATCGATCTATCTGATTCAGAAGGGCAGAAAGTCGTCAAAGGCCGTCAGTGACAGTGAGTTTTGCTATGAATCCGCAGGTTGTGCCTTGGGTTGTGCAAAGCTTTTGCCTAGAGCAGCTTTGCTACTTGGCGAGACAAAACAAAGCTGGGGAGGGGGGAAGAAATCTCAGTTTTAAATAGTAGCACTGTGAAAGCTTTTAGTACCACAGAATGGACAGCATGGTGCAGGTGCATTCAGTGACCTGTTTTGTTCAGGCAGAGAAAGATGTCTTGGAAACTGCAGCTCTTTTTTTTTCTTTTGATTTTAACAATATTCCCTCTTGACCTGAAATTATTTTAATGGCAGTGGAGACAAAAAACTCTCGCTGGTTTTACTCTTTGATGTTTGTTGGAATCCCCTGTGTGGAGGTTTTCCTGGTTAGCTTAGAATTGTTCTTGGGAACTCTTCAAACCAAACAAAACCTTGGTTTCGTAGCAGTTCACCTGTGATCCATCCTATCCAACCAGCCTATTGAGATAGCAGGTGAAAAATGTACTCTAAAGGGGGCTCATTTTAAAGAGGAGCTTGAGTTGTAGACTTGCTCTGACAGTCCCACAGTGAAATACAAAGCTGGAGAGAAATGCGTTTATGTGTGCAAGAGGTGTATGGGGCATTCATCCATGCACACGCCCAGGAATGTACTGGGAAAGCAAGCAGAGCCGTTTGGTTTTGTAATATAATTGCAGTAAGAATCAGCGACAAACAGACATGGTGTCTGGGCTAATATGTTTTCACAATAGTTTTTCAAGGCTGACACCAGAGTTTTGGCCAAGGGAGAAGGAAGCAGAAATGGATGTTTCAGCTGCAGATCCCTGTGGCTGTTACTGCTTTGGTTGTCAGAGAGACCTTGAGTTGGACTGTCAGGAAGCCCTGATGCCAGCTCTCTTTCTACCTTCTGCAGAGTAAGTATGGAGCTGATAAGTGGCTAGTTGTCAGCCCTTTGGGTCACCAGGCCCAGTTCCTGCTGTCTGGTTACCTGGCCACCAGTGAACTCCTTGCTCTTTCCCTTCCGGAGCAGCCAGGGAGCAGGATGGGCAGTGCCAGAGGGAAGGGCGGCATGTGGCGCTGCTGCGGGACTGTTCAGGGTGAGGGTGATGAAGCCTTTTGTCGGTCCTTCCCCAGCCAGGAGAAGTGCAAGGCCCCAAGGAGAGGTGAAGCTCTAGGCTGTGCCTTTACAGCAGCGCTTCACGGCGGCTCTGCTAAACCGTGAGATAGCAGAGCTGGGCTGATGGCTCCTGGGGACGTAAAATCATAAAATCCCTTTCCTAGTGACTGGCAGCCCTACAAGGCAGCTGTTGAGGGACCAAGTGATGCGGGACAAGTGCCTTCACATGAATTTTTTATAACCTGTAAGGTGCTTTTGCCAGCCAGCACCTGGGGCTGTGCACCTGAATGCAACAGATGGGTGTTTAAGTCAGGTTTGAGGAGGTTTCTGTCTTCCTCTGCCCTGAGTTTAGTGGAGAAAGCTGCTTAGAAATCTGTCGAGGAATATATTGCCATCTGGCTAGCATTATTTTTTTACTTTAGATTTATTTTTTTTCCCCCCAGCACTGCAGAAGAGGACAGCTTTATGCACACAGACATATTTCAGCCATGTCCTGCTCAGCAGGTACTTGGGCAGATGGTGGTGTTGGGTAAAGAAGCTCACTCCCGTGGCACGCTGCAAGTCTGTTCCCATATACTCCTGCTCCCGGGACCCAGGGTGTAGGCTGCTGCCCTGTTCATTTTAATTTTCAAGCTGCTGTGGCCCCATGATGTGTAATGGGTCTTCAGGGTGGGCAGTTGAGGCTTGCTGAGCCCTGCACAGGGTGAGCGGGGCCTGAGCCTATGGTCTGTGGAGAGGTGTGACCACATCCAGCCCTGCTGCCAGCCCCTCAGCAGAGAGCAGCTCCTCACCTGGCTCTTTCGCACCTCTTTCCCCAGCTCACTCTTAAAACCAACCTCATCACAACTCGCTGGGTTCTCCAATGTCTTCCCAGTGCTGTGGCCGTCCCTGTAATGGCTGCTATAGAACCAGAGGCAAAGGAAAAGGCTTTTTTCTCATGTATTTCCTTCCAAATCCTGGCTGGAAAGCTCCTTCTCCTTGTTCTTTCTCCAGTGTTGTCTCCTCACTGCCTGCCATATCAGAGAGAGAAAGGGTAGAGGCCTCGCATTAGCGATGTGCTGAGCGGCCTCACCCATCCAGCTGTGTCTTGCTGGAGTCCCTGCACTCTGTTGTTTTGCAGGACTAATGATTACTTGTGGATTTTAGTGCTTTGCTGAACTGGAGCTGGACTTAAAAGAAAGCTGCTATTCCAAAGAGCCTTGCGTTTCTCTGATCCTTCAGCTTACCTGCCTTTTGTGGAAGCTCCTGTGTCTGTTTTTATGTTAAGCCCATTTTCTGTCTCAGTAGCTCTCAAGCCCAGTCTTGGTGCTGCAGTTAAGAGCAACCAGGACTTTGATCTGTTTGTCAATGAGGCCTCTGAATCCATAGTCTGATATGGTTTCTTCTTGTCCCAGTTCTGTCCCCCAACTTGTCCTGGACATGATGGCTGTGAGGCTGAAAGTGTCTGTAGGCATGAGTGATGTGAACACCTAATGTACGTGAATGGAGCAAAACTCTGGCCAGGCCACATCATGCTGTAAGTACAAAGGAGATTGTATGTCCCTGTACGCACCAGGCTCTCTGAGTAGCATACTTGTTCCGCTGGAAGGAGGGCGGCTGGCTTGGCTTCTCCTTCGTGCCCCATGGCAGCTCTTATTGCTGGTGGTTTGCCCAGGACTGGGGTTGCAGTTTAGTGTGCTCCAGCCGTTGCCCCAGGTAGGGGACTGCGGGTGCTCCTTGGTCTCTGCTTCCATCTGCTGGACAAGAACTGGCTCCTGCTCTCTCCCATTTTCCCTTGGTGCCTCGGGGATTTTGATAGCTCCTTTTAAACTGTGCTCACATGATACTACAGATGGAAGTCCCTTTCACGCAAGTATGGACTGCAAGAAAATTTCAAGTGTTGAACGAACTCTCTTTGGTAAGACTTCTGTGCTAGAGTAAATGGCAATGAGCCTGGAGATGGGCTGAGCGCAGTGCGTTCGGTGCAGCAGTGTGTAGCCTCCTGCCATGCAGACAGGCCAGTGTGCCGAGGCCAAAGCTTCTCTGGTTTATGTTCACAAGAAAGTCAAGTATGAATGAGTGTTGCTTGAATGCCATGTGAATGGCCGGTATGTGTCAGGCCAGAGGTCCAGCCATTGCAGTGCCATCTCCAGAAGTGACCACAGCAGATGCTAGAGGAAAGCATGTAAAAAAACTGGGCAGGGAGGACATGGTGCTTTCCTTGGACATCTCCCTCAGCATGTGACAGTCAGGGATGTGGGAACAGCAGTGAGACCTTTGTATATAACAGTCCTGGTAAATGTGTCCTTTGTGAGCTTGTCTGAACCTTTTGGTTTTGAACTCTGCAGCATCTTGAGACAGTGAGTTTAACCGCATGCTGTGCAGAAAGCTCCTGCTTTTATTTGTTTGAGACTTGCTGCCGCCAACTTTCTCTACTAGATCATGAGAGCACTTGGAGCAGGCCTAAGAATTACTTGTGCTATGTGACTCCTCTGCAGTTATTTCTTCCTTCATGAAGACAACAACAAAAGTGTACCTCAGAGTTAGACGTATTTGAGAGAGCTGGAAGAAGAGGGTTGCTACTGTTGAGGGTCGTGAACAGTCTGGTCTGCTCAAGAATGCTCAGGTGGTTTTCATCTGACAACAGAAATTCGGCCGCTGCAAAGGCGTTTCCTTAACCTTCCCTTAACCTCTGCTCAGCAGTGGGCAGATACAGGCAGAAGGTTCATTTCAAGCAAAAAATCCCCATCCTGTTGTCAAGACGTTGTGCAGTGCAGCCTATAGATCTTCCTGTAAACGTTGCTTGATTTACGTGTTGGCTGTTTGGCTGTGCACGGATAAGCTAAAGAGCGCTCACTCCTACAAATGTGTAATGACTGATTTAGTCTTTGTGCCGTCAGGTGAAGGCCTGGACGCAGAGGCTTGACCTCTCTGTTGCAGTTTACAGTAGTGTCTGGGTGTTAGAATTTCTTTAACCAAGTTACTAGATTCCTTGTGAGCCGTTACAATTCCTTGGCAAAGGGTATATTCTGTGGCTGTTGCTCTGTTTGAAGATAGCAGTGTCTTGTTTCATCTAATTAACAAACATCCATTTAGCAGTAGTCGATGAAGGTTCTGGGTTGAAACTGCTTATTTTCCATTTAAAAATCCTGATATTAATTTTTACTAGGGCCAGCGCGTTTAGAGTAAATCTGCAGGGCACCCCTTTGTTCATTTCTTTCACAAAAATATCGTAGTCATGTAAAAGCAAGACCTGCTTTTCTCCTCCAGCAAGGCATGGGCCATTACCACATGTGAGACTACACAGGGCAGCATGGCCAGGGTGTCTGGGCTCTGCGTTCTGTGTTTTTCTAGGGACTTTGCTATTTGGAAGGACAGACTTTTCTTTTTCTTTTTGTCATTAGGTTCCCAGCCAGCAGGAAGAGATGTCACCATCGTCGCCGCTCCGGAGAACACCACGGTGGTGGCTGGGGAGAGTGTGGTGATGGAGTGCATGGCGTCTGCCGATCCCACCCCCTTCGTCTCCTGGATACGACAGGGTGAGTGTGAGGGACAGAATTAAGCTTTTGTTGTCAAGAGGAACCTGTGGACACTTAATTTTTAAAATCTATTAAAAGATGGAAAAATCTGTGGGACAAAAAGGGTGCTTGTTACGTCGGTACCTAATGACACAGGTGGTGTCACAGTGTAGGGTATCCTTGCTAAACTAATTACTAATTAAATGTAGAAGCTTACAAAGCACTCAGCTCGCTTTATAGCTATTTGACCTGTGAAATATATGAAGTTCCAGTGCCTGGGTGCCTTTTGATCTAAATTAGTCATCCCCATTGTATGAGGATGAGCAGTGAAGGTCAGGAGATAGGGTCAGGTCTATGCCACTCCTCCCCGGGACTCAGAGGTTAGTGGGGATTCTGTGGAATCTGCCACTGTGCTGGAGAAATAACTTGTATTATCTTGCAGGATTGCAAAACCTGATAAGATCTGTTAGTCATTGGGGTGGCTGGGAGTGTTGCTGGGAGGTTTTTATTCAAAAATCTCACTGTGGTCAGATTGGTAATGAAAGGATCAAGAAGATGCTTAAGTCTCGTCAGAGGTGTACAAATGAACCAGACTGGCATAAGTTACCCAGGGCTGATCGCCTAACTCACGAGTAGGATGCTAGTGTCACTTCACTGAGCGTCACATCCGTCAGATGTGTTTCAGAGGCTCTGACTGAAGACGTTCTCAGCTCAGGAGTCAAATCTCTGCCAGAAAAGGCTCTCAGTCATTTTCATAAATCCAGGTCACGATTTAAGGCTCCTCTCCCCTGTAACCATTTATTGTGGTTGGTCTTCAGCCCAGACTTGTCCACAGGCAGTGATTTTAGTGTATATAAATATTTCGTCTTCCCCACTAAAAAGGAGCAAAATAAAATCTCAAGAGGATACAACTTTGGAAATCAAATCAGCAAGGATTAAATGTTCTGGCAGAAATGTTTCTGGTTTATCCTATGCACTTCACAATTGCAAATACTCAGCTTTCCCATGCTAGATCACTTACTCATTGCTTTACTGAGAGCTACTAATGCCTATAGTAGAGTAGGTATTATTTGAGTTAATTACCACTATGAAAGTTTTTTGGATGGGGGCAAGAGGAGGAGGAAGGGGGGAAAGGTTGGGGAAACAGTTCCTTGCATGCTTTACTTTCAAGTGTTTGCTTGGTCCCCCTCTGCTTCCCGGTGTGGTCTCTTCAGCTAGAAAAGATGGTTTAAAAGTGCTAGTAATTCTGTGTTATACAAGCATGTTTCTTTCCAAGACTTCATTAAGGAGCAGGCTGGGTTATTGGATGATTAGTCATGTAGGTAACACAGAGGATTGTAGCTCCAGGTTGCCAGTTTGGCTCTTGCCAGCCTTGGTGGTGTCAGCTAATTGCTACCATCTGGAGTCGGGTTTTCAAACCGCTGCCGTGCAAGTGGGGTGCACAGATTTTCTCCTCCTCTGAGTGTGCAGCCACTGAACTGTGAGGCCACCTGAAGACCCCCAAAATGGATGGAGGGGGCAGAGGATCTGCTCTCAGCTGCGTTCCCTGCTGATGGTGCTAAGTAGGTGCAGCTGCTCACAGTGGAGGTGGAGAGCTTGCTCCTGTCTTGGGATACAGGCTCAGCTGAATCTGAGAGAGGCAAAGGCAGGCGAGAGCTGAGGTTTTGCTGACTGAAGGACATCTGTGCTTCTGCAGGTGGAGAGCGATATGGTCTAGTGTTGCACAGGTAGTGCGTAAATTGGCTGGCTCTCCCAGTCTGCTAACTTGTGCCAGAGCTGGCCATGGGTTCCTGACCTCCCATCAGAGCCTTTCCTCAGCCAGACTCTGCTTGCTAATGCTCTGTCCCCAGCTCTTGGCTTTGCTGCCCCACACTCATTTGGAGGTGCCAACATCATGGTCCCCATGTTTCTCACATCAGAGCAATGCTGAGAATAAACAGTGCCCAGCAGCAGCCTACTGCCTTGTCCATGACATGCTGAGGAGCACAGAGCTATTTGAAGTTGTAGAAGGATGGCCAGAGAGCCAGAGCCACCCTTTCCTCCTGCCCTACTCAGCAGTACTGACCATGTGGCCAGGAGAGCGGAGAGAGGGTAGCTCATGGCCCCTGTCTCTGACCCAAGCACCAGAGCCCCAAGGAGAACCAGATGCCATCCTGATACCTTACAGATCAGGAGCTAAGCTGGGGGCAAAGAACCAATCAAGAAGCTCAGTAAATTTGGGTTCACATCTGGGACCCAGAAGAGGGAAGAACCCCTGAGTTGTTAGTGATTCAGCGCTCTTGCTGATATTTGCATTACCGAGTGAGGGGAGGAGGCGTGTGTGTTCGTGCATGGGGGTCAGCAGGCAGATCCAGCAGCTTTTCCAAGATGTGTGTTAGCATAGCATTCCCTTAAATCTGCTATTCCTAGGGGCTCTCGTTGCAGGCACACCCTACGCATCAGAGACTATTTTGATCCAAACCAGAACTTTTCCAGTTATTAGAGGCTAAACTAAACCTTTGGCCAATGTTGGCTTGAGCTGCCTGAGGCTCGGTCAAGCACTGAGGAGCGTCCCAGCAGGAATCCTCCTCTGGGCTGGGGGGTGGGATTTGGGGGTCTCTCTGCTCCCCAGCTGTAATCCTGGCTCTAGTAGACATGTTGTTTACAGGCCCTCCTAAAGGGCACCTTGGGGCTCCCTCTCACATTTGTGCATGTTTCTTCCTGCAGATGGAAAGCCCGTTTCCACAGATGTGATTGTGCTGGGCCGGACAAATCTCCTCATTCCTTCCAGCCAGCCCCATCACTCAGGGGTGTATGTCTGCCGTGCTAACAAACCCCAGACCAGGCAGTTCGTTACAGCCGCAGCTGAGCTCCGGGTCCTTGGTGAGTAGAGAGGGTAAACGCTCCAGTAGAAACACTGGCCAGGTAGCTGTGGATTACCTGGACCAACACCCAGGAGATCCCCAAGAAGTTGTTTTTGTGGCCTGTGCTGGGTAAGATGGGAGCCAGGTTAGAGCCAGGAGGCCCTGCGTTGGGATAGCTCTCGGTGGGAGCGTCACCTCTTTAATTTGGGGTTTAGTTCCTTGTGTTTACTGAACCGTTTTATGCCTTATTCTTGGTCTCCAGGGTTCCCCCATGGAAATCTCTATCAGCAATTAACTTTCAGGATCTTGGAAGCCAGCAGGGAGAACAGCCTAGGATCAGGGAACGCAGCACATGATTGATACAGAATTTATTTTTCCTTTTGGACAGAGTCTAAATTAAGCCTCTAGAGTCTGCCTGGCAAATCCTATCTTGTAAGCAAAGCTGCTACTGAATAAAACATAGCACTGCGTGGGGAGGAGAAGGGATTTGCTTTGCTATCTTTTCCTCCTCCTTCCTGCATTAATTTGTCCTCTCTGCTTCCAGCTACACCCAGCATCTCCCAGGCTCCTGAAACCATCTCTCGCACCCGAGCCAGCACGGCTCGGTTTGTCTGCAAGGCGGAGGGCGAGCCAGCCCCAACCATTCACTGGCTGAAGAACGGCGAGGCCATCCTCTCCAACGGGCGGGTGAAGGTGCAGAGCAGCGGCAGCCTTGTGATCAATCAGATCGGGTTGGAGGATGCTGGCTACTATCAGTGTGTGGCTGAGAACAGCTTGGGCATGGCTTGTGCCACTGCCAAGCTCTCGGTGATCGTGCGGGAGGGTTTGCCCAGCGCTCCCAAGAAGGTGTCAGCCGTGTCCCTCTCCAGCACCACAGTCCTTGTGTCCTGGGAACGGCCAGAGTACAACAGCGAGCAGATCATTGGCTTCTCATTACATTACCAGCGGGCTGTGGGTAGGTGTTATCTGCCTGTGCCACACAGCTGTATTGCAGGTTCAAGACACAAGGCACGGGTTGACTTTCTTTCCCAGCTAGTGACAAACATAAGGCAATTCCAGTTAGTTTAGTCCTTTTCATTGCAGGTAAAGGAATTTTCTCTTGGAGTCAGCACTAGCCTGTGACAGTGCCTGTGGATTAGCTGACATATACTAACTTGTTGACCATCAGTAGCGGATCCACGTAGCTGAGTGTTCTGGATTCTAGTGGGACCAGGCACATCTAGAAATTTATTTCTGTTCTTTACTTTTTCCTCCCACGCATTGATTTTATATGCAAAGAATGTGATTATTAGTGGAGGTATTAAACAGCCACATGTGTACAGGGGTAATCACTAAATTATTCACACCCAGAACCTGAAGTGAGGCACTCGTGTCTCTTGGGGTCTGTCTTCCCAAACAGCCAGCAAGTCAATACTCTTGCTGAACTGTTGCCAGAGCTCCTCTGAAAATTAAGCTGATGACTTCAGCTGCTTTAGCATGGATTAAGGAGCTTGAGTCAAAATGGAGATGTTAACATTGAGGCATTGAATGTTTCTGCCCAAAGAATTCACATAAGAGATGGGTTTTCTGCAGGTGCTGGGAAAATGGGAGAAAACATAGTGATTTTTAAGATGGATTTACACTGTGGACCTTGTGAGTTAAGTGATTTTTCGAGGAGTGTCTTGGCAGTTCACTGACCTGCTGATCAGTGTTTCCTTGGCTCTAGGAACAGATAACGTGGAATACCAGTTTGCTGTCAATAATGATACCACTGAGCTGCAAGTCAAGGACCTAGAACCCAATACCAACTATGTCTTCTACGTGGTCGCGTATTCTCAGCTCGGAGCCAGCCGGACATCCTCTTCCATTATTGTTCAGACCCTGGAGGACGGTGCGTTGAATTAGATGGGTACTGGTGCCTAAAAAATGTTCTTGGCCTGTTTCATGGTGAGCGTTGGTATTCATGGAGAATACCATCAGCTCCTAGAAACCTAAACGTACTGCTCCTATAGCTTCTTGCCAGAAGCCCATCTGAAAAAAATAAACAACAAACCAAGCACCCTGGTCTGACCGTCATCTTGGGTGATGAAGATCGTGAAAAATGATCTCACTGACACTGGGGCCCAGGAGAACACTGCAGGAACTGCAGTCATCTCCTCTGAGCTTTCATCTAGTTAATGTGACATTGCTCCAAACTTGACTCTGGGCCAAACCTAATTTCAACTCCAAACACAATTGCAATTTGTAGGGTTGAGAGCAGCCTTGAGGCTGGATCCCTTAAGAGTCAATAGTTTGTGTTGATTTTACCATTTATCACGTAGCATTTTGCAAGCAGTAAAGGCAGAGTTCCAGAAAGACAGCTACCCAACAGGGAAGGACATGTACAGCTTTCATCAGGCTGCAGGACAGAGGCAGGAAGCAATGGTTTTGGCAGACCTTGTGCAAGCCCCTGCTACGCTGCAGGGTGCATTCTGTGCTTTTAATACTCCTGACATAGTGAACCGCGTGGTCCCACGTGTATGTGTCTGAAGCCTGAAAAGCTGTGTTGAAAGCATGAAAGCTGCCTGCAGCACAGAACAGTGATTCTCGAGGGAATGGGGATTCCTGGACTGAAGTCTCTTGATCCATGAGCCATTTCCTTCAGTGTCTCCTTTGTGCTTCACAGTACGGTGTAGGCTGTTAGCTGCTCTGTGCCAACCTGCCCAGTTTGCAGTGGACGTGGGTTCCCTGGGGAGCAATGTGGTGTGGCCGGCAGGCTCTGATCAGGCTGTTCAAGCTGCGCAGCCCACCACCTCCCCTCCCCAGACACCCCACTGATGCTCTGAGCTGTTGAAAAGCTGTGGGACATTGGTTCCCCCCAGGACAGACAGCATGTCACCAGTGTCTGGCCAAGGCAAAGACCAAGTAGTGGCCTCCAGCCGACTCAGAGAGCTGGCAGAGATGTGCTGAGGTCTTGCCCCAGTCTTTGCTGACTTCTTGTTGTTGCTTCTGCCCAGTTCCTAGTGCTGCCCCTCAGCTGTCCCTGTCGAGCATGACTCCTGGTGACATCCGTGTGACATGGCTGCCGCCTCCTCCAGAGCTCAGTAACGGCAAGATAACGAAGTACAAGATCGACTACTGCACCCTCAAGGAAGGTGAGGGAACTGTGTGTTTTGGGGGAAGAACTTTATGCTGGTTGGGGAAGAAGGATGAATACATTTGATTCCTTTAAAATGGAGTCTAATCAAAGTGATCCATGCAGAAAAAAAGCAAGTATCCTGGCCAGGCTGTGTTGCTCTGTTGCTGAGTTTTATCTGGTTTTATTTATATTGTCAGACTAAGAAGTCTTCAGCAGGGACAGTAACATTTACCTATGCTGGATGCGGCTGTTTCAATTCCATGTGTGCTTGCTTTGCAAATCCTTCTGGGTATTTGCTCTTAAAACCGTCAAAGCTCTGCAGCTTCTCACTTCCCAGGGTCATGGTTCTTACTAAGAGAAGGATGAGGAGTGTGATGAAGTGCTGGACATGTTCCCATGTGTTTGATCTGGGTTAGTAGTCTGTGCTGTGACTCCTGGCTCTTGGGTTTTTGCCCTGAGCTTGCACGTGGCTGTCTGGCATCGTAAAACCTTGGAAACGCTTGCGGTCCAGGGATCACACTCAGCAATATGCTGTTGCATAGCAGGGACAGCACTCCCAGCTGAGTTTACACCAGGTGAAGCTGAAAAGCAAGACCTCTGCATTCACCAAACAGGCAATATGAATCTTCAGCAAGACCAATTAGTTGTTACAGTGAAAATCCCAGGCCCTTCTCAGTTTAAATTTCCTGTTATCTCCCTTATGAACTTGGGTGGGCTGAAGAGGGAGTGATAAAACCTCAGTCTGCTTGGGTGAAGGTGTGAATTTTGCAGAAAGTAGCGCTGGTGGACAGTTCTGGTTCAAATTAAAGTGAGGATTTAAATACAGCAGGGAGAAGCACTGGAACATACCATCAGCTACCATTGGCTGTGCTCACGTTCTGCCGTCACATCAGCGGCAACAAGGTTTCTGACAGCTCCCCTCCGGGCAGGCTCAGCGGTGCTGAAGGCAACCTGCAGTTTTGAATGTGATGAAGGGGGTTGTCAGTCCAGGATATCAGCTCTGCCCAGTCTTTAGTTCTGGTTTTTCCTGGCGGCAAAGCCAAGCCAGCCCAATGCAGACCACGTGGGGGTAGCTGAGCTTTGTGGCTGCGCAGTTGTGTTTCCCTTCGACGTGGGGAAGCCACGTTTTCAGTGGTGTCTCCTTCGTTCCAGCAGATCAGGTTACCTCCATTGAAGTGGGTGGAAATGAGACACAAATCACTCTTTACTCGCTCCATCCCAACAAAGTATACAAAGTTCGCATCGCAGCCAGCACCAGTGTGGGCTACGGGGCCCCTTCTGAGTGGACTCAGCATCGGACTCCTGACAGAGACAACCAGACACATGGTAAGAGGCTGGGTGACGCCTGTGATTCGGGGTGGGGTGTGCAGGATATTGGGGAACTTAAGGCATGATTGGAGATGTTTGCTTTCATTAGGGAATTATAACCGTTGGTTTTGGTACCCAGCTTTATCTTTCTGTTGAGCAGCCCCTCTATGTCTTGCAGCTTACCTGGTCCTCCCTCCATGTGCAACTGTGAAAATTCTTAAAAAAGAAAGAAAGAAACAAGCAAACAAAACTCCCAAACCCCAGTGTTGACATTTGGGAGTGGACAGACAATTCTGCCAAACAGAGCTGAGCCCAAGCTAGACTCCAGCAGCAGTTAAAGATGGTGTTTTCTCAGAATACCTTGAGAATTTCCCATACTGGCTTTGTGACATTGTTTTTTCCTGTGTCACTTGGCTGGTAAAGTCAACAGTAGTGCGTAAGTGTACCACCATGTCAAACAGGGGAGACATCCCACTCACAGGACAGCATTTCCTCACACACCTCCCTCAACGCCAAGGACAAGGAGGATTCAGTAGAGCAGGGAAATGGAGACAAGTGGCTGAATGGTTTTCTCTTGTCTTTTCTTCTAGTTCCATTTGCCCCAACAGAATTAAAAGTGCGAGCGAAGATGGAGTCTCTCCTGATAACATGGCAGCCCCCAGCCAACCATGCCCAGATATCTGGCTACAAACTCTACTACCGACAAGTGGGCCCAGAGGAGTCCAGCGATGAAAGCCCTTTGGATGGTGCTGAAGATGAGAGCTGGGATGTAGGCCCCATAAAACTAAAGAAGAAAGTGAAGCAGTACGAGCTGACTCGACTAGGTTAGCTGGTTACATCTTAGCAGTTGGTGTGGAAAGCCAGGGTCTGTCTCTTGCACTCTGTAGCAGTCCCGGGATGCTTCCAAGAGGCTCAGTTATCTGCCTGACTGCAGATACATAGAACCGGGACCATGTCAGCTTTTTTTTAAGAGCACCCAAAGCCATTTCTGGAGTGGGGCTCTTGGTGTTTGTTCTAAGCAGAGTTTAAAACACAGAAATTTTGGATGCCAGTGTAGCAGGGGATTGTATTTTTAATGAAGAACTACTAATACACTTAGTATACGCTAATAAGTGGACCTGAATCAATTAGGGTTTTTTTTATTGTGTCAGTATAATGAGTGCCTAGATTAAAATGTCCAGTCAGGACAATGATCTCTCTTGCCCTGTGTATTTCTAGAAGCTCCATAATTGAATGCTATTTGAGATCTCTCTCTATTAAAATGCAGAGATGGGTTAATTCACAGCGTGCTAGTTTTGGGTCAGTATTCTCCTCCACCTTTTCCTAAGGGAAAAGTGGTAGAAGACTGAGTGTCCACGGCAGGAGAACAAGTCTGCACCACAGTCAGATCTCCCTGCCTGCCTAACTGCGCTTGGTGTTTTCCATAAGGGGTTATGTTTCTAACATCTGATCGTACTAATTAGTTGACTTACCCATTGATACAGGATGGAGAGAGAGGAGAGAGTCATGGCAGATGCATCCTTGAAACGGGATTCTGCTTCTTAGAGTTCTTCCGTCCCCTGCTTCATGCTTCATCCCTGTTACTGCCCAGTGAGCTGAGACTGCGGGGCGAGTGTTTCTCATGCTGGTTCATCTTACACGTCTGGCATATATATTATGTATGGTGTAAAGGTCAGGCTGCAGCACCTGGAAAGACAGTATGTGTCATCGCTAAGTAGGTTTCCAGCCATGTTGCAGCCATCCTGCCACTGAGAGGGTGTTAACAGTTATGAGTTTCTCTGAAGAATTTAGGTCTGTAATTATTGTGCTGTGGAAACCACATGTGAACATCATCACGCGCTGCACTAACCACTGGCAAGTCAGTTAGCACAGGGACTTGGGATTGGGCTGAATTGGTTCCAAATGCTCTGGCATGATGATGCTGAGAAGGCTGCTTGTTCTTCTATAATTACTTCCTTAAATTTGGGCATCCGTCAAGCCCTAATGATTTCCTTATGATGTGGTGGTTGTGTATTGGCCATCTTTGTGTCAGGAAGAGAGTCTCGGGTTTCTTCCAGCCGTGGATGTTCTCTTTTCTCCCCCTTTCGCTGTTGAATGACATGCTCCTGCACGCGTACAGTAAAGGAGGAGGTCAGGAATCTGGCTGTGTGGAGAAAGGCAGGGGGTCTGGACATAAAACAAGGAGGAGGAGTGACTGGGATTTAGAAGGGTTTAGCTTTAAGGCAGGGAGCTACCCTGCGCAGGTACTTACGTCTGCATTGGGGGTCTTGTAGGCAGAGTGGGTAGCAGTCTTGGGAAGGGTTGGCAGCCCTAATGTGATCTGCAATGCTGCACGTTGGCCGATGGGGAATCAGCTGGGGGGAATTCCCAGCTCACGGATGTCTGCCTGGGAAGTGCAGCAGTGGAAATCCTATGATCCCTCTGCAAAAACAAGCAACCAAAATACCCAACACTGTCTCTTGAGAGCATCTCTTGATGTCAGGGTAAGGGGGCTGAATGTTGGTGAATGGTACTGTCTGGGGGGAGAGTGAAATTTGCCCAGGCTGGCCCACAGGAGGTGGGCTGTTGAAGAGGTGTCACAGCTGAAACTACAAGTTGGGTCAAGAGCTTGCAGAGATAAGAATAGAACAGAATATTCTTTGTTTACATAGAATAGAATATAATATTTCAGTTGGAAGGGACCTACAACAATCATCTAGTCCAACTGCCTGACCAGATTATTAAGGGCATTGTCCAAAATGCCTCTTAAACAGTGACAGTCATGGGGCATCGACCACCACTCTAGGAAGCCTGTTCCAGTGTTTGAAATGGTGTCGGGAAATCCCAGGATTAGGCACTGGGAATACAAGGCTGTAGCTCAGACATGGTTGCATACCCTGTCAGTGCAAACAAGGTCCAGCTTCCCCGTTGGAGGCTACGTCCTGCTGCAGCAGTCACTAAATGCCCCTTGGCTCCACGTCTCTGCAGTGTCACTGAAGCCAAGGCTCTGCCTCCTGTCCCTTGTCTTGGCTTGGGGTGTGGCCTGAGAGACAAAACTCCTGTCCCACTGCTTGTTCCTGCATAGCTCGATACTTGATTTCCTGATTTTCCCTGTGTTTTTTTTTTCCAGGAGCACAGCAGGGCAAGAGGGGAAGCACTTTGTGGGGAGACAGCTGCTTTCGAGGCAAGCCTCAGACCGAGGTGGATGGGTGCGCAGAAAGCAGCTTTGGGCAGAGCTCCTGGAGCACAGTTACTCTTTATTCACAGTGATAGCGCAACTATTACACCCGCAGAGAGCCCTGCCCGTGTTTCCTGTAACATCAGCCTATGTTTTACACTGCAGTAAGGGTCTTTGTGCTGGTCTGGTGCAAGATTCTTGTTTTATTTTCTCTTGCACTGGCTGGTCCTGCTACTGAAATGGTGCCAACTTTGTCCACCACCTCTTCAGGCTTCCTCATCCTTTGCCTTTCTACCAACATCCAGCTTCTTGATTTTGCCTTTAGTCAGTCATGTCCCAACTATCTCCATTTGAGCTGTCTGAAATAAAAGAAGACTTTTCTCCCATGCTCGTGCTATCCTCTGGAGCAAGCCATGTCTCCTTAGAGCGATATTGCTAATGACATGCCTTGTATCTTGTCTGAGAGTTATGTGCTGAAATCCTGTGAGGGAGGTGGGCAGCTGTTCAAAGGCACATAAGAAATAGAGCGATTTCATGAGCCCACAAAATCAAAAAGAAGCTCTCCTGAACCACCAGGAGGGCTTTTCCCTGAGAAATTCTTTTCATTTCCATCTACATTCTAGCAGTTTCTCTGTAATGGTGTGCAACTACCAGGGCCGTAATCTACATGAAAAATAAATAGTAAGGATCTGATCCTGTCTTCCACATTCCCATGAAGGAAGAGCGCATACCTCTGGGAGTGACTCCCTGGAGATAGGGTATTTTCCCACTTAGAGGAAAGTATGGCACCTGGCCAACATGAACACCTTGAAAAACTGAATGAAACAACATATTTAGTGTATTGGATATATTACACAGTCATCCAGATTAGTGATTTGAAACGATCTGGACTAGATTATTCTGCTTATATTTAATGTATGATGGAATGCAGTGAAATACATCTGTTTTCATGCTGCCTACTAGCTTCTTGACAGCTTGATGGAGCTTTATGTCTGCATGTTCTAAGACCTTGAACATCTGGGCTTGTGTATAAAAATTGAAGCCAAGCCTCTGACTGAGAAATCCAAAATAACCCTCTTTTCAGAATGTGAATTGCTTGATCTTGTAGTAGAGCTTCTCTGGCTTCACATGTAAGTGGCTGCTGTATTGATCCTACCCAGGGAAGGAGATGGAGGACTTGTCCTTTCCTTCACTTCATTCTCCAACAGGAGCTGCCCACAGCTGTGTCACATCTGTGAGCTCTTCCCCATCGTTTTGGATCACACCATCTGCGATGAGCTCGTGTGCCAGTGAAGCCCAGCCAAACGCTCAGCCAGGAGACGGAGTGTGTGTGCTGGCGAGAGACAGGCTGTGGGCTTCTTTGTTCCACCAGGCCCGTGGTCTCAGCCGTTTGGAAGTTGAGCACCCTTTGGCCTCTTCCCCCTTGTGTGGATTTGAAGCACTTTCCTGCGGCTGGAGAGTGTGGAAATGCAGATCAGGCTGCCTTGGAGGCAGACAAAACTCTGTTTGCTTTTGGGATTCTTTCAGGGAGAAAAATGTGGCTGAACTGTTTTTATATTCTGAGCGCGAACATGTGTTGTGGAGCAGAGAAAGCCTTTGGTAATTGGTACCATTAGCCTCTGGGAGCGTAATCAGTGCAGTAATAATAAAATTGGCATCAATAAGAAAGGTTTTATTCTGCTTACGTTGTCTGGCAAAGAGAGCAGTGATCTATCAGGGCAGGGAATGAACAGGCACGTCCCAAATTAACAAACTTCATCAATGCACTGCAGCCAAGGCAACCACAGGCAGTCTGGACTGCTCTCGCTGAGCTTCTGAATGGGCTGGCTGCTGAAGGGAGAAGCTGGCGAGTGTCTTATTTGAGAACTTTGTTTCTCACAAGTTGTTTCCTTGATTAAACATCTCCATGAAAATAAATCCTCAGATGTTACTTAACACAGCAGAGGAGTGTTTCAGCTGATGAAAGGCTGGAGGAAAGAGGAAGGTGAATTTTGGAGCAGGGCAGCAGAGCTTAGAGTCAGAGCATTGTGTCCTGCAGCCTAGTGTGAATCAAAGTGGGATGTTCCCCATAGAGTTCATAGCTGCCTGATGGGAAGGGTGTGTAAGGAGGACCCCCAGGTTTCTGGTGTGGGTTTTGTGTGTGCTGTTGCCTTTCAAATTGCAAATCAAGAAACTCTGCTGTGGAGGCAAAATAGTTGCTGTACAACAAAGGCTGACAGTGACTTAACAGGGCATGTGAGGACTTGCTGGAAGGAAGATCCTTATGGCAGTGAATAAATCAGAAAGGACTTTAGAAATGGGAGGTGCGTTTTGGAGAGGAGAGGGTGTCCACGCTCCTCGGGAATAAACAATGCAGTGGGGGAGAGAGAGGAGTCATTGTGCATATGTTTCTTTAGTAGTTTGCAAGGGAGAAAGATGAGGAGATACCGAGATGATGTGCTACAGGCCATGACACTGGTTAACCCTTGGTGTCTGGGGCAAGTCCGTTTGCTGCTGCTAATTTCTGTAAAAAGCAAGGGGAGAACTAGAGAGTAGCTGTGGCAATACGTGCACCAGTTGAGACAGTATTTGAATGTGAAAAGCCTGTAAGAGGAAGGGGGGCTCCCTGATGTATTTTAGTAAATACAACTCAGTTCAAGTTACTTTCTTGCATGGTGAGAAAAGCTGGTCAGATGGAAGAAAACCTGTCTAACTGGGGAGGGTTGGTAACAAAAATAACCCCAGACAAACCCTGATTGATTTTTCCAGCTCCTGGGAAACTCTATGAGGTGAAGCTGGTGGCATTCAATAAGCACGAAGATGGTTATGCAGCGGTTTGGAAGGGCAAAACAGAAAAGGCACCTGCAACAGCAGTAGGTGAGGAATGCCCTTCATTTGTTGTCTGTCTCTTCTGCTTGGCATGTGCCTTCAAAGGGAGGGTAGAGGTAAAGTTATGGAAGATGAACTTGAAGGACAATATGAAAATGGAGAAGGTCCCAATATAAGGAAACTCCCTTTGACAGTCATTGCAAATTGTATTGGAGGAATTATCTCGGGAAGGAGAGAAAGGAGTGGAATATCCCCCTTCTCGTTAGAGTTGTTCTTGTACTGAGGGTGGATGGCCTTCACTGTGTTCTCTCTGTCCCCAGTAGCAGCTCAGGGATGGTCTTGGAAATGCCAAATCACTTGGGTTTATTATCTAACGTTATAAAGATTTGAGAACATGAATTAGCAGCATGCCAGGCTTTTTGCAGTGTTATAAAGAAAGTAAAAGCTCTGAAGACCTGGGCTCCATTCCCAGCTCCGCCAGTCTGTTGTGGGATGGTGAACGGTCTGAGCTCCTCCTTACACTGGTGTGGGCCTGTCGGGTGGGTAACTTTGCAGCTGGCCTCCTGCGCTCCACAGTAGTACACCACCACCTTGGTGTGTGGATCCTCATTGTGATCTTTCCCACCCGTGAGGAAAAGCATGAATCGCTGCATGCGCAGCCGGGCATCTAGGCTTGTGCTGGAAGCCACCATATCGGTACAGGCTTCACAACCTAGGCCTTTTTTATTCCATGTTTTCTGTTTCCATGGTGGCTGTCTCTTACCTTACTGTCACATACGTCTCCACATCTCTTTTCTCTTTTTGTCTTGCACTGTAGATCCCCCTGTGCAGAAGGGTCCTCCATTGCCTCCAGTCCAAGTCTATGCAGAGTCCAACAGCTCAACTTCCATATGGCTCAGGTGGAAGAAACCTGACTTCACTACAGTCAAGATTGTCAACTACACTGTGCGCTTCAGCCCTTGGGGCCTGAAAAATGCCTCTCTCGTTACATACTACACAAGGTAAAGCGGGATGCTATGGGTTCATCTGCCGTGTATTGCTCCTGTCAGGAATTAACACAAGGCAGGAGGAACCTTCATGGAAGTTCTGGTGCTGAGCAAAATCCTGGGTGTTTCAAATGCTGGAAAGGTCTGCCTTGGTCACAGATACGTTCAGAGCTGGTGAAATGTGGCACTGAGACTTGTCCATGACTTAAATAGCAGGGGATCATTTACTGGCTGCTCATTGCATCTTCTCTGCTCTGATCGGACCTTACATGCTTGTTTCCCTGTTAATAATAAAGCCAGGTGCAATTATGGCCATTCTCAAAGCGTTCATGACTTGTGAGATGTTCCTCACAAGTTTGGGTTAAAAATTGCTAGAGTTTTAGCTGTTATAATAATTTGGGGATGTATTTTAGATCTGGATTCCTGTGCAGGTTTTCAGCCTATAACCAGGCTGTGTTTTCAAGTTTTTCTCTGCAAGTACCTCAAAAATGGTCCTGGGGGTTGGGAACTGTGCTTTGTAACTGGGACCTGAGTGCTCTTCCATTCACATGACTGCAGGTGATGAAGCTCTAGATGAAAAATCAAATACTGTAGGACTTAGGATAATCTCTTACAGTGCTCCTGGTCGGGTACCGAGGTGGCAGTCAGTAGGAGAACCATCTAGCGTTCATGGCCTTGTGAATGTGTCCTCTTTCGGCAGCTCGGATGAAGACATTCTCATTAGTGGGTTGAAGCCCTACACTAGGTATGAGTTTGCCGTGCAATCCAATGGCGTTGGCATCGATGGACCCTTCGGCAGTGTGGTGGAACGGTTCACGCTTCCTGACCGTGAGTATTTATGGGAATTGAATGCTGATATCTCATGGCTTTTCTTGAATCTCTATCAAATCCCTCCTAATGTGCCCCTGAGAGATGTGATGAGCTCAGATCACCTCCAAGCTCTGCCCTTCATCTTCAATGCTGCTCTTCTTATTTCTGTTGTTCATGCTGGGTCTTTTACATGTCTTTTCCAGGTCCCTCAACTCCTCCATCTGACCTGCGGCTGCACCCGCTCAACCCCTATGCTGTCCAGGTGCACTGGTGCCCCCCTGCTGAGCCCAACGGCATCATTGTGGAGTACCTCATCCTGTACAACGCCAACAACACGCAGCCTGATGACATGTGGACCTTGCTGACGCGAGAAGGTGAGCCTCCTCGAGGTACTGTAATACCCCACCGGATCCTCCTCCTCCTGCCGCCTTCCTTGCCTATGGAGCCCTGGTCATTCAGTCCTGCTGCCCTGATTTTTGCCTCACTTTGAGCACATAAACATTCAAGAGCTTATGCTGCCAGCTTTCTTAGAGTGTGTGCTAGGCCTTGCTCCTGGTCATTTAGGAGCATCCGGGGACACGGCTAGTGAAAGACATGAAATCATGTGTGTCTGGGGCTGAAGTAGCCATTATTATCCAGCAAAAATCCTGCAGATAAAGGCTGTCAGGCAGTAATTCCTAGGAGAATGTATGCCAGCAACACCATGTGCACTCTGTGTCATCAGCTCTTTAAGCAGCAAGTTTGTTAAATCCGAAGAGGTGTATGAATTACCTCTTAAAGCCCATGACACAAAATCCCTCATTTCTGAGGGTCCAACAGAATTTTGCTGCAGCTTTGCTTCAGCCTCTGAATACTCTTGAAACTGCGCATTTTAAACCTGTTTTGACTTGCCTTTGATTAGGAAATATCTTCAGCACTGAAGTGCATGGCCTGGAAAGCGATACCAGATACTTCTTCAAGATGGGAGCAAAGACGGTCGTGGGATCTGGTCCCTATTCAAACGTTAAGGATGTGCACACCCTCCGGGAGAAGTTGTCTGGTATGAATTTCCCCTTTGTCCTGGTGCAGGAAGTGAGTTGTGTTTCTGAGGACCACAATTTGTCAGCAGCAGCGTTTCTGTTTGCCAAGCAATTGCCTGATGTCACCGCGCAGGCTGAGAGATGTGACTGTGTGTAGGCCAGTGCAGAGGATCACGCCAGAATCCTCAGATGTGCAGCTCCACAGGCCCCGGGCAGCTCCAGAACCCATCCCACAGAGCTTCATCTCTCTTCCCATCCCAGCTCCTGTGGAAGGGCACGTGCAACCTGCATCTTGCTGCTTTCTGTTAGCCCTGTGTAGCGTGAAATTAATGAATATGCATAGATGTCAGTTTGCTTTAAGCTGCTCTAAATTCTCACGGCCAAGTAATGTTCTTCCTTTATGCGTATAGAGGCATCGCCTATTGGTTTCAGTGAAGCTTGTGCTTCTCTGAACGTAAGATAATTTGTACCTTCTTCCTGCTAGCAGCTGAAATAACGTATATGTCCTTCCCCTGCTAGATGTTCTGGATATCCACTCTGTCACGGGAATCATCGTGGGAGTCTGCCTGGGGCTGCTCTGCATCCTCTTCTGCATGTGTGCCAGCTTCCGCAACAGCAAGCAGAGGTAGGTGTCACCTCGCCTTTGCGGGAGGGAAAGGAGGCTGATGCGGAAGGAGACAAAAAAACACCGTGAGCTTCTTCCCCGTGTTCAGCTGGGCTGTTTGGGATGCAGTATAAGACATCAGTTAATACAAAGATTGAGTCTTGGGAGTGCGAGCTAGCTAAGGAACATATTTAGTATGATCTTTTCACTGATTTGTTTTCTCAGTAGTTTGTATTCGGTTTGCATTGTTAGACTAATAGGTTTTTTTACAGAGAAAAAAAAATCAAGAAAAGGGAAAAAAATACTATTTGCCAGATTATTACCTGTGTCTGTGAGTGTGGGCAATATTTTGCTTCTGAGGCTGGACATCCGTAAGGATGTTTGGAAAGGATTGGACTGAGCCCAAAGCCCTCGGCTCTCCCAGGGGTCTCAATCCAGCCACAAGCATTTGGAAAGACCATGATCAGAAAAGAGCTTATTAGTTGTTGAGAAGAGCTTTGAGCTGGCAGCAGATCTCAGGACTAGTAACAAGAAACTTCTGAAGTCTTGTCCTAATTTGGCCACCAAACCTTTATGTCCTGGTGCATCTCTGACCTGTAAAGCAGAGATGACAGGACTGACACAGCTCCCCACGATCAGGGGTTAGAGAGCGCTTGCTGGACCTCTGTTGTCTGCTGCCCAAGTGATCCACTGGCAACGGGAGGGCTTGGCATCCAGCACTGTGCTTTGTATGAGCTTTAGGGTTAGTGAAGGTGGTGAAGAGACGCATCTGGGGAGAGGCTACTGCAGCAGAAGTTGTAACTGTAGATGTGGATAGAGTATCCCCTTCCACAGGAGCAGCAGGGCAGGGGCTTGGGCCGGGTCGCTTCCACAAAGACAGGCTGAGGACCCCCCGGAGTGGGTCACTTTCTCTGGCAGTTCATGGCTATTGGGGGACAGAGGAAAGTGAGGCTCACAAGAGATGTCAGCTCTTGCTTGTTTTCCCTCAGGGAGGCTTTGCCAGGCCTGGATTCCCAGGCAGCTGGCAACCACACTTACTACCACCGGAGCAGGCAAGGGGTGGCAGCTCCCCGTGCCACCTCGGATTCGCATGAGCTAGAGTCCCTCATGTCCCCGCTCCCGGAGGATGCACCCGTGCCCCTGGGGGACGTCGCAGAACTGACGGAAGTGCACAGCCTCATCCACACAAGCCTCCCCGAGGACATCGTCCATGGGAAGAGGAAGGTAAGGACCCATGCGTGTGATGGCTGGGCTCCCGCCCTAGGCAAGAGCCTTTGCTCGGTCTGTCGCTGCTGGAAAGCCAGGGTCTGATCTTGTCCTGGCTCTGTGAGGTGCTGTTAGTCCTGGCTGCAGGCTGGTGCCGGGCAGCCATGCATTTCCCTCTGTAAAACCAACTGGCTCGGTCTTGGCTGTCAGATCTAGGTTTGGGATCCCTGTGCCATCTACCACCCCTTTTCACCTCCTGGGACAGTGACCCTTCATCCCCAGAGACGCAGTTACCAGACTTCCTGCTGCGGAAAGGTGCCCTGTTCCTGTTGCTCTGGCATATAGATGGTGTAAGAAAGTGTGATGTTCAGAGTAGATGCTCTGCTTTCCAGGATACTCTTTTGCTTAGAGTAAAAGGAGCTTTGTCCATAAATGATGTGTTCACTGGAGTACCCTTGAAAATACAGAAGAGGTGAAATTGTGTTTTATTTGTGAGCCTTATTTTTTGAAGTAGTCTTTTCCTGCCTTGCTTGGTTTGCCTGACATTGCATTGTCTTTCACTCCTCCCTGTCCATTTCCTCTCTCAAGCTTGCCTGAAACATTTCATTCCATTAGGGAACCTTTAATTGGCCTAATTTAGTTAATCTGTTTATGTCTCTCTTTGTAGCCCAGGGAGAGCATGTAAAGTAATTAGGAGGTTCAGTAAAACAAATGTATTGTGAGCGCATGGGATTTCATGTTTGCATCGATGATGCGCTCATGTGTCGCTGGGGGAAGGTGAGTTCAGGATACCTGGCTCACCACGAGACCTGTCCTTGCTGCTAGTGGTGGTGTAGGTATGATCTTCTGGAAGTGCAACATCTTCTGCTGGCTTTAATAGTCCTGTGAGCTGAAGCCGTGCTCTTGGCCATCCCGAAGTGCCGTGGCAGATGAGCACTCAGCTGAAGGAGCAACAGTTTGCAGCCAAGCCACATCTATGGATTTCGGTGGAATGTATCTGCCTGTCTGGACCCAAGCCGAAGACTGTGAGGAATTTCCTACAGCTCTTTCTGTTAAATAAGGAACAAATGTTTTCAGTGATGTTGACCTACCCTGAGAACAGGTTGCGGTGGAGGGAAGTTCCCTCCCTTGGGAGGCCTTTCTGGGAGCAGCATAATCCAGATTTTGCTTCCAAAGCGGCAATCCTATCTGCAAAGGTTTATACAAAGATTTTCATGTGTGCAGAGCCGGGACTGGAGAGGGCAGTGTCAAGGCCTGACTGCTCGGGGCTTAGCCTGGGAGTTTGGGGCACCCAGCGTCTGCAGCAGAGGCTGGCAGCGTCTGGCGGCAGAGTTATGCTCAGAGATCAGAGCTTCGGGGAGAAGGGCGATTTTGGCTGTAGTGTCTCTGCCTCTCTAATTGGATGGGAAAAAGCCACCGAGAGTTAAATTCACTGAGGATTTTTGCCAGCAGAATAAAGAGCTTGTTTTTTTGATGGATGTGGATAGGGAAGCAAGGATCACCGAGGAGCAGCTGCATGCAGCCACCCGGAGAGCAGTGTTGTCACCTGTGCTGCCTGGTGAGGATGACCTGGCAGGTGAAGGAGAGCTCAAGTGGTGGCCGGGAGCAACAGGCTGTTGTTGCTGGGAGTAGGCACTGGAGGGAGATGTGCTCCCACGCAGGAGGCCCTGCTCCCTCCACTGCCCAGTTCCTGCTGGAAGTGCCACCTGAGCCAGCCCCGAGTACCGCTGCATCCTGCCTCTACTCTGACATGTATAATCAAGGGTGAAAAGACTCAGGCTAAAAACATCTTTATGCTGCAGTTGCCAAGAGGCCACGTGTCCGGCTGGCAATGGGATTTTTACCTGGCTGGGTGGGCAGGGAGTTGGGCAGGTCTCACAAGCATGGCTGGAGTGGTGCACGCGTGCCTGGGCTCCTTAACAGATGTAAATCAGAGCTAGGGGTGTGTGCATCTCCCTCCATGTAGACAAAAAGCCAAGGCACAAGAGTGCGTTGTAGGTTCCTTGGGTTGTTCTGTGCGCTGCAAATAGCTTCTTCCAGTGGCCATTTCAGCTAGGCTGCCAGAAACCCTCGGAGACCCTGCCTGGAATGGTGTGTTGCTGGGAGCTTTGTACCCACCGCGACTAGCTGGTTTGTTGCCTTCTCTTTTCTTCTCTCATGCTGTGTGTGGCTGGGGCTGTGAAAACCCACAGCAAGGAATGTGGTGGAGCCACAGGAAAGAGAGAATCCTTGTGGGAGGAAATTTCTGGTCCGGCCTGGCAAGAGGAAGCTCCCCAGGGTGCTCCAGGTCAGGTACTATCACTTGTAGTCCTAGTCAGTAAAGAGAGAGAGTGAGAAACGTCTGAAGATCCCTTTTATTTAACAGCATATCATGTCACCACAAAGCTCAGGATGTTGGCTGGGACAGACTGCTAGTCGGATGCTGCTGCCGCTGTTGGGCAGGTTTGTATAGCTGTGATGCCAAGGAACTGGCAGCTCCAGGCCTGCGTGACCTTCTCCAGTTGCCTGCTAGGCTCTCCGTCCTCAAGTTACGCTCCTGAAACTTGTTTTGTGTTGGCTGGGTAGCACTTGCCATTAGCAGTGGCAGTGATAGCTGCTCCCATGCTTGTAGGCTCTTCACGTGCTGGCTCGTTACTTTCATGGATTATTCTTTATTGTTTTTATTCTTATGGCAGCCGGAGGCTCCAGTGGAGACTGGAGGTTCCGTGTTAGGAGATGTACAAGCACAAAGAAGGGACTGTCCCTGTGCCATAAGCAGTCAGAAGTGAGTGACTGTCATATTGCAGGTGTGGAGAATGGTGAGACCGAGGGCAAGAAGTCTTTAACAACGCTGAGACGTGAATCAACTCCTGCAAAGAATCTCAGGCGAGGGTTTTGAGTCCCCTTGCATGTTTTCAAGTCAAGATCACCAGTTCCTTCGAATGTAGGGCTGTGATTCCTCTTGAGCCGTTACAAGAAATGCTGGGGGTACAGGATGGTGCACGTGGAAGGCAGGACATTCTTTGTGCTGCTGGACAGCCCGCAGGAGCCCTCTGGCCACCCTGCCCCTGCTTGCAGGACAGCAAGGTGCTGCTGCGGCCGAGCTGTCGGGATGAGGCCCCTCTGGACAGCTGACAGCTCCATTAGGCAGGAGTACGCTCGGCCGTTTAGTGGGCCCTTTTCCTTCCTTTCTGTGTGTTTCCCAGTGGTCACACATGAGGATTTGTAAATACACTGACAAGTGATTTTCCTCTCTTACTATTCCCCTTTCAAGTGACCCCCAAGCTGATGCCCTCAGTAGCCCACATTATAAATGACACTGTAATGCACGGGCTGTGGTGATGCAGCTCTGCTTCCCGTGACAGATGGACTGAGGATGATAAAATGGCTCTGCTCCAGACATCTCTGTCACTGCTGCTTTTGGGCCAAGCAATTTAGGGGGTGGGGGAGAACGTTAAAAAGCATCTGCTTTCCATGGAAGACTTCAGCTTTTCATTGAATGAAGCCAAACCCAAGCATTTTGGATGTCGTCTCCAAACACATAGAGGAACAGGAAGTTATTGGAAGTGGTCAGCATGGATTTACCAAGGGCAAATCATGCCTGACCAATCTCATAGCTTTCTATGATGTTATAACGGGTTGGCTGGATGAGGGGAGAGCCGTAGATGTCATCTACCTTGACCTTAGCAAGGCTTTTGACACTGTCTCCCATAACATCCTCATTAGGAAGCTGAGGAAGTATGGGCTAGACGAGGTGACAGTGAGGTGGATCGAGAGCTGGCTGAGTGACAGAACCCAGAGGGTTGTGATCAGCGGCACAGAGTCCAGTTGGAGGCCTGTAACGAGTGGTGTCCCTCAGGGGTCAATACTTGGACCAATTTTGTTCAATATATTCATTAATGACCTAGATGAGGGGACAGAGTGTATCCTCAGCAAGTTTGCTGATGATACCAAGCTGGGAGGGGTGGCCGACACTCCAGAGGGCCGTGCTGCCATCCAGCGTGACCTGGACAGGCTGGAGAGCTGGGCAGAGAAGAACCTAATGAGGTTCAAAAAAAGCAAGTGTAGGGTCCTGCGCCTGGGAAGGAAGAATGCCAAACACCAGTATATGTTAGGGGCGGACATGCTGGGAAGCAGCTCTGAGGAGAAGGACCTGGGGGTCCTGGTAGACAGCAAATTATCCATGAGCCAGCAGTGTGCCCTTGTCGCCAAGAAGGCCAATGGCATCCTGGGCTGCATAGGGAAGAGTGTGGCCAGTAGGTTGAGGGAGGTCATTCTCCCCCTCTACTCTGCACTGGTGAGGCCACAACTGGAGTACTGTGTCCAGTTTTGGGCTCCCCAGTTCAAGAGGGACAGGGAACTACTGGAGCGAGTCCAGCGAAGGGCAACCAAGATGATTACGGGACTGGAGCACCTCCCTTATGAGGAAAGGCTGAAAGAGCTGGGACTCTTTAGCCTGGAGAAGAGAAGGTTGAGGGGGGACCTGATTAATGTTTACAAGTATCTAAAGGGTGGGTTTAAGGAGGACGGAGCCAGGCTCTTTTCAATGGTTCCCAGCGACAGGACAAGGGGCAATGGGCACAAGCTAGAACATAGGAAGTTCCGTTCAAATACACGGAAAAACTTCTTTACAGTGAGGGTGACAGAGCACTGGAACAGGCTGCCCAGGGAGGGTGTGGAGTCCCCTTCTCTGGAGATTTTCAAGACCCGCCTGGATGCAGCCCTGAGGGATGTGGTTTAGGCAATCCTGTTTTAGTAGGGGAGTTGGACTAGATGATCTCTAGAGGTCCCTTCCAACTCTGAAGATTCCATGATTCCGTGATTTTGGCTTGGAAATGTTTGCCTTTATGCTTCTTGCAAGCTGGATCCTTCCTTGCTTGCTACCCCTGTTCTTCCCTGTGGGCCTCCTCCCCACTAGGACTGCGATTCCTGTGAAGCATCCCCATGACACAGCAGGCAAAAGCTGTAACGCATCAGGGAACTTGGATCTACCCGGGTTGTTTGTCATTTTCGTGTTGAAATTTTTCTGAATGGAAAAAAAAAAAGTCCCAATGTTTTCTGAAAAGTTTTAGATGAGAGCTGCGCTCCCGTGGACAGCTAGCAGAGATTCTCCTTTTTCTGGTGGGGGAGAGGTCTGTGTTGTGTTCCATCTTGTTTAGAGGCACCGCGGTGGGCAGGGATGCCTGGATGTTGGCGTGGCATGGAGCTTTCCCACTCCCGGCGGCTGTGGTGCTGTTCAGCAGTGACTCCTTTCTCTCTGAAGTGACACCCTTAAAAGCTAGGCACATCTGAAACGTCCCCAGTCTTGTTCCGCACAGGATTTCAAGCTAATTTAAATAACCATCCTCATAAAACAGGGAAGGTTTCAAGATCAACATTTCCTACACGTTCATTCTCAGCTCATTTATTCGCATGAAATCACTACTTGTCACTGAGAAGGTAACATGATCTAGGCACATTTTTACTAGTCGGAGTTTCTATAAAAAGGCTAAAATGAAAAGACTTGTTTGCTTTGATAAGGATTTAGCTGTAATGGAAACACCTTTTGCTGGAAGATGTTTTTATTAGTTTTCATTCTTGTGTTTGCAGTGAATTGACAAAGGGATTTTTCCCCTCTCTAAATTAGTATTAGACTGACACTCCTTGCCCTCGTTCCTCTATTGTAAAAACCAAAAGAACATGTCCTTGTCTTCCTTCAGCCATTCACTAGCCCACCTCGAGTAGAAAGGAACAGTATCATTTATTAGAGCAAAAGATACTGCTTAAAAAAGCAGAGAAGCTATCAGGCACACGAGACCTTCTTCAGGTCTGTGATGAAAACAGACCTAGAGTTAATTGCCGCTGCCCAACCTTGGAGACTAAGCCCCAAGAGGGATTTATTTTATTTTTTTTTTTTCCCCTCTCAAACATAATGTGCCTGAACAACATGTGGGATATAGGCCATGTTGTATGGCTCATGGTTTTTTCTGTTTGTTGAAAGTTGCAAACTGGTACAAAACAAGTTTGTTCTTCGTTGCAGCCAATTTCAGCCAGAGCTGAACAGGCTGTTCCCAGAGTCATCAAAACCTATGTAAACATGGCAGATTGACATTTCCGCTAACAGATGGTCCTTTGGGGATTGCAGTAGAGCTGCCTGTTTCTTTCCACATTTTTTGGTATTCACAAGATGCCTGCAAGAAGGTTTTCAAGTTTGCTGTGTGTGTATGCGTATGATGCTCAGATCATTCTGATGGCAAATATGCATGTAAGCATCTATAACAGGACACACATTTGTGTGCATGTGTGCATATTTGTGTAGGTTCGACGCTGAAATTTCCAGGCAGTATTTGCTCAGTAACGTATGTTCCTTGGAAAAGGCACAGAAGCCATCAGTCAGCGATGTAGCTGCAGAAAGCCTTTCAGATGGCAGCAGAAGCAAATTGAACACGTTCCTCGAGTACTCGCATGTAGTGATATTCCTTATTGTGAGCTGTGTGTGATCGCTTGGTTGGTTTCTTGCTATTAAAGTGTAGTTTAATGATTGTCCACTTAGAAAGGGAGCAATTAGGGAATGCTCTTGGCTCAGAGTATATTGTTGAGGATTGCAGAGAGAGGAATGGCAAAGGTGCTGCCTCCAGCATCCACTTCTAAATTAGCGAATGCTTGATATCCACAGCGCTGGGTTTGGACATCGCTGTTCTGCAGGGTGCTGTCATATAAATGAGGCCCTTTACTACTTGTTGTCTCAAGGTTTGATCCTGCGGCAGCAGCAAAGCTCCTACGGCTCGGCGTTCACACTGGGATGTAACCATGCTCTGCCTCCCGCCAGGTGCTGAGCCCCTTTGGCACTGAAGTCAGGGTGGACAGAGTGCTCGGGAAAGGCTCAGGCAGCTCTTGAGCGCATACATGAGCGCTTTAATGTGCCTTCTGCCAGCACCGACAGCATGAGGTAGCATTTGCTTCTTGCTAAATAGCTGACTTAGGAATGCCTGGCTCACATACAACATCTGGTCATGTATTTCTACCTAATTTCCAGCCAGATGGACCGAGGCACAAGGAGGTCAAATGACTCACGCAAGGTCAGGCTGATGTCAGAAATCTCCTTGCCATCTCGGCTGGACTCGTGCTACGTTGGCTGTTGTTGGAGTAGATCTGGCCTGTGTAAGTAGCGTCCACATGTGCAGCGCAGAAACCTGTGTTTCTCCTGCCTGACAGTGAGCAATAGGTGGTTAGTGGGTTTGAGTAGATGTGCCGTATATCGTCACCCTGCACAGCCGTCATGCTCACACCACCGGTATTCTGTGTGCACAACCACAGTGGTGGCAGGTCAGGATTTTCTCTTCACTTCAGCATTGCGTCATCCTCTCATTTCTGTCCAGGCAATGTGTAGCATCTGTGGAGTGATCCCAGGGATAACTGGCTCACGTATTCCTTAAATCTGAGCGCACATGGGTGTGTGTATATATGTGTGTGTGCAAGTCAGTAGCAAGGCTGAGCTCAGGTATACGCAGGACAGCCCAATAAAATCAAAACCTGGAAAGAAAATACTTTTCTGCCTGTGAACTAATAGTCTGAGCTGTTAAATAACTTCAGCTCTTAAAGGCACACATTTCCCATACACAGAGGTGTGCATTCAACAGTTTATTGCAAGGGGAAGCTGAGAGAACCCAGAACAAATTGCGTTCAGCCCATATAATTTAATTAGATCTACAAACAAGGTAACACTGGTTGCCCAGGGGACTTAAAGCTGAGCTAAGAATTGCTTGGTGGTCTGTTGCAAAAAAAGAAAAAATTAAAAAAAATAAGGCCCCCAGTTTTGTGCCTCTGTGTTGGTGGGGAATGGCAGAGTGTTTACCCAAGCCCTAGTTTAGAGCAGGAAATCTGTCTGCTCTGCAGAGCGAGCAGTTTCACGTTGTCTTCAGCTCTTAGCGGAGCACACGTGCCAGCGGAAATAGGTGAGGGTCCTTCTCCACACCGCAGAGCATTGCTTATGCCAAAGCAAATACTGTAATCATTCTGCTCTAGATTCCCACCATCCCAGCTCCTTTCAGCTTTGCATTATTTTTCAGTAGGCTCGTGCTGCTCTGGGTTGTTTGCAGCTTTGCGGGGAGTTGATTTCAGTGGACCTTTAAGTGATGGCTTGTGTCATGATGTACCTGTTGGCCTAAGACTTTGAGAATCAGTGGAAAGCCCACTTCGGTTGTGAACCATCTGGCAGCTTTTATCCACTTGCTCTGCACCAGACCGTGTAACAGAGCAATAAAGCCTGTTGTAATGGGGTGACTGTGCCAGTCCGTTGCAGCGAGCATCTTTATTTCGATGCCATCAGAAGTGAGCTCCGCATTTAACTTACATCTTCTAACACCATAGTATTTTCCCCAACTCGAAACTCCCTTTTTCAAGCTGCTTCTTGTTTCAGGTGTATGAGGATAAGAATCTCTTATCTGTGATAATTGGATCTTTTCTCCTCCCAATTTTCTTCTGCAGTCTTCATGGAATAAATCAGCTAACCAGCCCTGGACAAACAGCATAGCCAGATACGGGGACGCTATCACAAAAGAGCCTCTCTCTGCTGTGAACGGATCACTGAAGCTCCCTTCCAGCGCCGGACAGAAGCTTTTGTTACAAGCTCTGGTTTACGATGCCGTGATGGTGGGTGTCTTCAGTCATTTATTGACTTGTGTATTCTTATGTGTTTTTTTCCATTTATGCTCCCCATCTCCCTTTCTCCTTTCTTCCAGCACAGGAGAAAATGTTTTCTTCTCCGAGCTAGCTTTAGTTGGCTGATCATGGGCTTTATTTTTTTTCCTGGATACAGGAGTGTATGCCAGCGAGACTGATGGGATTTTACTAAAAGCTGTTTTGTTTTTGCCAAGCATTGCCTAAAGCCTCAACTCTCCCCTGATTGTCTGTCTTGACTCCAGCCAGCCCTTGAGGGCCTGTGCCATGGGCTTGTTCTTTTAGTGGTGGTCAAGTGGGCTCAGATAGTTCGGTTGTTGTCGGGGTTGTGGCAGTCCCGGTTCCTGAGGACCCGGAACCAGGCACCAGGAGTCTGCTTCGGCTCTTTGCAGCAAGCAGCCTGCTGACTGAGTTAGGAGCTGCAATGCTCAGCACAGTCATTAAGGTCTACAGTGTGCTCGCCTGAAGGAGGTATTGCATTTTCGCCTGTAAAAGGAGTCAAAGATCAAGGGTTGATTTAAGCTTCTTCTCCTGATAGGGTAGAGCAATTTCCACTGCACTTGTCTTCTTTATGGGGGTGCACAGATTGGGAGGAAATCCTGTTTCTGATATTGCTTCATTGGAATAAATACGCACTCCCGTGTTTGGGAGAGTTTGTACAAGGATCGTCTCTGTGTCACAGTCTCAGCAAAGCAAGCTGACATCTGCTCAGATTCACTCTCTACCAGAAGATTTCTTTGGTTATTGTTTTAAAAAGTTCACCCCCCCCCTTCCCCCCCCAGCAAATACTTCTGCATAACCTACCTATATTTCCTTTCCAGATAGTAGTGTGAAAATCAATTATACACAGGATGTAATTAACGTTGTGGATAGAGTTAAGACAATGTTTTACAATCCAATTACAGGGCACTGTTTACAGCACAGCTTACCCATCAGAGTTTGTCAACAAAAGGAGAAAAGTGTTAAAATATGTAAATGATGCACAAAGTTGTCTTCAACAGAAAGTGCAAATTACACGTGGGATATCTGGCTTCCATACTTTGAATTGTCATCTTGCTACTAAATCACACTCAGCCCAGAATCTGAGCACTGATTGCCTAGAGAGCTTTTTGTGAGCTCCCAAAGTAATTTGCCTGTTAAATTATTGAATGATAATCTAGCAGAATGACCTGCTTGTTAGCCAGGCTTGTGGAGACCTGTACCCCGAACTGCACTTAAGCACTGCAGAGGAGAATCAGTTGGTTTCTTTTTGAATTAAAGTGCTTGAATTTACACCAGCTTTTGCAAGCTGTGACCAGGGCTCTAATGAACAAACATTTTGTAAGACGTAGCCAAAATTAAAGCAGGAAGGCGAAGGGAGCCCTGGTATGTACTGTGGCTCTGTATCATGAGCTGTCTCAGAAGCCAGTTTTCTAGACCGCTGACCACTCGCCCTCCAGAAATCTTGTGCTTAGCATGGAAACAGACTGGGGGGTTGGTGGGTGTTGAAAGTTGTGGTCTTTGGCAGAGGCTTGGAGGAATGGTTCCTCCAGCCTGCCAAGAAACCGCCGCCAAATCACTTCACTCCCTTGGGACTTGCTTTCCCAAATGTAAAATAGGAACAATGATCCTGAGGTGATCTGAGATGCTTCTTAAGGCTTCAGCTCTGAGAAGCGTGTCAAGATAATGCTCAATAGAGCACACGTACATCCCATCATTGCACTCTGTGGGATTGAAAAGGAATACATTTCAGTGCTTGGTTGGGTCACAGCCTCAATTATCTGAATTTCATTCACTTTAATTTTTTTTTCTTTTTTTTTTTAATTCCCCCCCCCCCGTTTGATAACAGAATGAAGCAAAGAAAAGCCATCCACCAGCCAGCCTCCACCAAGTGGAAGCAGAGGTCATCGTCCATTCTGATTTTTCAGCCTCTGACAGAGACTACGACTCCCAGCTGCACACTCTGGAGAGTGAAGAGACAGAAACTGAGGACCAGGAGCCTGAAGAGCTCCCCTCCGGAGAGCTGGCTCTTCCCGGCTCTCCCAGCACCCAGCAGGACGCTACCCAAGTGTTGGTGGGCTGCACGGGCGATTCTGAGGTTCAGACCCAGAACGAGCTGTTGTGTACCGACAGAAAGACTAACAAAACAGAGGCCATTTGCATCCGTGGGCTCACCAATGGCTTCCACAGGCACGGGGAAAGTCTGGATTCAGTGGAGAGCGGAGATTCGGACTCCATCCAGGAAGCCAGGGGGGATGTGCAGCCAGGCAAGTGCCAATCGCTTTCCCCGGCCCAGGAGGAGGCCACCCTCTGTAGTAACTCTTGTTTAACCAGTTCATCCTCAGCATCTGAGAACATGGCATGTGTCCACAATCATTAAAGAGTGAACTAATCTGATTTTGATCATGGGAGAGCTAGAAGCACTAGTAAGGGCCTGTCCCTGTGAGGTACTGCATGCCCTCAACTCACTGAGCCCAGCAGGAGCTAAGAAGGTGCAGCATCTCACCAGAACAGGATTTGGACCCGTCAGCTGTACATATTGCCTTCAAGAAGTCAACAGGTAGATTGGTAAGGGCCCATCTTCTTCCCGCTGAAGCTGGTGAGTAACTTGTTTTTTGTGGGAGCAGGATTGAGCCATCTGCCAAAGTCTGACGTGAAACCACGGCTGGAACAGAGCCTTCTGCGTTAGACTGGGGCTGTCACTTCGCTGTAGTCCTCGAGGTGACTGGCAAGACGTCTTTTAATGCTGGGAAGAGGCAGGGTACACCGAGCGATTCTTCTCAACTCTCTCTTCACCGGGGAGCGCCTTGGCACTACCTACTGCCTGCAGCGTTGGGATGAATTTTGTCACAGGAGTCCCACAAAGGGGTGGAAGCCAACCCAAAAAAATTCAGTGAGCTGTAACCACCAACCTTTTCTGCCCTCCCGTGGTTAAAAGGATTATAAGGCTCTCTTTGTACGCTACCGCAGTAACTATTACTAGCAGGCTGATGTAGTGGCCTTTTATTACACACTCTACGAGTGCCTCTAACAACTTGTACTATATAGAACCTTCTTCAGTGTCTGGGTCATTTCACCAACCTGGACTTTGTTTTACGTAGGTTCTTGTACCTAATATTTTAGGTACACATCTGTCCTTTTAATGTACAACATGTATTTTTATTTCCTTGGAACATCTTTATATTATTTAATTTTATAAAGTGGAGTAGTGTGTGGTATAGAGTAGCATTTTTACTACTTCTCTCTCTCTTTATTTTTTTCCTCCCTAACAACACAACTACCTCATGTCTGTTAGAGAAAAAAATAGCAGTGGATCTACTCTTTTGTTATAGTCCATTATAGGTTTTAACTTATTCTTATACTGCCTTTTTCTAAAGAATATGTTTGCACTGGTTGTTGACTCTTTTCTAATGCATAGTGCTGCAGATCTGATGTCTCTCTTGCTTTATTTCTAAGTATTGCTGTAGGACACCTTCCCTACAGCTGGAGAATTGGGTTGTGTTTCTCCGTAGGACTGTGTTTTGCAGGAGCTGGCCAAAGGAGGCTGCCTCAGCTGGAGGGATGTTGATCCATCCTTCCTTAAGAAGCTCATACTAGCGAAGAGAAAAAAGAACCAAAAATTGCAAAAGTAACTTCTGATCTTGGGGACATCTATTTCGTTTTTTTGTGCCCAAGTGGAGACATCTCACATGATTTTGATTTCCAGAGAGCAGCTCTCGGCTTTCTCTAAGCAGTGGACTTGCTGAAGGCTTTGGATGAACAAGTGAAATTTTCCAGTCACTTCCAGTCCTGGCCAAATTGCTTTGGGTTTGTTTTTTTTTTAAAGACCAGAGCACCACCAGAGCTTAAAAATTAAAATCAAATATTCACTCTTGTACCAGTCAGTCTGGGTTTATTACAGATAACGTTTGAAGATCATCCGGTGACTCTTGCTTGCTGACACTGCTTACTGCTGACATGTCTCTCAGCCTGGCCTGCTGGTGTGGGGTGAATTTTTTTCTGCCTTGTCTTTAGCCTGTCTCTGCCCTGTTCCGGGCTTGCAGAGTGCCAGGTTGTCAGAGTGCCTGTTCCGGGCTTGCAGGTTACCATTCCATGCTCTGAAGTGCTGTGACTCTGAAGGCCGTGGCACAGAGACTGGAAATCGGTGCCAGTGAGCAGGCTAGGCAGGAGTTAGTGAGCGTGCACTGCCAGAGCGAGGAGCTAGAACAACAAGAAATCATAACTGGGCAGAGGAAGTGCATAATTAACCTCCAGAACTCACTGCTACAAGACTTTGAAACTAGTGACTTAGCATGGTTACAGATAAGGCAGTGAAGTGTTATTGCAGGCAATAAGGGCAATTCACAGTTATATGGGAGCGGATGCAATTGCAGAGGTATAAACCCTCCAGCTGTGGGGTGTCGGGCACCAGCTGAGGGGGGGGGAGATTTCTGCAGCTGGACCTCAGTTTGTAGTTAGTTTCATGGAAGAGTCCTTGCCCTTCCTCAGTGACAGAACAGATCCTGTACAAGCCACATTCCCGCTGCTGTTGTGCAGAAGGGGAGAGGGACACTTCTCCAAAAACCTCACTCCAGAGGAACCCCCGGTGACTTCCTTTCAGCTCCTAAACCACCTGCCAGCATGACAGTATGCCAAAGGACCGCTTTCACTGGGCATCTCGGCTGCTGGAGGCCATGCCAGGAGGAGTTTGACCGGCAGCAGACACAACTGGGGCACTGGAGTTCTCCTCCTGGCTGCCTGTTGTGACACAACCTGGGGCAGGTCATGTACTATCCCTGAGCTTTCCATCCAGGGGCCTGTGGGGATGGAGCTTAGTCCAGTGGCTGATTTAGGAGCGTGCCACAGTTTCTGGGGCGCTCTTTTGTTATATGCACGCACTGCTTTGTCCGTACTGACTTTAGCAGTCGCATAGCTATGGGGTGAGCATTGCTGATCTGCCTAAAAGCTGTCCCTGCCTGTCACTGAAGCCAACACAAGCAGGCACAATGTGGCATGGTTGGGTCACCAACCCTGGATCACCTTGGGCCAATCACTAAATCACCAAAGTAGTTATGTGCTCCAAGAGCTTTGGGGGAGATGCAACGGAGTGCAAACAATTCTACTTACGCATCACAAAAATACTTTGTCTCCTCAACGCTGAGGCTTACTCTGATCTCGTTACACCCCACCGAATTGTACCAGCATGTGAAACGGGCAGCATTTGGATGTCCAAGTACTGCGGTGGCCGTGGAGTGGTATGCCAGACCTCAGCTAGAGCAATCCAGGCAGTTCCCTCGGAGCCAAGAGGTCTCCACCGACCGGCAGCAGCCAAGCTGTTCCCTGTACAAAGGAGGCGCGTCCAGGCAGGGGGCTGGCTGTCCTTGGCTGACTCGGCTGTACCCCAGGTCCCTCCTGTCCTCAACACACGTGGGACCTTTCTAGTCTCAGCTAGAAATGATTGGAAGAAGACAGATAACACACATTTTATGTGTAAAGCTGAAACAACCAGTGCATATATTTTTTTATCATGAAATAAGCTTTCTTGCAGGTTTCTCACAGACACACAAACTATCGGTACCTTTAATTACCCATCATACTTAATGTTCCTACACATCGGGCTCCTTTCTCCCTTTTCTTCCTTTTGGTAACACTAAAGATTATTGCTGTTCAACTTTTTGCTGGTGTATATTGTTTTACATTGTTAAAATGTCAGGTTTGTCTCACTGGCATAATTTTGTAGTACTAATGTTACCGTTCGGCTACACAACTGTATATTCCCCATGCTGCTGCGAGAGTCACAGTTCTCATCCTTTTATTTCTTTTAATTCCTTGTTACATGAAACACGTGACTCGGATGAAAATCTCTTTCAACTTTTTGTTGATTTGATTTCTTACTTAACAGACAGCACAGTTCTGGTTTAAATAGCTCAAATGAGTTAATTTATAATCTAGGTTTTGAGATTTTTTTATTTTTTTTACATTACTAGCTAACAATCCTGAGGTCAGCCCATGAAATAAGCTGTGTAAGAAAGCAACCGTTTTAATAGAGTGCTATATATGTTTTTGATCTCATTAGAAATAGATGTTTTGAAGGGATCATCGTGTCTTTTCTAATCAATACTTTTGTTAGAAAAGAGGTGTTTAGTCCAGCAGAAATCTACCATCTAGTTCTGTTATTGTATTCCCTTGCTTGTATTTTAAAATTAAATTTTGTTTAATTTTCTACACAGTGCATAAGGATGTGTAACCAGAACTTGATCTCGTTTGAAGATTGTGTCTGTGTTTGGTTCCATGCTGTACTTAATTATAAATTTCTTTCTTCAGAGACTGTTCTTACTCCACAAATACTCTTTAGTGTTAAAGTGTAAGAAGACATTGTCCTTATATTCCTTAACTAATGGGTTATTAATAAAATATTTTAAAAAAAGAGTAGAATTTGTCTCATGATTCAGTCTGTTACAGTTCTTACTCCGAGAGAAAGTTGTCGTGGAAGGCTGGTCCTGCAGCTGTGCTGGGAGTGGCTGGATGCTGGGAAATTCGCTGGTAGGTGCTGGGCCGTACCCTGCCCCTCCAAACGCAGCGAGGGTGGCCGGAGAGCTCTCTGCCGGCCTGGGTTTGCTAGAGCCGGACCTGCAGGGTGTCCCTGCCGGCAGTGGCAGCCCGGCTGGAGCTGTGCCTCCTGCTGCGGGGCAACCTGGGTGTGCGTTTCCCAGCAGCTCAAATCCAGCCTCGTGCTTACCTGAGCGACTCCCCTCTGATGGGCCTGGACAAGACCCTGCAGCTGGAGCACCTTCCGCAGCAAGGTTGTACGTCACTGGTGGGAAGCAGGGCGGGAGCAGGAGCTGGGATTCACCCTCGTGCCAGTTCAGCACCTGAGCTCATAACCATGGAGGCTGGGAATGTGGGATGGTGGTGGGTGCCTGGTTCCTTCGACATCTCTTCAGGGATCTCAGGTGTGGGCTTGGGTTCATTAGGCATTTCTTGATGCTTGCTTATTTCCCAGTTTTGAACGGATTCCTATAAGAAAAGAAATTAATAAAAAATGTGTCCAATTTCATGCTTTATCTTACTGGGGGAACTTTTGATGTCAAAACCAAGCAGAAGCATCTAGCAAATGAATGGTGAGGCTTCTCTCGGGTGGCATGCAGGGCTGAACACTCGGTGGCTCGTGTCCAGCGAGATCGGCGAGAGGATATCTGGCAGTGCCCGAGGACACACTATTAACCTCCCATGCATCTCCCTTTCTTCCTAGGATGCATTCCCTACTTGAGTAGATAGTTTCCATTATTGCTTTATGCTGCCAGGACTCCAGAGCCATAAAATCTCACTTTATCTGCGTTACAGAGGTAATAAATCTGCACTTAGCATAGTGTTTTCTGATGGTGGTTAAAGGGAACTGCGTAACTCGGATGAGTCTTTCTCCTAACGACAGGTAACCCCACAAATGAGCAAGGAGGGACCTGGGGGAGGGTCATGGGTGACTGCAAATCCCACTTCCAGCTCTCAGTTCGCAGCATGAGATGGTGGTGGGAGGCTGCCGAGAGGGGACAGAGTGGGGTTGCTGCAAACAGGGCAGCGCGTGGGTGAGCAGAGCAGAGGGATGGACGCAGCAGTTCTAGGGGAGCTGGGACCATGGAGAAGTGAAGATAAAAGCGAGGTGTTTGTTCGCGTTTCTTTCTCTTCCCAGCCTTTATCGCCCCAGTTCGCTATGCTGTGATGCAGCTGCCAATATTACTACAGTGGATTTGGGTCTCGTGTGGTCTTGGGTAACTCAGTAAGGTACAAGTGCCCGGTGCAGGACATTGCCCAGCTCAACCCTCTGGGAAACAACGAGGCGTGATGCAGCGAGGCGGCCAGGGACGCTCCACGGGTGCTCAGTGGACACCAGTGGTGCAAACTGCATCGCAGGGGGGACGACTCCAACCTCCTCCCCTCCAGCAAAGCACCGGAGCAGCGGTTACACCAGTACCGTCAGACATCTGTGACTTGCATGGCAGGTACAATCGTGGGTTTCATCACCCTTGCTGTGGTGACAAGTGCTGGCCCCTGCCACCACAACACCTGTGTCCTTATACAGCCAAAATAGGAAGGAAAAGGGTTTCTGCTGGGGAAAGCAGCTTCCAGGAGCACGTCCTGAGGCTGTCCCACCACTGCTGGGTGGCTCTCAAGTGCCTCGAGATGGGTACCACGATTTTGGCTCCCCTCCCTGTTGCTCACTGGCCATGAAACAGATGCTAAAACCCCCGTGTGTATGTACGGAAGTGAAAAGCTCCCAGGCTGTTAGCAGACAGGGAAACCACGATTACACATAGAATAATAAATGGAGTGAATTCAGACAAGTTAATCTCCCACTTCATCTGCTGAAACTGCTAATGGTGTCTTGGGGACCTCAGTTTGCAGTTAATTGGTGTAAATCAGGAGCACCATTGGAGCTGGTGGAAATTCACTGTGCAAAGGGTGAGGAGTGAGTGACACCCTCCGAGGCCGGTGCTCGTGGAGGATCATCTTGCGGAGAGGGAGGACAGGCGGACCCCCTGCCCCTCTGCGGAAGGGAGGATGGAGGGTTGGAGCCCAGGAGCACTCTGCGGGGAAAGGGTTTGGAGCCTCAGCTCGGGCTGGGCACTGCCGCTCCTGTAACCCCGCTGCTTTCCAAAAGGCTCCAATTTCT